>NC_132918.1:42016768-42333101 GCF_047675955.1 Chlorocebus sabaeus
GTTTTGAAACTGGCTGTGTTAATTGTTCTGTCATTAATAGCCGTCTGAACTAAGCACAAAGCCAGCACTCATCAGTGTTATCTAAATCTAATTCCTTCAGATTTAGATAAATGACAAATGTTACAACTTTGAACTTACCATAAACCTGGGTAACACAACACTGTTAATTGGACCAGATCAGATTAAAGGACATAGAAATAATAATGGTGAGGACATGAGAAAAACTAACAACAACTGACACGTGTGTTATAGCTAATACAGATGTGCTTATTATGTAACAGACTTTGGCATGTAGTAACATTAGGGGCTTTTTGCATGTAGTAACATTTTATTCTATGAGGATTATATTTTTATTTCTATCTTATGAGGAAACAGACATTGAAGAATATTAGGTGATTTACTTAAAATCACATAACAAATTACTAGTGGAATGAGGATTTGAAGCCAGGCAGTCTGACTTCAGAATTTATTGCTCTTAGGCACTTAATCACTGTTAAACGTTCTACACAAAATTTATGAAATTTTCTATTGTGAAAGAATTATATTTTTGCCTTTTGGCTGCTTATTTCATTGTATTAGAAGTATTTTCTTTGAGAGCCAGTTACTTTTTCTTTTCTTTTCTTTTCTTTTCTTTTTTTGAGACAGAGTTTCGCTCTTGTCGCCCAGGCTGGAGTGCAATGGAACGATCTCGGCTCACTGCAACCTCTGCCTCCTGGGTTCAAGCAATTCTCCTGCCTCAGCCTCCTGAGCAGCTAGAACTACAGGCATGCACCACCACACCTGGCTAGTTTTTGTATTTTCAGTAGAAATGGGGTTTCACCATGTTAGCCAGGCTGGTCTCAAACTCTTGACCTCAAGTGATTCGCCCACCTCTGCCTCCCAAAGTGCTGGGATTACAGACATGAGCCCCTGTGCCTGGCCAAGAGCCAATTCTTTTTTGTTGTAGCTTTACATGCTTTAGTTGAACTACCAAATATTGAACCTTGTATTGAAATTATTAATTTTTTAGAATGACTTAATTTTTCAAATTTATTTTATTTTATTTTACTTTTTTGAGACGGAGTCTCACTCTGTTGGCCTGGCTGGTGTGCGGTGGCGCGATCTCCACTCACTGCAAGCTCTGCCTCCTGGGTTCACGCCATTTTCCTGCCTCAGCCTCCCGAGTAGCTGGGACTACAGGCACCTGCCACCATTCCCGGCTATCAAATTTATTTTAATAATAGTGAAATTTGCTGGGTGTGGTGGCACGCACCTGTAGTCCTAGGTACTCCCGAGGCTAAGATCACTTGAGCCCAGGAGTATGAGGTTGCAGTGACTTCTGACTGTGTCACTGTACTCCATCCTGGGCAAAAGAGTGAGACCCTGTCTCAAAAAACAGTAACGGTGGTACTCTATTTTGTATAGTAAGTGCATCTGTCTGGTTATGAAAGCAGAATGTTTTTAGCAGATTTGACTTTCATTTGTCAAAATCTTTAAAAAATTTTTTAGAAAATAAATGAGTAGTACAAAAGTTTTTTATTGCATTTATTAAACATGTTCGTGTATCTTATTTTGATTTGGGTTGGTCCAAAAATTTCTTTGTGTATACTTAATTTTAGAAGAAAAACTGCTGTCCAGTACATAGAAAGCAGTGATTCAGAGGAAATTGAAACAAGTGAATTGCCACAGAAAATGAAAGGTAACATGTAATAGATTTGATTTGATAATGTGTCCTATATTCTAATGTCCTATTTTGCACATTTTTATGTTTATTTTTGTTTTATTTTTAGGCAAACTGAAAAATGTACAGTCCAAAACTAAAGGCAGAGCGAAAGGTATGTGTATACTATATACCCATAATCTAGACTTCAAGATTATTAAAGTACAACTCCATTGATTTGTATCTCGCTAGGTTGGAATGTTTTAATAATAACTCTTAAACTTGGCTGATGTTTACATTTGAACCTTCATGGAGCTTAAATGGTGTTAAATTAATTTTGTAAAGGAGGAAAAGTGAATGAATAGTTGCAAATTAAATCTACAGTATAATAATATTTAAACTATCCTTAAAACAATTTTCTACTACCTATAAAATGACTTCAGTAAAACCTATGTGTGTAGTATGAATAGTAATTACAAAATTAGGTTGAGAATGTCTTCCTGGCAATACTATTATTGTTAGTTTGCATTATTATACAGATGTGAAAATAATATTTTTTCTTTTTCTTTAAAATATGCTCTATTTTCCTGTAATTCAGATCATACTATATTTCTCATTTGTTGAGAAATTGTATTGCAATTTGGAAAATAACTGATCATCTTGACTAATCTGAAAATTTGGCAGCCTTATCATTAGGAATCAAACTATTTGTTTCCTTGAAAAATTCTTCTTCCACCTGAGAACTGAATCACTTTGCATATGACTGTTCCTACCTTTTTTTTTTTTTTTTTGAGGCGGAGTCTCGCTCTGTCGCCCAGGCTGGAGTACAGTGGCCCAATCTCGGCTCACTGGGAGCTCGGCCTCCTGGGTTCATGCCATTCTCCTGCCTCAGCCTTCCGAGTAGTTGGTCCTACAGGCGCCCACCACTACGCCCGGCTAATTTTTTGTATTTTTATTAGAGACGGGGTTTCACCATGTTAGCCAGGATCTCGTGATCCACCCGCCTCGGCCTCCCAAAGTGCTGGGATTACAGGCGTGAGCCACCGTGCCTGGCCAACTGCTCCTACTTTCATTTCTTCTGCTGAAGTCTTACCATGAATGACTACATCGTTTCTCTCAGTTGAAAAGATATGCTTAATGTCAGAGGTAGTAATTTTGGTTACCAAATATTTAGCTTAATAATATAAGCTCTTAAAATAAGAGTGTGAAAAAGATATTCTATTTCTTACCCTTAGAAAGTACCTGTACTCTCTAGCACAGGAGATAATTTGAAAAAATTTTAAGATTCTTTGTTGTTTTATCAGCAGGATCTTCTAAGGTTATAGAAGATGTGTCATTTGCATGTGCATTAACTTCATCTGTTCCTACAACAAAAAAGAAAATGTTGAAAAAGGGTCAGTAAATATCCTGGTTTTCTAGTTTTTTGTTTTCTGTTTTTGAATGAAAAAATTTAAAATTTTAAGTTATAAAGCCATATTACAAGAAGTTTAGAAAATAGAGACTATATTTTAAAGTATATATCCCATTAAAAAAACAAAACTACATCATGATTTGTTTCCCTTTTGGTGCATTTTCCTATTGTATTTGTTTTAGTTAGGGCCAAAATGTGATGGGGGGCCCTTACTCCTGAATAGCAGAAATATTTCTTCTAGTGAAGGCACAAAGCAATTTGTGGCTGCTTTAAAGCTTAATTTAATTTGGATTAATTTAAGTTAAAGGTTTAATTTTTGGTATTAGAATTTGCTTTTCATTTTAAAATGTTAGTGATCTTTGTTATGATTTTATATTTTGTAATTCATAGGAAAACAACACTGCTTAAGAGACTAAATATTTGAGATGGGAAGATACTTAACTAAGGTTGAGGAGATTTGGTACAGATTATATCTCTGTCCCTCGGTCTCCATTTATTTTACATGTTGGGGATATAGCACACTATCTGTTTTCATAGACCATATAATCTAATGATGAGAGAAGCATACAATAAGCAAGTCAACATAATTTTAAATAATGAGAAGTAATGTGAAGAAAATAAAGGAGGATAATGAAGTAAAGATTGACTTGAAGGGGCTTGTTTAAGAAGGTGATATTTGAGCTAACAGACTCATGAGAAAGAGCCGACTTTTGGTCCAAGAATCAGATCATTAGAAATAGAAAATATAGGCATGCTGGGTGGAATTTTAGAAATTTAAAGAAATGTGGAAATTTCAATTGAGATAGAATTAAATTACACATTGGAAACCGCTTTCAGTTGCAGACACATAGCTGTGATACAAGAGAGAAAATTTTAAAAGTCACAGCTGTATGCCATTTTGGTTTTAACCAAACTAAGCATACCTTTGAAAGAGAAGCAGAATAGAAACAAAATTCTATGAATGGAAACAGAAGCCATAATCCTAATTGTCCTTGTGGTAGATAGTGATCTCTTTAGTAAGACACAAAAGGTCATAAGGAAAAGAGTGATTAAATGCCACTACATTTTAAATTTCCATGCATCAAAAGGTGCCATAAACAAAAGTAAAAAATGATAAAACTAAAGAAGATAATGTGTATTAAGTGTAACTTGACAAAGGATTCAATTCTAGACTATGTAAGAATAGGAAAAAGACCACTCAATAGGAGAATAGTCAAAGGATATACCTGTGGAGTCCATAGAAAGAAAACCCAAATAACCAGCTAACATTGGAAAAGATACACTGATTAAGAATTATTGGGGAGATGTAAATTAAATGAATAGTGGGGGCAGGCATGGAGGCTCATGCCTGAAATTGCAGCACTTTGGGAGGCCGAGGCCCATGAGTTCAAGACCAGGGTGGGCAACATGGCAAAATTCCATTTATAAAAAAAAATACACAAAATCAGCCAGACATGGTAGCATACGCCTGTAGTCCCAGCTACTCGAGCCTGGGTGGTCAAGGCTGCAGTGAGCCGTAATAGCGCCACTGCATTCCAGCCTGGGTGACAGAGCAAGACCGTGTCTCAAAAACATAAAGGAATAGGGGGATGCTCTTACCCATCATATTTTCAGACATTAAAAAATCTCACAATGCGAAGTATTGACAAAGTTGTGCAGCAACAGGAATTCATGCATTGTTGATGGGAGTGACAATTACCAAGGAGAGCAACTGGACAAAAACATAATGAAGCTGAATGTAGACCACCTGTAACTCTGTAGATATAAATAAGGAGACATGAAAAAATGGTTTTCATTGCAGCATTGTTTTAATGAAATAAGAAATAATGTACATGTTGTCCAGTAGAGGAGTGGGAAATAAATTGTAATCTGCTTATGCAATATAATGCTATGCATTGGTTAAAATGAATACACTAGAGCTACAAATACTAATAAGTATAAATCCCAAACACAGTTATTTATCTGCAGTTTCACATGCTACAGTTTCAGTTCTAAAATATTATATACAATAAGATATTTTGAGAGACAGAGAGAGACCACATTCGCATAAGTTTTCTTACAGTACAATCATCCTGCAGTATATGTCAGGTTGGTTCCAGGACCCCCTGTGTCTACCAAAATGTGCGCATACTCAAGACCCAAAGTCTGCCCTGCAGGACAGCAGGTATATATCAAAAGTTAGCCTTCTGTATACATGAGTTTTGCAATCAGCAAATACTGCTGTGGTTGGTTTTTTTTTTTTTTTTTTTTTGAGATAGAGTCTCACTCTGTTGCCCAGGCTGGAGTGCAGTGGCGTGATCTTGGCTCACGGCAACCTCCACCTCCTGGGTTCAAGCAATTCTCCTGCCTCAGCCTCCCAAGTAGCTGGGACTACAGGTGCCTACCACCATGCCCAGCTAATTTTATGTATTTTTAGTAGAGATGGGTTTCACCATGTTAGCCAGGATGGTCTTGATCTCTTGACCTCATGATCCACCTGCCTCAGCCTCCCAAAGTGCTGGAATTGCAGGCGTGAGCCACAGCACCCAGCCCATATTGTATTTTTAATCCACGTTTGGTTAACAAAAATTTGCATGTAAGTGCATCACATAGTTCAAACTTACATTGTGTAAGGGTCAACTGTATATTGTTATAATTGTTCTATTTTATTCTTTGTTATTGTTACTAATGTCTTACTGCACCTACTTTATAAATTAAACTTTATCATAGGTATATATAGGGAAAAAACATTATATATAGGGTTTGATACTATTTATGGTTTTTAGCATCTATTGAGGGTCTTGGAACATACCCCCTGTGGCTAAGGAGGGACTACTGTAGACAGCGCTGAGAGAAAAAAGCAAGTTGTGAATGATACATAGATACAGTATTATACTTTGCTCACCTTCCATTTTAATTTTGAAATTAGTGTGGAAATACAATTTTTTGAAAACTCAGAAATTTGCATTTTAAGTTTACTGAAAGATACTCCATTGGTAAGGGATACCAGCTCTAGAATTTTATTTCAAGAATTTGTAAAAACACTTTATTATTACTATTTTTAAACATGCTCCACAGAAAAGTATTAAGAATTTTTGTTGTAAATATATTAGTTCCTATTACTGTGTAAAATTATCCTAAAACTTAACCATTTAAAATCAGACATTTATTATCTCACACATTTTGACAGGGCTAGGAATCGGAGTGGCATAGCTGGATGGTTTAATAGCTTATGGTCCCTCACAAGGTTGCAATCAAACTCTTCTTCAGGGGCTGCCGTCATCTGAACATTCGACTTAGGGAGGATCCATTTCCAAGTTCACTCACATAGTTGTCAGCAGACCTCATTACTTGCTGGCTAACTGTAGTCTTCGGATCCTCACTACATGCATCCTTCCATAAGCTGCCTGAGTGGCCTCACAGTGTGGCAGCTGGCTCCACCAGAGTAAAAGATTTGAGGGAGAGAATGAGTATGAGAGTGAGCTCACACACCCAATACGGAAGCTTCTTTTATAACCTATCTCAGAAGTGACATACTATCTTCTCTGCTATATTCTGTTGGTCACACAGATCAGTCCTGTTGGCATGTGGGAGGAGATTACACAAGATTGTGAATATCAGGAAGTAGAGATCATTGGGGGCCATCTTGGCTGGCTACCAAATTAAATATAACACAAATTCAGAAAACTGCATAACACAAATGTTCGCCTTAATGAATGACTATGTCAGAAAATATTAGAGACTTTCTCCTTGTGACCTACTCTATCACCGTCCTTTGGTTCTTCTCATAATCACTATGTGGATTTTTAGTTTTTTTAAGTGACGAGGTAAAATTTATTCCCTGTTGAAAGTCCATCTCCTTCATTTTAATTGTTCCTAATTTATCTTTTCATGGAGGCACATTATTGCCATCTCCTTATTGACATATATATTTCAGAAAAACAGCTAAAGGTTCTATCAATGGTTCTTTTTTTTAGGAGCTTGTGCGGTGGAGGGGTCAAAGAAAACTGATGTTGAGGAGAGACCAAGAACAACACTGATCATCTGTCCGCTTTCTGTGTTAAGCAACTGGATTGTAAGTCTTTAAGCCCTTTAAAAATGTAGCATAATTTGTATTTTATCTGTAAGGTAAAAAGTATTCTGTTAAAGAGTCATTAATTGGGGAAAATATACTTGGTCATCCGTTTGTATCTAAGTTCAAATACACGTCAGGTGAATTGAATTATGTTTGCTGAATTGAAGAAATTTTTCTTTAAAGATGTGTAGTAGAGAAGGTAAAGGAACATAATCAGTTGCTAACTTAAGATTTTGTTTGTATTTCTGCCTTTGCTATTTTTGTCCCCCAAAGTGGGAAAGATGTATAGTTTGACTCCTCTACATTTACAAATTGACTCTTGGAACTCTCTTTTCTAAGAGCTCTACCAACGGTAACTGACTTGTATAACAATAACAACAGTTAGTCAACTCTTATTTATTTGGTTTGTCCTTAACCTCTTTTTAAGGATTTTTCTTATTTAATTCGCATAACTATTATCCTGATTTTCATTGGTGCCCACGTTGAAACATAGACAGGTTAAGTAACTTGCCTAAGGTCATCCAGCTAATAAATGATGGATTTTGGATATCGTTTCCAACATTTTGAATCTAGAGCCTGTCCTTTTAAGACTACCCACCAGAAATTTTTTTTTTTTCCAGATTGCTTTTCTGTTCTGAAACATTGACATTGGAATGGAACCTTTTCATTAATTGTTTATTTGAAGCCTGGATATGTTTTCTTCCTAGTTTGAGCTGCAAACTTCTTGTTATAGTGAAATAATGACTCTCTTGGAATCCCTGTGAATATAAGGACCACTCACCACTCTGGCCACTTCCAAGTTATCTGTTTATCTCTCCTCGCCATTCTTCTTAGAGGAGGAGGAGATCGTACTCTTTAAGACCAGTATTTAATCTCTACATTGGATCCTCTCTTTTCCCACATTTGCTTATCTGTTCTTTTTTCCCTTGTTTATTTAGTCTCTTCCCACTGGCTCTTTCCTGATACATACTCAGGTTTTTTTTCATTTTAAAATACATTCTCTTGATATGTATCTTTAAGTTGCTGCTCTTCTGCTTTCCTTCACTGTCATACTCTTGGGGGTTAATTTCTACTTTGTGCTTTTACTTACTAATTCCTTACTTCAGTGTAATCTGGCTTCTACCATTAGTTCTCTAAATTGCATTGGAAAAGACTACTTGTGATAGTCTAATTGTCAAATTTAGTGGCCTCTTCTTGGCTTTATATAGTCTTTTTTTCCATGACATGAATTATCTTTTTTTATATAAGTTTTTGGTTTATTTATTTTAAAAGAAGCAAATCTACCTTGTCCTGATTAGTGTATCATTTTTCCTCTAAGGACCGGAAGAATGAATGTTAATGGTCTGTTGCTATTTTTTTATTCCAACGAAACTGTTCTTTCTTTAATTTGTTGGTTGTTATGGGAAGGATAGTTCATGGGTACTTGAATGGCAGTTTCGGGATAAGGTTTAGAGTATTAATGGAGGTATAAACAATATAACTGCTATTATTTTAGGGCTTGGGGTATAGAGATATATTTTTAAAATGGGCATTCAGTATTTAATTATAATTTTATACTTAGAATAGTTCAGGTAATGTAAAGTTCAGAAAGGAAACTGGCAAAATCTTGCCAGGTGAGATCATGCACACTGAATTCAAAGGAATGAGGGGTGGTTTGGCATATAGGGATTCATGGTTGTGTTAGTCCATTCTTGCATTGCTATAAAGAAATAACAGGCTGGATAATTTAAGAGGTTTAACTGGCTCATGATACTGCAGGCTTTACAGGAAGTATGGTGCTGGCATCTGCTTCTGGTGAGGCCTCAGGAAGCTTACACAACCTCAGGAAGCTTACACTCATGGCAGAAGGTGG
This sequence comes from Chlorocebus sabaeus, assembly GCF_047675955.1. Taxonomy (NCBI): domain Eukaryota; kingdom Metazoa; phylum Chordata; class Mammalia; order Primates; family Cercopithecidae; genus Chlorocebus; species Chlorocebus sabaeus. The sequence goes on from NC_132918.1 coordinate 42,025,725, forward strand.
TGGGGATCCAGCATCACATTGCCAGAGTGGGAGCAAGAGAGAGAGTGGAGAGGTGCTACAAACTTAGAAACAACCAGATCGCACGTGAACTTAGAGTGAGAACTCACTCATCACCAAGGGGTTAGCACTAAGCCACTCAGGAGGGATCCGCCCCTATGATCCATACACCTCCCACCTCCAGGCCCCACCTCCAACACTGGAGATTACATTTCAACCTGAGATTTGGAGGGGACGAACATCCAAATGATCTCAATGATCAGGAATTAAAATTTCAGTCTCAACAAGATACTCTCTTCCTGGCTCTCAAGTAAAGGATCTAACATTCTGCAGAGCAGGCTAGAACTGACTTATATTCCCTTTTTTGTCTTCAAATAATCCAGGTAAAGGAGTAGAACCTGGGTACCAATCCTACTTCTACTACATATTTGTTCTGGATATTTAGACAAGTAATCTCATGAAATAACACCTATTTCATTTTCTGTTGAGAGGATGATATATACATACATCGACAGAAGAGCCTAACACTGTCTAGAAATGGAGTAACTATAGTTCTCTCCCTTCATTCTCCAGAAAAGCTGATTTTCTTCTATTCCGAGTGTAATCCGTTTGTAAACATGCACTGTCCCATTTCAAGGCCACCCATTGATTCAGTTTTCTCATATTGGATTCTTTGTTATGCTGGATTCTAATCTCCTTTTCTTCTTTACCAAATTTATTTAAGAAATTCTTTGCATTTTCAGCTTTACTTTCTCATGTTTTATCCTCTCTGCATTTTTGCCTTTATTATTTCATGTTTAATATTTTCTTCAGTCCTTGGTAGTCTGGTTTTTGCTTCCACTCCCTACAAAAACTCCCTTTACAGAGATCTTCAGACTTCAATATTGCCATGTCCAATGAGCTACCCTTTTCCTCTGCCTTGAATATGTTACTCATTTATTACTCTTTTTATTACATCTTATTTTGTAAGCTATCTCTAAACCTTCTTGTAAAGAACAGGAATGAAGATAGATGACAAATTAAAAGTTCACCTTGTTTTTTTTTTTCTTGAGACTTTTATATTCTTTGGATCCCAGGCCTTTAACCTTTATGTTTGTTGTCCTGACTTAACTGTTTCTCTTTGTTCTGGTTCCTGTTAAATCTGCCTTTTCTGTATTTCCATACAATATGGAGTTTTTTTAAAAGAGTATTTTAAAAAATATTAATTAGATCTTCATTTAGTCATCAAAATTTAAAAAATACCAAAAGTCTGACACATGTGCTTTCCTTTTTTTCTTTGCTGGATTTTTTTGTTTGTTTTGTTTTGTTTTGTTTTGTTTTTTGAGACAGAGTCTTGCTCTGTCACCCAGGCCAGAGTGCAATGGTGCATCTCAGCTCACTGCAACCTCCAGCCCCCAGGTTCAAGTGATTCTGCTGCCTCAGCCTCTTGAGCAGCTGGGATTACAGGCACGTGCCACCACGCCCGGCTAATTTTTGTATTTTTAGTAGAGACGGGGTTTCACCATGTTGATCAGGCTGGTCTCGAACTCCTAACCTCGTTCTGCCCACCTCGGCCTCCCAAAGTGTTGGCATTACAGGCGTGAGTCACTGCGCCTGTCCTTTTTTAATGAAAGAATCTCATTCCATGACCCAGGCTGGAGTGCAGTGGTACAGTCTCAGCTCACTGCAACCTCTGCCTCTTGGGTTCAAGTGATTCTCATGCGTTAGCTTCTCGAGTAGCTGGAATTATAGGTGCGCATCACCATCACCACCATACTCAGCTAAGTTTTGTATTAGTAGAGGCAGGGTTTTGCCATGTTGGCCAGGCTGGTCTCGAACTCCTGACGTCAAGTGATCCACCCACCTTGGCCTCCCAAAGTGCGGGGATTACAGGCATGAGCCACTGCACCTGGCCTGGAATATTTTTATTTATACCCCAGACATCATGTAATTTCTCCCAATAAAAACATAAGTCTTCTCCTTACATACTGGTATTCTGTAGACTCTGTCCCTAACGTTTGCTCACTGTACATGCTCTCTTTAGGAAATTTCATTCATTCTTATAGCTGTAAATATTGTCTGCTGTTAACTTTAAAATTCATATCTACACCTCTCACTTTTACCTACAGGTAATTATTTACGTTTTCCTACTATACTTCTTCAGTCAGGTATTCTATAGTGACCAAAAATGATAAAAATCTAAAATATTCATCTTTTTCTTACTTGGATGCCACTTTTCCCTTCCTTTTTTTTTTTTTTTTTTAAACTTCCTTATATTTTAATCACACAATTCTAGGTAGTCATTGAAGTATCAGAACATCTTAGTATTATTATTATTCATATTTCATATTTAATTAGTCCCCAAGTCCTGTCAGTCTTGTCTTAGTTTCTTTCTTTCACACCTGTCCTTTCCACCCTGTTCCTACTTCTACCATGCTGGTTTAGGGCTTCATCATCTCTCCCCTCATAGCTTCTGTGCTGTGTCTCCCTGGTATCTTCTCTTTTCAACTTAATCAGGCTGGTTTTTTCTGCTGAAAATCTTCTAGGTCTGGTGTTTTCATGATTAAAAAAAATAATAAGTTTTTAAAACTGATCATATCCTCAAGAAAGTCAGGGATGATTATTTGTTCTTCGTTTTTAGTTACATCACTGTTGTAGTTGATACCTGGCAAGTAGTAGGCCAATTAATAAATGAATGAAAGTGGCTACAGTGCTTGAATCTCTGCCCGCATCCTTGAAATATTGGTGGTAGTTCTTTTACTGTTTAATTTTTATATTATTAAATCTGCTAACTAATACAGCATTAAAGAGCCTTCTAATTAAAATATTTTTATAAAACTCATTATTGTTTTAAAGAACTTTGGATTTTCCTCCTAAAAATGAATCAGTTGCTGATTGGTAGGGCCAAGTCAATTTTAAATAATGTGTTACTATTACTGTGTGTGTGTCATTTTTCTTATTGTTATTATTTTGGTCTAGACTGCAGGAAACTTGATTTCATACAATTTTAGTAGTTGGATTTGTCACACTACTGCCAGGGCAGTTACTTTTTTATACATATATTGTCTGACACTAATCTGCTCATTGTTAAAAATATTCCTAATTTTTCTTTAGGACCAGTTTGGACAACATATAAAATCAGATGTACACTTGAATTTTTATGTTTATTATGGTCCTGATCGTATTAGAGAACCGGCCTTACTTTCAAAACAGGATATTGTTTTGACTACATATAATATTTTAACTCATGACTATGGAGTAAGTATTGCTGATACTTAAGAGATCTTTTAAAGATTGAATGTAAGAAATATGCCACAGGTTTCTAGAGTGTTCCAAAATTCAGGTTTTATACTTTTTTTCTTTTTAAATCCTTAATAATATATAGAAAATGAATTTTTTTTTAACTTTTTGCATTAAAGGGGGGTTGCATCTTACTTAGATGCTAATTTAGGAATATTTTTCTTTTGTCCTCTCCTCTCCTCCTCTCCGCCTCCCTCTCAGTGGAGTTTTGCTGTTGTTGCCCAGGCTGGAATGCAATGGCACAGTCTCAGCTCACTGCAACCTCTGCCTCCTGGTTTCAGGTGATTCTCCTGCTTCAGCCTCCCAAGTAGCTGGGGTTACAGGCATGCACCCTCACATTCAGCTAATTTTTTTTATTTAGTAGCGATGAGGTTTCACCATATTGGTCAGGCTAATCTCGAACTCCTGACCTCAGGTGATCCACCCACCTTGGCCTCCCAAAGTGCTGGGATTACAGACGTGTGCCACCACACCCAGACAGGAATATTTTTCATTTAGAACATTTTAAGTTAAGATTTTAAATTTGGATTGTAAATATATAAAGCAATTTGTAAATGAATTCTATTTTCTTTTTTAATATTCTGCAAAATTATTTTCTATCACAATGATTTGATTAATATCTCAGTTTGAAGGTGTGCTTTTTTTGTAGTTACAGTTCATAAGTTTTCCAATTAGTCTAATTGATTTTTACCTTTATAATTCCAATTGTTCAAAAGTTATTGAAAAATACCGTGCTATCAAAATTTCAGTCTTCTGATAAAAATATTACCTTTTATATAAAAGAAAGTAATGTTGAATTCAAGTAATTCTTACAACTGCCATTTTCTGTATCATTACTATGTTTTAATCTGAGGTAGAACAGTTCAGTGTATTGACCAGTGACTCAACAGAGAGCTAGACTGCTTGGGTTTGAATGCTACTTCTGCCATTTATTACCTATGGTGCTTTGGGTAACACACTTAGCAGTTTGTGCTTCAGTTTTCTCATCTGTAAAATTAGGTATGCTAATAAGTACTTATTTTATAAACTTGTGAGTATTCAATAATTATTGTGCTTAAAGCAGTACCTAGCACACAGTAAATTTGATATTAAATAATGATAGCAACTAGTTAGCAAATCATATTAAGTACTATTTTACTTTCCTGTGTTTTTTAATTCATATAAAACATTTATTTCAGACTAAAGGGGATAGTCCATTACATAGCATAAGGTGGCTAAGAGTGATCCTGGATGAAGGACATGCCATACGAAATCCAAATGCTCAGCAGACAAAAGCTGTACTTGACTTAGAATCAGAAAGAAGATGGGTTTTGACAGGTAATCATAGCATTAAACTTATTAAAACTTTAAATCTCTAAAATATATCATTATGTAAGTTAGTAAAGTAACTTAGTAAACTTCAAGTGGATGTAAAGTCTGCCCCAAAATTAATCCTAGAAATAATTTAATCAAATGTTTTGAGTTGTTTTTCATAATTGCCCATGATGTAACAACATTTGACTTACTGACAATTTATGGAACAGTCACTAAACTTATTTTTGAACCTTGGAAATGGAGTAGACACTCTAGTCATCCAGTCATAATCCTGATTTCTGTTTCCCATCCTTGAACCTGTTTGCCATTCACAATACCTTTACTGGAAGGTAAGGAAAAGAATGTAAACTTAAACTAGTTGCTTTTTCCTTCTTGCTAGTGCTGCTGCTTTAAAAACCAAATAAGCAGATGTACTTTATAAGGAGAAAGTATTTTCCACAGTCTTTTTCTTGGCTAGTGTGGCGTGTGAGAGCTAAAAATTAGAGCACAACTGTATCTTGAGATGTGTATATATTTAATAAAGGATTATAGTCAGCACTTGATAGTTTAATTTAATTGATAATGATGGGCCTGGTACAGAGTGCTCATTTTCAATTGTTGTCTTCTCTGATTGGGCCAAATAGATATTCTTATTGGATACTCTGGTTAAAGAGTTACAACAGTTTCTTGTTATTTCTAGGGACTCCAATCCAGAATTCTTTAAAGGACTTGTGGTCTCTTCTTTCTTTTTTAAAACTTAAACCATTTATTGATAGAGAATGGTGGCATAGAACAATACAGCGTCCTGTCACAATGGGAGATGAAGGAGGACTTAGGTAAGTAATTTCAGACAGTGATTAATACTAGTTACAAATAACTGTTAGTAGCTTGAACCAGTTGGCACTTTCTTTACTATTTTAACTTGACTCTTAACTTTTCCTTCTAAAAAGTGTTTATGGCTTAATGCCTTTGTCTTTCAGAACCTAGTGATGCTTGTTTGGAAAGACAAAGATTTCTAATAGTCAATAACTACCCTTCCCCTGTTTTGGCTACACTGAAAGGAAAGACATAACTTTGTGTTTTTTGTGTGTTGCTAAGCCCCAAAGCCCCAAAACCACCATTAACAGATTTAGCAGGAAACATTGTATATCCTTTGAGGCTCTAATATGCATTAAGTTTTCATATCTTATATAGCTTTATTTACTTATTTGTTGTTTTTGTGTTTTGTTTTGTTTTGTTTTGTTTTGAGATGGAGTCTTGCTCTGTCATCCAGGCTGGAGGGCAGTGGCGCAATCTTGGCTCACTGCAACCTCTGCCTCCTGGGTTCAAGTGATTCTCCTGTCTCAGCCTCCCAAGTAGCTGGGATTACAGGTGTGCGCTAGCACACCCCGCTAATTTTTGTATTTTTAGTAGAGACAGGGTTTCGCCATGTTGGCCAGGCGGGTCTCAAACTTCTGACCTCAGGTGATCCTTCTGCCTCAACCTCCCAAAGTGTTGGGATTGCAGGCATGAGCTTCCGCACCCGGCCTTATATAGCTCTATATAGTGAATGATGTGATGTCCCGTGACCTCAGCAAAAGTTGTATAGGAAAGTTTTATGTGGTTGTTTCTGGTGGAGATGGAGATGGATAAAAGTTGAGAACGTAAATTAAAATTCAGTAATAGCCATTTTGCAAGATGTAGACTAATGTGGTTCAACTTTTTGACCAAAGCACCAGTTTATAGACTGAAGATTTGAGATCCGTTAGTGGTACATAAAATCATTATAAGGGTGGTAGCCAGCATTTAAAAAGACAATGAAATAGAGAAGAGATTAGTAAATATCAGAGTGCGTGATACATGGTAAGTATTATTTTGTGAAATATTTGTTTCTTTTGTGTTTGTATATTTTTGTTAGATAGAATAAAATGTGTTTCTTACTGTAAGTTATAGTGAAAAAGTTTCAAGAGCCACTAACCTAGTTGGCAGTACTATCCACTTGATTCCTCAAAACCAACTATTTAAACTCCAGGAAATTGTATTTATATTTCAATTTTGGGGAAAAACAAGAATTGATACATCTCTTTTTTTCCAGTACTGAGAAGGAAATGTAAAGATTGTGGAACCTGTAAAGGATTTTTGTGTGTTCTGAATTACCATATTATCTTTTTATTTTGGAGGCACTCATTATTTTATACAATTACTTATTTATATACTTTTGATTTTCATATTACAGAAGGTAGTATCTTACCTATATTTGTATTCTTACAACATTTAATTCAGTGCCTTGCACTTAATAGATACTTAGAATCTGAGTGTTGACTGTTTGGTGATGGAGTTGACAGGACAGTTGAAAAGTAAAAGAGTTAATGATTGGAACAAAAATGACGAGCAGAGCTTAAGAAAACAAGGACAGGATATGAAAAGATTAAACTATGATAGGTATTGAGGGTAAATTTCCATACATTTGTTTTAATAACTTTATTTTTGTAGTATACTTCTGTGATTATCAGATTGGTTAAAACCCCAAATAGGGGATTTTAAAAACACTTCTACAGAAACTGTAAAACAGTAACAAATTAAAATGTTATGTTTTGTTCTTCTTGGATCAATTTATATAGAAATTAAAAGGTACATAATTATTTGTTTTATTCTGATTAGGCGTTTACAGTCCCTAATTAAAAATATTACACTTAGAAGAACAAAGACAAGCAAAATTAAAGGAAAACCTGTTTTGGAGTTACCAGAACGTAAAGTATTTATTCAACACATTACACTTTCAGATGAAGAGAGAAAGATTTATCAGTCTGTGAAAAATGAAGGCAGAGCCACTATTGGAAGGTATGGAGAAAGAAAGCCATGTTAAAAAATAGTTTTTGTTTACTTTGTTTCCCATTCACTGAATGACATTATTTAGATGTGTTAGCAATAGTTTGAAGTATACCGAAAGATAATTTGCTTCTATGAATTACAGTGTTTTTTACAAATTAATAGTTAAGGTGAATGAAATAATAGTATAATTCACCAGGTAAGTAATTTCTTAAGTTAGGAAACAATTTAAAGCTTACATTAAATGACAAGTTCTCAATTACTAGCCAGAAGATTTTGCTTGCTTCTATTTCCAACATCATATGGAAATCTGGGAATAGGAACTGATGAAACAGGTTTAACAAGAAGATTAAGGATTGGTAGAAGGTATGAAATTCTAGTCCAAGCAAGATCATGTTTAATGTGAATGCCCATAGGAACAGAATGAATAAGAGACAAGTGAAAGCAGAACAGGACTGTGAAAGGGGAATCTTCAAAACATAAAAACTTCAGTGAGGTAGGTACAAAGCAGGTTTGGTAGGAATTAGAGAGAGAGGGAAAAATTGTTCTAAGCAGGAGATTTCTGAGTGCAAAATCTTACTTCTTTTCATATTCATTTTTTCAAAAAAATTTATTAAGTGCCCACTGTGTGCCAGGCACTTATACACATTGGGATACAGCAGAATAAAATAGACAAAAATCCCTGCACTCAAGGAATTTATATTTTAATAGGAAGAAACAGATAATTTAAAAACATGATTAAGTTTTAAGGAATAAAACAATGAAAGGGGATGGAGAATGCCAAAGCTGTTTTAGCAGGGTATTAAGAAAGACCTCACTGAAAAGATGATAAATAGGTAAAGATCTAAAGGAGATTGGGATTAAGGGGTGTTTCAGCCAGAAGGAAGAGCAAGTGTAAATGCTCCCAGTTGGGAGCATGCCTAGTGAGCTTGAAGAATAACAAAGAAGCAAGTGTGGCTGAATAGTATGAACAAGAGAGAAAATAGTCATGATATCAGAGATATATTGGAATGGGGATATGTAACGCATATATCGAGGACTTTGGCTGTTACTTTTTATGACAGGAAACCTTAAAGGGTTTGAGCCAGGAGAGTGACATAATCTGATTTATATTTTTAAAAGATCACTCTGGCTACTGTGTTCAGGTTTAGGTTATTTGAATAGGAATAAGGTCAGAAGTAGGGAGACCAGTGGCAGTCAAAGTAAGAGATGATGGTGGTTTTTGCCATAGTAGTGATAAGGGGAGTGAGAAATGATTAGATTCTGTAAAGTAGAACCAACAGAACTTGCTGGTTGATATGTTACGGCATGTGAAAGAGAGGAATCAAAGATAACTTCAAGCCTTTTTACCTGAATAACTGAAGGGATGAAATTGTCGTTTACCAAGACAGGTCTATGGGAAGAGCAGAGGTTTTTTTAAGCTAAGATCAGAAGCTCAGTTTGGACACATTGATCATAGGATGCCCGTGAAGTTTCCAAGTAGAGATATCAAATAATTAGTTGGATAGGAGAGTCAAGTTCAAAGTCACCTATGTGTGGATGGTAATTAAAGCCATGAGATCACCAAGGGAGTGAGTAAAGTCAAAGAAATCTAACTATGAAGACAACAATGGCTGGTGAAATAGAAGGAATCGTCTAATATTTAGCACATGGTAGGCATTCAAAAGAGATCTCTTAAACTGAAATGCTGAGTATGGGTAAGTTATGACTGTGCCAGGGAATAATTAGTGTTAGTAAAGGTTATTCTATTTGAAAAAGTTGAAAAACTTTACTGAAACTGTTCTCAGAAAATGTTATTTTTAAAGTATTCTTTTTAATAGGCTATATATTTACTAACATTTATTTAGCACTCACTAGGTGTTATACATTGATCTAAGTGCTTTAAATGTATTCACAGCAATCCTATTAGGTCAGTATAATTATTATCCACATCTTATAAATAAGGAAACTGAGGCACAGAGCAGTTTAGGTGACTTATACTGTTGTCACACAGCTAGTGAATGACAGGATTGATATTTAAACTCTGGCAGTTGGGTTTGGAGCTTGGAAGTTTAATCTTTGTATTATTTTGCCTATTCCTTGCATTCTTGAATATTCAGAAGTGTCTGTTGCCATAATACTAACAGTACTAATACTAGCAGCAGATTCATGTATAGCACTTAATATACTCCAGGCACTATTTTAAATACTTCACATGTGTTAAATTAAATAACAGTAGTTGTATGAGATAGGTACTTTTACAGTGCCACTATTATGACTGAGGAAGCTCAAGACATAGGTTAAGCAGCCTGTCCAAGGTTACATAATTAAATTGGCACAGCCAAGTTTTTAATTCATGACCAGCTAGCTCTAAAAATTTGTACTCCTAGTCATTAGGCTGTATTTCTTCTGTTGCCTTAAAATACTTAAATATCAGATGGCCTGGTTATATAATTTTTGGATCACCCATTTCCTTAAGAATCTACATTGTCATTGTACCACTGTATTTTGTATAGAATGTTTCTGTGGGGAACCCTGGTTTGTTTTTTTTTTCCCTCTAAAGTTCAACAACTTCTCTGTTGACTTTCCCTGGGACATGTGATACTATTTAAATCTTTAGATTCCAGGCTTTTCCCCTCTTCTCTTTCCTGGAAAGCTTTCTTTAAATATTGTTTTCTGCTCCATTATTTTATTTCTCTCTGTGTATGTTAGATGTCTTTTATCTGCGTTCCATAGGTATCATTTTATTTCTGATCTTTTACATTTTTGTGTTTAATCTTGATTTTCTCAATCCTGTTTCCTACATCCTTTTTCTATGTTTTTATCAGTGACTAGTCTTTTTTTATATTGGCTTATATTGGTTTCAGTGTGACTTTCATTTCTCTGATGATTCACTATTTTCTTTCACTTTCTTGAGCCATACCAGCTCATCTTTCAGCTCTTTATGTTCTCTTGCCATATTTTTTCAAAGCTCTTTTTCTCCTTTTTTTTGGAGGAATTGTTTTATTGAGTGGTGTTAAATTGTGACAGTATCCTTGGTCATAATTTTTATTTGCTCTGTGGCAACATTTTTCTGCTGAGTTTTCTTTCACTGCCATATGTTCCCTACCTTTGCTCTCTGCTGATTATTACTTATATTTGAATATCTTGAGTTCTTCTTGGACTAGCTGCTTGCTAGTCTAGATGTACGTAAAGGGAAAGGTCATAATCATGTCCCAGACCAGCAGGAAATAACCCAATTTACTTAAGAGTCAGGGTTACATGTTGAGTTACTTTAGGTTTTATTAGTACACATAAATAGAGATCAGAAACTTTAGGGGTGCTTGGAGTGTAGAGTGCTGTCCTCATAGTCTTTTTTTGAAAAACACAGTGCATCTGTATGTTTCTGTGTTCAGTTTACCTTCCCTCTTTTTTGGTAAAAATTTCTCCAGGGAAGCTCAAGTCACCAAGCATGCACCCTGTTCCTGTTTCTGCACATGAGAGGTATTGATTTTCCCCTCAGGGCATGCCATCCATTTTAAAGAATTATGTTTTGGCAGCTCTGTTTGAGATCTGCAGTCATCTCTCTCAGCATCTTCCTATCTGACTTATACTGCAATTGGCAACCATTTCTCATATATTATGCCTTATTGTTAAAGATCTCTCCTGATTTTATTAGAGTTTGCTTTTGTTTTTCATTCTTGTTTTGGAGTAATTTCTAGAGAAGAAAAGAACAATGCCATTTTACTCTGCTGTTTTAGAATAGGAAGTTATTGTTTAGCGGACTTAGTAATATTTGACATTTTAATCTCTAGGTATTTTAATGAAGGGACTGTCTTGGCACATTATGCAGATGTCCTGGGTCTTTTGCTTAGATTGCGGCAAATTTGTTGCCATACTTACCTTCTTACAAATGCAGTGTCTTCCAGTGGCCCCTCAGGTAGGTAAATTTGATTGCTTTATATCATTGTTATTTGTGAGAGATACTTAGATAAGAATGATCAATTTTTTTTTATGTGGCATACATTTAGTTTGTTATTTTGTTCTGTCAAATGGAGATTGCTTTTAGTGTGAGATTCAGCTAGGAATATATTCAATAATTTTTTTTACCAGTGAAATGGAATTATAATGAAGTCTTCCCAGGAATTCCAGTGATAGATACCCTTTGATGAAAGATTCATATTGGATCTGCCTTTTATTGTGTGCTGGTATGTCACTATCATGTTATAATGATGCTTCTCTATGAGGTATATTACGTGAGTTGGCTACTATTTTGGCTTCTGAATGTTTCTTAAATTTCAAATTTAAATTATGCTTTTTGCCTGTGACAGAAAATGATGAGAGACTTTCCCTACTGGCAAGCGAAACTTTTCCTTATATAAGATAGATTAACTTGTCATATTACAAACCTTGCTCTGACATTAATTTTTCAGCCTTTTCTCTAGGAAATGATACACCTGAAGAACTGAGAAAGAAGTTAATAAGGAAGATGAAGTTAATTCTGAGCTCAGGTTCAGATGAAGAATGTGCAATTTGCCTGGATTCTTTAACAGTTCCTGTGATAACACATTGTGCACATGTATTTTGTAAACCCTGTATTTGCCAAGTCATTCAGAATGAGCAGGTTAGTTTTTTGCTCAGTAGAGGTTCAGTGTTTGATAGAGTAGTGTACCTGTCTTTAATAAAAGATAATATATGGAGTTTTGCAATTGGATTTAATAATACACCTTTGATAGTTAATTATTCCAGTATTTTAATAAGTGATATATTTCTCCTAATGCAACACTTTCAACATAAAAAGATGTTCACAATCAATATCTTAATTTCACTAACTGTTTATATCATTGCTGTTCAATAAATGGATTGATAAAGTGAGATACAAAGGTAATTTTAAGTTTTCTAGTAGTCATACTCTTAAGTAAAAAGAAACATTAAGCTAATTTTAATACATTTGTATTTAACCTGGTATATCTAAAATATAAAAAGTATTAATGTGATGTGCTTTTTGCAAAAAACTAAATCTTCAGAATTTGGTGGTAGTGTATACTTATAGCACACCTCAATTTGGCGTAGCCACATTTCAAGGACTTAATTGCCCCATGTGATTATTGGCTATTGTGTTGGATAAGGTAGGTCTAGATTCTTTTGTGTGGTTGAATTTTTTTGAAGTAGACTAGTTTGTTAAGCAGTCATTCAGCTAGGGTAGAATTTTTTTAAACATTTTAAATTGATACATGTAGAAAAAATGTATAAATTCATGATTAAATAGCTCAGTGAATTATCATGAAGTAAATATATTCCTGTATCTACTGCCTAGGTCCCCTTGTGGCCCCTCCCAATCATTTACCCTCTCCCTCTTCCCCAAAAGTAACCCCATTGTATTGACTTTTAAATAATTTTACCTTCAGAATTATTTTATTGTAATGGTGTTTTATATATAGTTATTTAAGATATCTTATTTTATTAGCAGGTTCAAATGGGTACAACAGATGTTGCTTTGGAATGAACTTGATAGGATTTAACAGATCCTAGTAGCTTTATAAGCTGTTATTAGCTTTATAAGCTTAATAGCTTTATAAGCCATTAAGATGGATTTTTTTTTTTCAGAATAGTACTAAATAGTGTAGCTCTATTGTATTTAGGTTCAATAAACTGTTATTCATGACTTTTTTTTAAACTTGCTTACAAACGTTATAATGTTTAGTTTCTTGCTGTTGCTTCTAGCTAGTCCAGATCACATACGTTTGCTCCCTCCTTTACCCATTCTACTTATCACATTATGTCTGGAATTCAGCATGTTCAGATGTCTCTTAAATGGATGAAATCTATTAAAAGGTTTAATAAAATGTTAGCTATGAGAGATACAGATTTTAGCATACATTTAACAATTTTTAGGCATATTTATATTTGTTCTTCTGTTAAGTGTTGCTCATACTTTGTTCTTTCTTATATAGCCACATGCTAAATGCCCTTTATGCAGAAATGATATACATGAAGATAATTTATTAGAATGTCCTCCAGAAGAATTAGCATGTGACAGTGAGAAAAAGTCTGATATGGAATGGACATCCAGTTCAAAGGTAGAGTACTCAGGTGCAAATATTTGAGTATTTGTTTAACCTTTATATAAGGAAATATACACAGTATATCAAAATCATAATTCTGCTTTCATTCCTGTCATTTTAGCATTCTGTTGTTGACCACTGTTTATTTTTAGTGGTGAATTTGAGAGGAAATAGAATGGGTTCAGATTATTATAGTGTTCTTTCAGTCTTAATTCTTTGTTTTAAATGAGTAGTCTTTTGCATTTTAGGGAAATAATATTTCAGGACTTTATGATAAAAACTTTCAGACTAATTTTACTGATTTAAAATGGAATCTAATGGACATCTTAATATTTTTTCAGATTAATGCACTAATGCATGCATTGACTGACTTAAGAAAGAAGAATCCCAACATAAAAAGTTTGGTTGTTTCTCAGTTTACAACATTCCTGTCTTTAATAGAAATACCACTTAAGTAAGTTCCACGGTGTTTTTCACTTTCAGTAAAAGGATTTTATATGATTGTATTGATTTGAATAGCAAAAAAAAAAAAAACAAAACCTTATTTCTTTTGCCAATTTTAGTCATTTTATCTAAAAGGTACTGAGAGTCACAATAGAGAATACTTCCTGGCAGCACAGGAATTTAAAGATCAAGTCCTGAATTTATCAGAAAATGACTGACTGCAGTGTCTAGCATATTAATAAGTGTTCAGTAAACATTTGTTAACATAAATGAGTGAAAGAATTTATTGAAGAGATTTGTGGTTACTTAACTCTGTTTTATTTTTATAATGATAGTGTTTGTTGCTTGTCTCTTTTCTTCCCCCATTAAGAGCCTCTGGATTTGTGTTTACTCGTTTGGATGGTTCCATGGCCCAAAAGAAAAGAGTTGAATCAATTCAGTGTTTTCAAAACACTGAAGCAGGATCTCCAACTATAATGCTTCTGTCCTTAAAAGCAGGTGGAGTTGGTTTGAATCTGTCTGCAGCTTCTCGAGTGTTTTTAATGGATCCAGTAAGTAGTTTTGTAAATTTTTTCAGAATCTTAGTACTTCTTTCAAAAAAATAGACAAAAAAAAATTTGGTAAATACCTTCGTAGTTATAATTAACTGTGAATATTCTTAGGCAAACTTTAGAAATAGATAATAAAAACTTAGTAAATGTGGATTAAGAGCTTTCTCTTAAGCACTTTACTGAAATCCTCACAACATCCTTATGAGGTAGATAACCATTATTAAATGCTGTGTTTTGGCCAGGCGCTGTGGCGCATGCCTGTAATCCCAGCAATTTGGGAGGCCAAGGTGAATGGATTGCCTGAGCTCAGGAGTTTGAGAGCAGCCTGGGCAACATGGCAACATGGCAAAACCCCATCTCTACAAAAAAAAAAAGTACCAGAAAAGTTACTCGGGTGTGGTGGTGTGTGCTTGTAGTCCCAGCTACTTGCAGGCCTGAGTCGGAAAGACTGATTGCTTGAGCCCAGGAGGTTGAAGTTTCAGTGAGCCATGTTCCTATCACTGCACTCCAGCCTGGGTGACAGAACAAGAACCCGTCTCTGAAAGAAAAAAAAAGAAAAAAAAGCTCTGTTTTACTGAAGAGGCAACTGAAGCACAGAAAAGTAAATAATGTGCCCAGTATCACACAGTTTAATAGGCAAAACCAGAATCATAGTCCATGTATTTAAGTACTATTATGCTATGCTATTCTACTTTTCTTCTATAATAAATCTCTATTAACCATAATGCTTTTTAGGGTAGTGGTTCATTCAGCTGACAAATAATGAGATCCTGCTTTGTGTCAGTTGTTATAGGCACTGGGAATCTAATTATAAACAAGATAGACAAAATGACTACCATCATGGTTCTAGTGGTCTTAAGCTTTAATGTGCATACAAATTAGGTAAATGCAATTTCTTTTGCATTTAACTTAGAGACTTAGGCGTTCTGGGATTAAACTCAGGAAGCTGCATTTTTAGCATATGTCATAGGTGATTCAGGTATAGGTGGTCTAGGATCACAATTTGAGAAACAAATGATCATTAATGGAATGTTCTGAGTACATTTTAATGCCTGATACAGTGCAGTCACTTGTGGTTGTGTGTAGTACAGGTATAAGGGTAGAACAGAGGCTAAAATTCACTTTGAACTTTACTCACCAAGCTGTGTGACCTGGACCTGCTTTCACATAGGAACATGTTTTTCTACATGTACAAAGGGGCTGTTTGGCTTGAAAGGACCTTGGACTAATTCAGTTTCTAATTTGCACTGGGTACTATGTGGGCTAGAGGCAACCTCTGCTGTTTCTGTGCATTCAGACTTAAGATTTGTGGTTGTAGCTTGTTGCCTGAAACTCAGAAGATTTTTAACATGTAGAAATTCTACTGAGATACAAATTTTAGTTACTTGGGTGAGGCTACCTTGTTGATGCATATATGTTTACTGAGGCTTCTTTTTTCCTCCCTCCACTGAGGGTATCCTTCTCAGTAAGATTGGGTATCCTCAGCAAGATTATAACTCGGGTCATCATACTTAGGCCTTCATGGGTGAATATCGTGGATACGGTATGGTCTGTTGTATTTCCCTTTTTTTTTTTTTTTTTTTTTTTTGAGACGGAGTTTTGCTCTGTCGCCCATGCTGGAGTGTAGTGGCGCGATCTTGGCTCACTGCAACTTACACCTCCTGGGTTCAAGCAGTTCTCTGCCTCAGCCTTCTGAGTAGCTGGGATTACAGGCACCTGCCACCATGCCTGGCTAATTTTTGTATTTTTAGTAGAGATGGGGTTTTACCATGTTGGCCAGGCTGGTCTTGAACTCCTGACCTCGTGATCCACCTGCCTTGGCCTCCCAGAGTGCTGGGATTACAGGCGTGAGCCACTGCACCCGGCTGGTCTGTTGTATTTTCTTGCTTTAGTACTGTGGATAAAGTTTTAAACCTTTGTTGCAGTATTTTATGGCTACTATACAAAAATATAGTATATCGCACCACTGTACTCCAGCCTGGTTACAGAGCAAGACTCCATCTCAAAACAAACAAACAAACAAAAAAAAAACACTTGTAGTTTTAATTTAAAATTTAATGATCCTTATCCAAACAATTCATGATTCATGATACTATTTAAAAACCACTTACCAGAGTTCTGTATCTTTTTGGTTATTCTTCCCTTTTCATTGTTGCACCATTTTATTTATTTTTTATTTTTTATTTTTTTTTTTGAGACGGAGTCTCACTCTGTCACCCAGGCTGGAGTGCAGTGGCGTGATCTCGACTCACTGCAAGCTCCGCCTCCCAGGTTCACGCCATTCTCCTGCCTCAGCCTTCTGAGTAGCTGGGACTACAGGTGCCTGCCACCACGCCCGGCTAATTTTTTTTGTATTTTTAGTAGAGACGGGGTTTCACCATGTTAGCCAGGATAGTCTCGATCTCCTGACTTCGTGATCCGCCTGTGTCAGCCTTACAAAGTGCTGGGATTACAGGCGTGAGCCACCGCACCCAGCCCATCATTTTATTTGTTAGCTTAAAACAATTCTCATGATCAGGTCTGTGTTAATTAGCTTATGGTACTTTTTTTAGCTCAGCTTTAAAGTCAAACTAACCAAATACTGATACAGAAAATTGCATCAAAAAAACAATTTTTAAGACTTCTGACCCTTAAAACCCTTTTTTAATACTTTTATTTCATGAACAGAGGAAAGTGAAAGAAAACCAGAAAAGGGGGAGAAAACTTTTTTATAAATAGGCCCAAGAATTGCATCTTTTCTCATATAAATTAAGTCACCTAAGAGGATGTATAAACTTTTTCTGCTGTTAAGCACACATAGATTCTTTTAAAAATGAAAAAAAAAAACCAAACCCAGAAATTGATTAATCAACAAATACTTATTTTGGGTGCTAACACATATGTCGGGCCCTGTATTAGGTATTAGAAGTAGTAGTATGGGGAGGATGCCTATTATAGTGATTGGGAGGGTGGATTTTTCTCCCAGAATATTTGTGATGTTAGTATCTGACTTCAGGCAGAAAACTTTCAGTCAGAAAAAGATGAATGGATACTAGTGAAATGAAATGACAAATGCAAAACACTCAAAGATCAGGGCAGTAATAAAGCAACTCATCCATGTTCTTGTTAGGCCTGGAATCCTGCTGCTGAAGATCAGTGCTTTGACAGATGCCATAGACTTGGCCAGAAGCAAGAAGTTATCATCACAAAAGTGAGTTTTTAAACAAACTATTTTAAGACTAGGTTGATATGATTTTTACAATTAAGTAATGCACAAATATATTATTATAATGATTCAGTGGAATTATGCAGAGCAAAATGTAAGTCACCTTTTTCCTCCTTCAATAATTTAATATATGCTGTTTAAGGGCCCTTTCTCTGTACATACATTTATGTTTATGTGTACATCTCCTTAAAAACATTCTTTTAAAGATAAATGAGATTATACTTTATTCTACAACATACTTGTTTCCATTAAAACTGTACATTGGAGACTACCTCAGAAGTACATTTAGATGAACACATTTTTAAAAATAGTGGTAAAATACAAAATTTACTGTTTTGAAGTATACAGTTTAGATGCATTAAGTACACTCATGTTGTTGTGCAACAGCCGTCACAATCATCTATCTCCAGACCTTTTTCATCATCTCAAACTGTGAAACTATGTATCCGTTAAATAGTAGCTTCCCATTCCTCTCCCCCAGCCCCTGGCAACTACCATTCTACTTTCTTTGAATTTGACTACTCTGCAAAACCTTATAGATACATCATAACGTATTTAACCCATTAAGTTTTTTCTAATAAAAACAGTGCCATAATGAGCATTATTATATATAAATCTTTGCACATAGATGCAAGTAATTCTTTGGGATAAGTTAAGAAAACTAGAATTTTGGATTTAGAATTTTTATTAACTATCAAGTTGGTTTCAAAATAGGATTTATATGAAAATTGTTAATTTATGCTTCTGTGGCCAAAAAAGTGCTGTTCTAATTTGCATTTACCTAAAACCTTGAGTATATTTCACATATCTTGTTTATTAACATTTTTTCTGTGAATTATTTGTATCTTCTGTCCAGTGCTCATAGCTATGGTGCAAATAGTTTTATAGTATAAAGGACTCCCTGATACAGTCTGACTTTAAATCTTCTGTTTATGTATGTTGAAAATGGTTTATCCCATACTCTTCCTTGTCTTTAAACTGCATTTTTTGGTCATGAAAAAGCTTTAAAATTTTTATGATTTAAAACGTCAGCCTTTTTTTATACGTTCGAGGTTTTAAGGTCTTACCTAGGACAGAAGGCTTTATTTTCACATTTTTTCAACTATTCTGTATTTACTTATGGTTCTTTTGGAAGATTTTATTTTTTGTTTTATGATTTGTGACATGAGTCTAAGCTTATTCTTTTATCAGATGAAGAACAATTTGTTCTGTCACATCATATTATTTTTTTATTTGAAAATTCCAACTTTTTCCCTACTAGTGTGAAATGTCACTTTTATCATAAACTAATTTATATATATTACTTGGGTCTTTTTCTAGACTATTCTATTCTGTTGATCTCTTTTCCTTTTCTTAGGGCAGTATTACTCTTATCACAACTATGGTTTCCTAAAGTAAGTTTTGATATCTGATAGGGTAAAATATTCTGATTACCCTTTTTGAAAATTGTATTGGTGGTTATTATTATTACTCTTGAATTGAACTTTAGATTTTGGTTATAAAATCCCATTTAAGATATCTTGTTTGAGATTTATTGAATTTATTATTACTTTTGAGAACTATCTTTCTTTATAAATAAGGAATGTTTCTATACAGGAACATAGTATCTCTTCTCCATTTATGTAGATCTTTTATGTATTTCAGTACAATTTTATTATATAACTTTAGTTATGGCAGTAATTGGGACTTCTTAAATAATGTTAAATAGTAGCAGATAGTGACCATTCTTGTTTCTGTTTTGTTGAGAATACTTTTATTGTTTCACATTAAATATGTAAGGTTGAGACATTCATTTGTAGTTAGGGTATTTTAAAATCAAGTTTTTATCAGGAATGAGGTGATCATGTTTTATTTTTCTCTTTGTTAGTGTTATGAATTATACTAAAGATTCATTCTTGAATTTCTGGGAATGGCCTTTTTTTTTTTTTTTTTTTTTTTTTTTTTTTTGAGATGGAGTCTCGCTCTGTCACCCAGACTGGAATACAGTGGTGTGAACTCAGCTCACTACAAGCTCCACCTCCCGGGTTCACACCATTCTCCTGCCTCAGCCTCCCGAGTAGCTGGGACTACAGGCACCCTCCTCCAAGCCCAGCTAATTTTTTCTATTTGTTAGTAGAGACGGGGTTTCACTGTGTTAGCCAGGATGGTCTCCATCTCCTGACTCATCATGATCCACCCGCCTCGACCTCCCAAAGTGCTGGGATTACAGGTGTGAGCCACTGCGCCGGGCCAGAATGGCCTTTTTAATATAATGCTGAAGTCATTTTTCCAGAGTTGCCTATATAGTTTGCTTTTTTATCCTTTCTTTTTTGCTTTATCTTGTGATCTGTAACTTCTATTTGTACAGCCATATTCTTTATATAAGAAAATCATATTGGGTAAAGAAAACAAAACTCAATTCTATTAAAGAGTTATTATAGTTTGGTGCAAAAGCAGTTGCGGTTTTTGCCATTAGGCAAATTGTTCATTTAGTTTTTTTATGCCTTAAAAACTACTTAACCAATTTAACTTTTTTTTTTTTTTAAAGTTCATTGTAAAGGACTCTGTTGAAGAAAATATGCTGAAAATACAAAACAAAAAGAGAGAACTTGCAGCAGGAGCCTTTGGAACTAAAAAACCAAATGCTGACCAAATGAAACAAGCCAAAATTAATGAAATCAGAACATTAATTGATTTATAATTTGTGGGATTTTAGTAAGGTCAGTTTGATTGGATACTTAAGTTTTAGAAATGAGAAAAATTCAGTTTTAGAAATGAGATCTAGAGAACATGTCTTCTAAAAGGGGCATATTGTTTTATATTAGTGAAGAGGTATTACTGACACAATTTCTTCTATATACGAACCTATTTTTAATGAAACTTCAAATAGCAATAAGTTCTCTTATATACTGTGGCCTAAAATAATTTTTTGAGAAAAAAGGTTACTTTGTTATTTAGCTTTTCATAGTATCTATGCTGAGTATTTTCATATATCTTCCAAGTACTCAGCTTTTTCGTATTTCAAATAAGGTCAGACCTTTTATACTTTTGACCACTTATTTTCTATGTTGGACACTTAGTTATTTACCAAAGCCTCCAATTTGTGATGCAGTGCTTGTAGTCCTTGTAAACAATATATACAGACCATACAAGAATTAATTTTATTGGGCTTTCAAAAACCGTATTTGCATTCCAGAACCAAATCTTAAATGAGACCAAAGTCCAGGTTAGCACAGGTTTTTATTTTTCCTACAGCTACATTGAGATATAATTCACATACGTGACTTGGAGTTTTACGTTCATGAAAAAATTAGGGATTATGTTAAGAGTACTATTTTTTCCATTTTAGTTAAGTAGTACTACACTCATTGTTTAAATGTAACTTGCTGTGTCTAGGGTGTAAATATAGTCTGTGGGAGTGAAAGGCAAACCAATCCTACCCAATTTGATTTGAATATTTTAAATTATGGAACTGCTAAATAGATATTTCTATAAATAGGTAATTTTTATTTATGTAGCTTTTTTTGGAAGTAACTTTATAAATTTTTATAATTCAGAAGACTACTATATGTGAGAGGCGTGATATCTGGATGGAAGTTGGGCTGGATGATCTCCAAAGTCGTTTCAACTCTTAAAGACATCTTAATCCTGAATGTAAAAAATTGTTGTGTTTAGAATCAGAATTTAATTTTGAACTTAAATAATTCATCCTTACATCTATCTGTAGAGACTGTCTTTTTTTTTTTTTACTTTTTTGTTAATAAGCAAACTTATTTGCTGCAGAATTCTGGGTTGACTCCTGAGCATATTTAAAACAAACAAGCTAGAAATTCAGCAGTCAGATTAGGTAGGTGGTTTTATTTCAAAGGGAAACTTTAATCCAAAGAAAGATTAATTACTCTAACAAGAGAAGCTTCATGTTTGATGATACAGATGTAACAATACCTGAGACTTGACTTGGAGTGTTGGAAGTGATTTGATAGAAAGATGAGATCAGAGACAATGTTGTGTTATAGGGCGCACATTGAAGATATATGCCAAATCTCTCACCATCTAAGTCCTTTTCTCCCTGTGCCCTGTTTTCTTGCTCAAAGGGAACAGTGAATTAGCCAGCTAGAATCTTCCTGGTCCCTTTTTGAGGCGGTAGCAGGTAAGGAACGGGCTGATTTTCATCAAAACCAAGACCTTTCTGCATGGATGATAGTGGAATAGTAATTTGGGATTAGCCCACTGGCATTAGGAGCAGTAGGGAAGTTACCTGGTAGATCAAGCATTACACACAAAAAAATCAAGTTGATCAGAGTATGGGTTCTCCATATAGCAATACTTCAGTGAGATTAAGTATAAACAGGTTTTGGCAAAAAACAACACAATCTACTCTTCCTGCTTACAAAGACAAAGCCTTACAAACTCACTGTGAAGGTAAAGGGAGGACAGCTTGCTTCTTTGCCCAGACATTTACAAAGTTGTTTTTAAAACACACTCATAAGTTTGGCAATTTGTTTAAAAAATGTCTTGTTTTGTACAGTTCTGTTAGATGTTGTTAAATTTTAAAAGTTTAATTAAAAAAATTTAATTTGTCCTTCCTAAGAAGGATAAATATATAAAAAAGCCACTGGAACGAAAACTTCCTATTATGCTGTTTTATTATTACATAGAAAAATAACTTTAGAAAAATATGGAAGACATTGTATTACCAGTTGTGATTCAAACAATTTTGTGGTTAAAACTGGATTTTAAATTTAAAAATCAATAAAAATTTCAAATGTTTATTACCATCCTTCGTGCCATAATTTTGACTTTATTTTCAAATAAAATAAATCCTTCATTAATAGTGACCTTTCTCTGCAAGTGTTACGTTTTTATTGAGAGTACACGAAGATTACTGTAACAGAATAATGTACTCATATCCTACCTTTATTTTACTCAATTTAACTGGCTGAAATTCTTGTTCAGAAATCAGAGTGCTTATTTAAAATGGCTTGATCTAAAAACATTGGTCCCAATTAATTTCCTCAACTGGAAGAAAAAAAGGAGTTGTGATAATACCTATATATACACAGATAGCACTCTGAATCACTGTATATTTTGTCCTTAAAATTACAGCTCTAGAATTGGAAACAGAAACTAACCCCACGTAGTTTGTTACCAGTGAGTACTAATGAAATTATCTTCGGCAGTGTGTGCTGTTTTGGGGAATGGCAAATACATTGCTGTATTTTTTTCTTGTTTTATTTATAGTACTTGCCAAGATTTATGCATTAGCATTTGGATGAGCTTCATTAAAAATATAAGGGCACATTTGATGTTTGGCTTATAACAACTCAAATGTTTAACCTCAAGTTTTTAACACATTAACTTCAAAATATCTGCAAAATGTTATACAGCAGGACAATATGGGTATAAGGAGAATTAAGGTAAATATTTACTTTATGTATAAACCATAGCTCCGTTCCACCATGGAGCTAATCTCCAAAGGCGTGGATTTGACCTCTGTTGTGGGTAAGTTTGTCTTACAACCAAAGGTCATACCTACCATTGCAAGGGGATAAATATATATGGATCACCTCTGCAAATATAAATCTTGTTATTGTTGCCTTTTTATACATTTTACTAAGTTACTGTTGAGTTTGAGTTACTGTTGCTTTATACATACTAGTAACCCTTAGTATTCTGGACTCCCTAGAAAAGATTTTCCAATATTTGTATAGCTTTATATGGAAAAGTTAATACTTCACCTTAAGACATAGATCATAGAAGGAAAAGAATGTTTAGTTCAGTGACTTTCTAGCCAAATAACTGAACAGCATTACATGCTATGTCTTATGGTAAGCTTGTCATTCTTTCTGATTCCAAAAGTTAATAGCCTTCACCACTAATTTGAAATTTTAAAATTGGCTGGGCACAGCGGCTCCCACCTGTAATCCCGGCACTTTGGGAGGACAAAGTGGGTGGATCATGAGGTCGAGATTTGAGACCATCCTGGCAATGTGGTGAAACCCTGTCTCTACTAAAAATACAAAAATTAGCTGGGCATGGTGGTATGTGCCCATAGTCCCAGCTACTCGGAAGGCTGAGGTAGGAGAATCTCTTGAATCCAGGAGGCAGAGGTTGCAGTGAGCAGAGATCGCGCCACTGCACTCCAGCCTGGTGACAGAGCAAGACTCTGTCTCAAAAAAAAAAAAAAAAATTAAAAGTTATGTCAGCTTTTCACCTTAGAGCTTCATTATGCTACTGTGTAAAAATTAGAGAATGAACGGGATAGTAAATAGAAAAAACGCTGAATGCATATTGAATGTCCACAAAAATAAGACATTTTTTATCTGAAGACTGTGTTTCTGTTAATCTTAACCAGGGACTCGGAAGCCAGAAAGACCTCCAACTAGCTAAAATTATTTTGAGAAGTCTCTGTGCCACAGCACCTGACACATGGAGGCACTTAAGTCAGTCTTCAGTAAATGCTTCATTGTACTTGAAGATCAATAGTGACTCATTCTTCACCAGTCCAAATAGCTAGTTTATTTTCAGAAGTCATTTATCATTTAATATTTTATAACTCTAGGTAAAGCCTCAGGTTCTTCTTGAGCTCCTATGGTAACAGCCTTCAAGGTGGCCCCAACCATTCTTGACTTAAGCTGTCTATATGCTTGTATGTTAATTCACATCAATATGAGTAAGGAGGGTGACCTTGAAGGCTAAGTCACAAAAGCTATGCAGCTTTTGCCCAATCAAACCTCTAAAGTTTCTTCCTGTCATAGTTAACTGTCCTGTTTTCTTCCATAGAATCATTTCTGACCACTCATTTTAGTTTTAAAAGGTCATCTTGGATCCTACCCTTCTTTAGCTTGCCATCTCTTACAACCTAGGATGATCTATAAATTGATACAACACTAGTAGGCACTGGACCCAGTACTGATTCTGACAGGAATGACTTTAAAGGTTAAAATATTCTAAATAGCTAAATACCCATAATAGGGAGGTGCAGTATGAATGACACGATGTAAGTTTGATCTCAGTTTGTCCTGATCTGTCAGATCCATCACCATCACAGAAAAACAATTAGATTGAAATCATAGATACCAGTTTTTAAAGCATATATCCCAATGTCAAGCTACACTTTTTGAAGACTATGACAAATTCCAAAAATTATGAAAAATTCCCTAATAGATTTGTTCAAGGGTGTGGTAAGATTCCTTAATTCAACAACCAAGATACAGCAGTAAGTCTTTATTTTTTGTACAGGGTGCCACCGCAGGTAACCATCAGAGAACACGCTGCTATTTTCAAATATACAGAACTGAACAAAAGCATTTTAGCATGCTGCCTTACTGTACATAGAAAACTGGTGAGCATCTTCAGACACTAAGACCAGGAAATAAAATGGGTTAAAGGTATTTGCTGATATGTTTATGAATCACTCAGCAGTGTTAATGTAGCTTATCTTTACCTGAAAGCAGAATTACACTCACTCACTGGCAGCACTGGGCAATTCTAAGATTCAGGTCTCGTGAAAGGTAGGCACAACCAACAAGCAAGCAAGGAACAGGTGCCATGTCTGCTTCTGAAGGGAGTGACTGACTTTGAAGCAGGCTCTGCAGATTTTAAAAATTGATACAGCTGTCTTAATAGCTTAATATTGAGTTTTCCTTACTTTGTATGTTGGCAGTCAACAAAAGAATTTCTGAAACAAGCTAAATAGGATTATAAAGCAGAACACTGTCCATATAACAGAATTGCTGCTTCACAACTTTTGCCCAGTTCTCACCTCTTATCCTAAAAAAACCTCTCATCTGATAAGTTTTAATGAAAACCTCTAGCAACTGTAACAGACTTTTTTCAACCCAGCTCTAGATACTAAGTATCAGAAACAAGGCTTGTGAAGTGAATATGTTCACAGAAAAATGCAGTGTTTCTACTGGAGGTAAGTGTCAAGTTTCCTCTTGATGTTGTCAAAGGAATCTGCTCCCATATAATCAGCCTGGCCCTGTTCCCATCGCTCCTTCCGTTCTTCCGAGGATACAAATGGCTGTGCCATAGCTGGGATCTCCCCAAGGGACAGATGTGATATGGCTCCTGAGACATCTTCCTAGAAAGGAAAGCATAATTGACTCTATGAGAGCTGAAAATCAAACTGTTTTAAAGAATGCAATAAACTGAAGACAGTGAGAAAAGCCAAGATGAATCATGCAAAGTAGCAAAAACTGAAAAGTATTACATGAAACAAACAAAAAAGACACAAAAATATAAAGATTATATGATTTTTTCCTAACAAAATGAAGACTTCTTGACTCAGTGAAAACATTGGGAGAACAAAGTAATTAGGGTTAATGTTTAAGTTCTGCATACCTTTCTACAGAAGCCACAAGAGAAAGCCAGTGTATAGACCAAGTCTGAAAGCTGCAAACAGTTCATTAGAAAGTGTAAGATGGATGGGCAAGGGAACACAAAGTCTCAAGATAAATTCTCAATCTGTGTGGGCTCTGAAAGGTTGAGAACTTAAACAAAATGATACCCCAACAGGCTACATTTCAGAAAGAACCTAACTAGAGAGCCGCAACACATACTCAGTTATCACATTGTAAGAAGGAAAGTTAAACTGGTTTGAGACTAGGTACCAAACTTCTCTGCTTGTTCAAGCATTCATTTGGATTACCAAGTAGCATCTGTTCTTTGTAGCTTCTGTTAATTTAATTTGCTTAGTTTTGAACATCTTTCAATTCCCATCTTCACCTTTCCTTGGTTCGTAATTCCAGCCCTCATATTGCAGAAGAAACAGGGTAAATGTGCAACAAACAAAGCAGACCTAGTCTACATTAAATTTGATTCTCATTACATGTAGATGGGTGATCAACTTCACATGTACCACAAATTTACCAATGCTATCCTTCAAAAAGTACTAAGGTGCAAAGGTGCTGGAAATCTTAGCAGAGAAAAAGGAAGGTAAATGAATACAGACAAGCATTGCTTTTAACAGAGAAAATGGTGGAAAAAGTGTTTTGACTATCTGTTTTCGTTACCATATATATGTAAGCATATAGGTATGTATTTAAATTCAGTGGAACTTTAAGGTGTTTGGGTCTATAGGATTGCATTATAGCTGAGGCAACATAAGGCCTTCCATTGGATAGTCCTACCTTTGCCTTGCACTTGGCAACAGTAATGATACAGAGGCATTCCAGAGTCCTCTGTTCACAATAGGGGGGCTGTGAATTTATACCCTAAAAGAGAAGCCCCTGAGGTCAGGCCAAGTACACTGGACATAACTTAAAATAGTTTAGCATTTAAAGTGTAACTCTCCCTTCACCTGCCATAAAAGGTACTATCTTAATTCTGGGCTGTAGATGGCTACTTTTAAGCATAGTCCATCTCAAATTTTCATAAGGATAAGTCTCTTCAGACCTGGGTTTGAAGCCCATTCTGCTACTTGACTAGTCTGTTACACAACTAAGACAAGTTATATAACTTCTTTAAGCTTTGGTTAATTTACCTATAAAAGGAGATATTAATAATACTTAATATACTTAACAGTACTAATAGTACTTAATATAGTGGTTTTAAGGGTTAAGAAAAGGTAACTTTCATTAAGCATTTACGATATGCTAGGTGGTTTTAAGTACTGCATGACAGGGGTCCCCAACCCCCAGGCCACAGACCAGTAGTGGTCCATGGCCTATTAGGAACCAGGCCGCACAGCAGAAGGTGAGTGGCAGGTGAGCAAGAATTACCACCTGAGCTCTGCCTCTTGTCAGATCAGAGGTGGTTAGATTCTCATAGAAACATGAACTCTTATGAACTGTGCATGCAAAGGATCTAGGTGGTATGCTCCTTATGAAAATCTAATGCCTGATGATCTGAGGTGGAACAGTTTTATCCCAAAAACCATCCCCCATACTGGTCCATGGAAAAATTGTCTTCCACAAAACCAGTGTCTAGTGCCAAAAAGGTTGGGGACCACTGCTGTACAAATATTATGTCATGATCCATATAAAGCACTCAGAGTAAGAATGCAAGTGTTAGTTCTTTCTCCTTTTCTCCTTTCTATATCTTAGTAAGTGCTAGTAAGTGAAATGGCTAAAATCTGTACCACAGAAAAGCGAATAATCTCTTATAATCTCCCCATTCTGTTCTCTTATTTATATCTGAATATGTAACAGTTTCATTCCTCATCCTTCTCCAATTCTTTCATAAGAACAAACCTCAGAGAAGACCTTTAAAGTCAGAAAATATGCTAAACAGGGTTGTTATAAATGTTAACATGTCATCTCCCTCCTACAAAGATATTTCTTTTTCAAGATCCTATAGTAATCTTAGGAGTACAAACGTAGGAAATAAAAATAATCCTACAAAAGTATTTACTGTATGTTCATATTGTGATTTTCACGGAAAACACATTCTTCTAAGCAGATGGCAAATATAAAGTAGATACATCTAAATGTTTGCAGTTCCTAAAACATTCAATGGGGTGTTATTTTTATAGACCACTACTTTAGGATAAATCTAAAAATCTTTTCAGAGGAGAATGGGCTAAGAATTCTAGAGTTAAAATATACGGGTATATATAGAAAATTCTTTAAAAACTATGTTCTCGGATCTAAAGAAATCTGCCACACAGTTTATTTCTGCTACTTCTTGCTGGGAATGTTTCTCCCCTCTAAGATGGTTACCATTTTCTTTCCACAAAATTTTATTTATCTCTGTTTAAAATGCTGCTAAATATTCCACATCTCTATTGATACAACAAGTTTTTTAAAAAGCAGCATTAAATGATCTGAAGAAAAGAAACAGAACCTACCACATTTACATATGAGCAGGTGTCTTTGACAAGGCCAAATTGTTGAAGCAGAGGTAAAACGTTGGTGGTAAAGATGTTCCACCACAGGATGAGAAACTCTGGATGAGTCATGTTCGGATCATGGGCCTCACTTTTGACACTTTTTGTTTTGGGATCATAAGTATAATTCCATGGTTTGACTCGTCCCAGGAAATGCACAACTTTGGCACTTGCACCAAACCTGCCAAGTGAACGCAAGTTGAAACAGTTAGTGGATTCTGAGTACTGACAAAAAGATAAGCAGCACTTAGCAGCACTTTTCTGTAGCTGTCTTTTTATTTTTTTTAAGAGAGAGTGTCTCACTCTCACTCAGGCTGGAGTACAGTAGCATGCTAGCTCACTACAGCCTCTAACTTCCCACCTTTAGGCCTCCTGAGTAGCACAGGCCACCATGCCTAGCTAATGTTTAATTTTTTTTTTTTTTTTTTTGTAAAGACAGGCTCATGCTATGTTGTCCAGCCTGGTCTTGAACTCCTGGCCTGAAGCGATTTCTCCTGCCTTGGCCTCCTTATTCTATGGCCTTAACAGCGTACTTTCCATCCTGCAGTAAGGGTTCAAGATCAAACTGAGTTCACTGTGACACTGTGAGACAGATACTTTTAAAAGTACTTACTCAGCTGTGTGTTAAATACATACAAAAAATGTAAATGTAGTATTGGTTCGGTGCAACACTGAAGCACCAATCCATTGTGGACAGAACAGGCACACTACTTGGAAAGTATTTGGTATTACCTAGTAAAGTTAAAAATGCTCATGCTGTACAATCCAGCAGCTCAGCTCCTAAGCATATACACTAAAGAAATGCTTGTGTATGTGCAACAAGAGATATAATCAAAATGTTCACAGCAGCAGCAGCACTGTTTGAAACAGTCAAAAACTGGAAACAACCCAAATGTCTGTATTAGATTTTTGCTCAGCAAGTATACATTACTCCCAGCCTCCTCGGGGGAGGACACTTTCCCATCTGATGTTGGACGTGTCCTATGGCTTGACTTGACTAAGACAATATGAGCAGAAGTGACAGTGTGCCTTACAGAAGCAATGCTTATTTCTGTTCACCCTCTGAGAAGTTATAACTTCTGCCAGCAGAATATGCCTGAGTGCTTGCTGGTTCCAGAAAAGAGAAACATGGAACAGATCGGGACCAAACCTGTAGCCTAGCTCCAAACTCTGCTGAGATCATCAGAGCTGTCCTAGCCAACCCACCAACATATAAGAAATATTTGCTTATTGTTGAAAATGACTGATACTTTAGTTATACAGCCATCTTTTTAAAAGGAAAAGTTCTGCTATATTCATAGCATGGAATACAATCTAAAATGAATGAACTATAGCTGTATACATCATGCAGCAAAAAGATGAATTTTTAAAACATTTATGTTGAAAAAAGCAATGGGTCAAACAATTACATATATACGATTCCACTTATATAAAGGCAAAACAGGCTGGGTACAGTGGCTCACGCCTGTCATCCCAGCACTTTGGGAGGCTGAGGCAGGCAAATCATGAGGTCAGGAGATGGAGACCATCCTGGCCAACATGGTGAAACCCTGTCTCTACTAAAAATACAAAAATTAGCTGGGTGTGGTGGCACATGCCTGTAATCACAGCTACTTGGGAGGCTGAGGCAGGAGAATCCCGTGAACCAGGGAGTCGGAGGTTGCAGTGAGCCGAGATTGTGCCACTGCACTCCAGCCTGGTGACTCTGTCTCAAAGAAAAAAAAAAGGCAAAACAAGAAAAAAGGTACTGTTTAAAGATCAGAAAACTATAATCAATGTAAATTTAATGATGCTGGTTACCTCTGGGGGAAAGGCGAAGCTATCATTGGGAAGGGACAAAAAGAGGTTCTAAGGCACTGGTTGGGTTCTATGTCTTAACTTGGGTGACATTTTTAAACAATACACATTTTTAAATATGTATTCTTTTGTATATATGCTCCATTTCACAATAAAGAATATCTTTAAAAGAGTAGGAGTAAAGTGTGGTCCTGTTCTAGCTGGGAGGAAATCTATATATATAAAAACAAAAAACAAATGTGAATGTAACAAGAGTCAAAGCAAAAATAGGAACAGTGAGTGCTCAGGAATTCACAGCAGGAAGGGCACTATCCAGCTGCAGCGGGAGCAGAGGTGCTAAGATAGTGGGATGTGACTTGAAGCTTATACAGCAGATGTGATCTGGGTAGCTGATGATAATGTAGGGAATTCCAGGCAGGCAACGGCAGGTATCAGGTGAGCACCTGTGTGCTTGACCAGGTATCCTCTGTGAGAGCCAAAGAGGAAGCTTTGAGTAGGGAAAGAAAAGTAAAATGGGACAGAACCTCAGGTACTGGGCTCAAGTGTTAGATTTCAGTAGATTTATACTACAGACAACCAAGATACGTGAGCATGATATACTGATCAAAATAATACAAACTCATGTAACCCTTCCTATCCCCTAAAGTTTATCTAAAAAAAAAAAAAACTTAGGAACTGGTTAAAAAGCTATCATCAGAGTTTACTATATTTGGAGACCAAATTCTTTAAGGACATGATGGGGAATAATATTTCTACAAGGTAAATCTTACCAATGTGTTAACTGAGGCTGTGAGAGACTGAAGTGAGATGCCCAAGGTCACACAACTATTAAGTGTTAGAGATGGGGTATGACATGGTTTTACCTCTAAGGCATGAGCACTTACCATCCTACCATGCTGCTGCTGCTCCAAAAAGCATGCAAGAAAAATACAGCCTATTTGTAAAGCTCCTTCCTCTTAAGGTTAATTGATCATTCCATGGTTTGTTTCTTCTGATAAATGAAGAGGATATTTGGTATCCCCAAGCTTACTCTTTATTTTATACACATAGTATATATAACACACACAACACTCTTGCTCTATTTAATCCTTAAAAGGATAAAAAGAGTAGGAGTAAAGTTTGATGCCCAAATTTGTGCACAGATAAAGCAATCGATTAAATAAGCAACTGTTATAAAAGGATAAAAAGAGTAGGAGTAAAGTTTGATGCCCAAATTTGTACACAGATAAAGCTATCGATTAAATAAGCAACTGTTATGCATATGGCACTATGCTCACTGTGTGGCCCCAAAAGGCTTTTGTTCAAACAGGAAGATGGGTTATCTGCATAAAAATAAGCAAGGTGACAAGTTGGGGCTATCAGGGCAGTACTGACATTAAGGGCTACTGAAATTCCAAAGCAATGAATGCAGGTGGGATTTTCAGAGGTGGCTTTATGCAGGAAGTGGGGGCCGGGACAATGCATGAAAAAGAGTCAGATGACTGCCTTCAACAAATGTTCTAATGAGGATGGGGGAACCCATCACAGAGCTCTGACTCCTATGTTGCAGACTGGAGGGAAGGCACTGCCCCATCCTAGCAGTATAAACCCATAAGCCTAAAACCGAAATAGAGCGCATAAGAATGAGATATTCCTTCCACCTCCTCGGACATTCACCCCTCCTGACTCAACTTCCCTGCCTGCAGCCACAGCACCTATTTAGATCCTCTTGTGTTAACTTTTTGGTCCTCTTGTTTTAACTAACTAAGCTTCAGCCCATGATTTGCCTAGACTTAATATAAATGTCATACACAGTTATAGCATGATAGTAATACTAATTAAAATAAGTTAAAACATGAATATAAACTATTCTTTTCTCACCTGTTCCCTTGACAGTTCACTAATGACTAAGCAGTAGTAATAAGAACTCATAATAAGAATATAAAGTATTCATACATCGCAGGCACTGGTTAGTGTTTGCTTGTTTACTCAGTTAATCTCCAAAATGACAATGTGAGGAAACCAAGGCATGAAGATGTTAAATAACTTGTCCAGGATCCCATGGCTGGTGAGTGACAAGGCTGGGATTCCATCCAAGCAGTCTGGCTGCAGAGCCAAGGCTCTTAGCCATGACTAGGCTGCTATTGTAAGACACTCCCAGAATTATAAGGGTATTGTCTGAGAGTGACATTTGTTAATTTATGGATTAACTCCTGCCAATGGACAGTTAATATGAAAGTGGAAAAGGTATGCCTAAGAATCCTGGCAATCCCCCAAGTATAGTTAAGGACCCAGCAACAGAAAGTAACCAATAGGAAAGCATGTTATGAAGTAAGCAACTTAGCATTCAAGAAGACCAAAGAAAGACTTTTTAGAAGGATGCAGTTTGCAACAGAGGTTAAGGAAAAAAGGGAAGAACAACAAGAAATGGGTGGTGCTTAAGATCAGCAGGTGACTCACAAGTAGACTGTGCTGGACATTGTCTAAGGGCCTGCCCAGCTCCTGTCTCTGGATTTGGGTGTCACAGCTCATGCAGAGGAAGGGCACAATGTTCCAATCCACCTGCACACGGACTGCCCTCTGCTGTAAGCAAGAATATACACCTGAGCCTCTAGCTCCGTCTGTATCCCAGCCTGGCTCTGGACCTCCACATGACTGGTTCAAGAGGCCTCTGCAGCCCTCCTGGATACCAGCTCCATGCTTACCTCTCTGTATGGCCTATGGCCTTCCTCTTGAATGTCAACAGGAACACCATTTGGAAACAATCCACACCCTGCATTTCACTGTGGCTTAGACACTGATCTCTACCTTTACGAATCCATGTCTCTGAGTATCTCTTTAATTCTAAATCTGTTACTCCCTGTGGTCAGGGGAAGGATCCTCCTTTCTCAAATTACCTTCTTTACCTATTCTAACAAAGTGAAAAAGCTGTATCCGCTGGATAGTCCTTTCATAGACAGGGCAGTTTTCGTTTTAAGAAATCCCTTGGTAAGACTGTTAAAGTAGAAAGTGGGATCTTAAGGGGTCCTAAACGTGGGTGAGACTGCTTTTTCTGCCCTAAGGCAAGAAATTCCTTGGGTGCCAACAAGACGGGGTGAGTGGGGAGAGACCGGAGAGGTGAGCAGGATTGTGGCGGGCAGTACTGCACAGTGATAGAGCCTCCCAACAGCCACCTACATTGCAATGAAACAAATCACAAAGTGTTAGGATGTAAGTAGGTTTCTTTAAAAATTAGTTGGCGCCAGTTTACTGAGTGGCAAACTTGAAACAGACTCAGGGGTGTGAAGGCACAGAGAAGCATGAGAGGGGAGGTAAGAGAGATTCTGGGGCATACAGGAATCACGCGAAGGATGCAGATATCATGGGTATGGACTATGCTCAGCCCTCTTTCTGTCCAGTAAGGAATGGAAATGCTTTTAGATGCATTAGGTATTGACATTACTTTCTTCTTTTTTTTAGACAGTGTCTCTCACTGTCACTCAGGCTCGAGTGTAGTGGTGCAATCTCATCTTGGCTCACTGCACTTCAACCTCTGAAGCACAAGCAATTCTCCCACCTCAGCCTCCCAAGTAGCTGCGACTATAGGCACAAGTCACTATGCCTGGTTAGTTTTTGTAATTTTTTTTTTTTTTTCTTTTTTTGGTAGAGACGAGGTTTCACCATGTTGCCCAGGCTGTACTTGAACTCCTGAGCTCAAGCGATCCACCTGCCTCTGCCTCCCAAAGTGTTGGGATTACAGGTGTGAGCCTGACATTACGTGCCTGGCCTGACACTACTTTAATCAAACTGTTACACACCTAATATCTATGGAAATAGACAGTGGTAGTGAGTGGTCGGAGGTTTTAGAGGACCAGCTTTTTATGAGAAGAGCAGGCCTGGATGAGTCACTGAACACGGAAGGTTTGGACCAGCCCAAGAGCCCTTTGAGGGTGGGAAGAGGGCAGAAAAGTGAGAAATAAGGAAGCTGTTAAGTGGGGAAAAATGGGGCTTGGATAGGAGGGTGAGAGGGAAGTGAAGCCAGATTTTGCAACTTTGTGTAAGGCAGTCATATCACAAGTATTTTCCCAGAACTCATCTAGGGCAGCACTTGGCTTGATATGAGGGATTCTGCCTGGACCCAACAATGGCCATCTTATATGAAGGTTTAGGAGTCTTTTTAACTCTCATTATGCTCTAATTGTACAACTAAACAGTTATTTACACAGCAAAGGAACTTAAAGGGCTGGCTCTATAAGCTTTCATAAGACACATCATACACAAAAAGAATGAGCAACAGGTCTTGAACACTAGTCTGTTTTCATATCTAGAGTTTCAATGTAGATATTAATTTCAAGTAATTATTTTTATGTCTCAACTTTGTTCTCTGAGAAATGTCTTCAAAAGATCATTTTCTATCATAATCAATTTACCCTTTAGTCATTTATGAAAATAGAGAATTACCGTATCAAAATGAAGTAAGGCCAAATGTCATAAGTAAAAGGAGAAACTACTTCTTAAGTTAACCTAAATGCAAATTTAGGGGAACACTTTATAAAAGGGTAACCCAGGATATTTTTCTAGTGTTTTATCTCTCCCACCAAATGCAACAAGCAGTCAGAATTTACATTGCACAGCTAAAAACAAAATAGAGGCTGGGTGTGGTGGTTCATGCCTGTAATCCTAGCACTTTGGGAGGCCCAGGCAGGAGGACTGCCTGAGTTCAGAAGTGCGAGACCAGCGTGGGCAACACAGTGAAACCCCGTCTCTACTAAAATACAAAAAAAAAAAAAAAAACTAGCTGAGTATGGTGGCGTGTGCCTGTATTCCCAGCTACTTAGGAGGCGGAGGCAGGAGAATTACTTGGACCTGGGAGGAGGTGGAGGTTGCAGTGAGCCAAGACCACACCACTGCACTCTAGCCTAGACAACAGAGCAAGACTGTGTCTCAAAAAAAAAAAAAAAAAAAAAGCACCAAAAACAAACAAACAAAAAACTAAATAAAAGAAAAGCAAAATACTCCACCAATGAATAAGAAGGGGAAATGTTGATGTCAGAAGATAGCGTTGAACTGACCTCAACCCAGAGTAAGGATAACCGTAAGATTCACTGACTCACTCCCTGACTTACCACTAAACTACCAGCCAGGAATTTAAAAAAAAAAAAAAAAAGAGTTGAGTACACGTCACAATTGTCTGTAAATTACTGAGAGCCATTCATTCTGACCCAGTAACGGGGATTTGTCTCAGCTTGCATACATCTCTTAAAATAAATGTTCTAATTTTAACTTGATAGAATCTCAAAAGGGTCGTCCAGATCACAAGACATAGTTTGAACACAAGCCAGCAATAATACTGCTTATGTTAGCCGTTAAAATTATCCCTGTGACCTGATGTTACCAAAAGATCAGATAGAATTTTCATGACTAGTTTAGTAGTTGAGAAACAGCCAGTAACATGTGGATGAGACTACAGAACTGTTTAGAACAGAAAAGGAACTGGTTTATGACAGCACACACAGGAGCAATTTTACTCCTCACTAAGCTCTTTATGTACATTGTTCAATCAGATACAGAGAAAGACAGCACTGCTTATGCGACACTTCTCTGGGAATCGTGGCAGCAGTGCCAAGCATCCTCTTGCCCGCTTCTGTGGCTCATGTTCTCTATTATGTTGCGACTCAAGATCATGCACCTTCTCAGACTCACTTGCACACATGGGCAGAGCCACACACAAGCCCTTCTCCCACAACCAACTGCACACCTCTCCTCTCTCACGCACTCACAATCTACGTTAGGAGTCACACACCCAAGTGACCAAGGAGTGGGGCTGATCATAGAGAGGAGGAGTGGACTTGCTGAGGTGGGGCCTGAGGAACATAAGAGGGTGCACATCCCATCACTAGAAGAGAGCTGTTACCCCCAGCAAACAACTGACCAGACGCTCATCCAATTTCTTTGCCTTGCAAACTAATCCTCCCAGTAATACCCTGGAACTCAGAACAATGTCAGCACTCAAACCCAGACTTTAATAACCTAGACTAGGTCCTAGTCAACAACATTATCTTCTAGGCTGGCCTCTCTTCACGGACCAGGTCAGAGAAGGACTTACAACACCAGCCACTAGAGAGACTCTCGTGGAGGCAGCATGTCATTCTTAGCCTCTATTGGCTGATTGCTCATTCATTCATTCAGCCAAAACATAACACCTGCCCACAAGCATCTGTGCCTATACACTTTGCCTTCCTTCATGTTACCAAGGATAAACTGTCCTTTTTTTTTTTTTTTTTTTTTTGAGTCAGAGTCTTGCTCTGTCGCCCAGGCTGGAGTGCAGTGCAGTGGGCATGATCTCACTGCAAGCTCTGCCTCCCGGGTTCACGCCATTCTCCTGCCTCAGCCTCCTGAGTAGCTGGGACTACAGGCACCCGCCACCACACCCGGCTAATTTTTTTGTATTTTTAGTAGAGATGGGGTTTCGCTGTGTTAGCCAGGATGGTCTCCATCTCCTGACCTCATGATTCGCCCACCTCGGCCTCCCAAAGTGCTGGGATTACAGGCATGAGCCACTGCGCCCGGCCTGTCCTGGCTCTTATCTGAAGCCAGTCTCTCCACTTGTGTTCTAGGTGCCATCCCCTTTCACCTATCCAAGGACATCACTCCAGCGTCTCCCCTCAGTTTTCTGCATTGTTAATGTCACCGACCCCACCCCCAACATCATTCCTATCAATACAAAAACATGCTGTGGTGACATCTATCTTTACACAACAATCACCGCCACCCTCTCTTGAACCTACATTCCCATCCAGCTGCCACCCCATTAGAGCAGATGCCTCAGAAGAGCTGTGTACATTCACTGCCTCTAATTCTCCTCCTTCATTCTCCTGGACCCACTTCAGTCAGGCTTTCTCCCCCACCACTCCACCAGACGTCCTCTTGCCAAAGTCACCAGGAACCTCTACATTCCACATCCAGTGCCAATTCTCAGTTGTCTTCATATCTGACCTTATATCTGTGAGCATCTGACACAGACACAGATCACTCCTTCCTCCTTGAAACATTTTCCTTGCTCAGCTTCTGCAATACCACACTTCCCTGGGTTCCCACATGCCTTGCTGTCTCTTGTTCCTATTCTTCTATTCTCTTGTCCCTATTATCTTCCTGCTGTTGGGTCAATCCTCAGGACCCTTCTACTGATAATCACTCCCTTGGCTACATCATCTTGTCTCATGACTATAAGTATCATAATATGCTGACAACTCTCATATGTTCCAGACTTCTCTCTGGAACTCCTGACTTTTATCTCTACTTAGCTATTTCATACTTTCACTAGGATGCTCATATGCACCTCAAACTTTATACATCTAAAACCTAATACATTCCGTTCATTTCTGACCAATCCCTACCCCTACACACTTGCTTCCCCCATGTTCTTTCCCATTTCAGGAAATGGTAACTCTATCATTCCAGTGACTTAGACCACAAACCTGTAACAGTCACATTTGACATATCCTACCAAATACCTGATTTTTCCAAAGATATTGGAAACCTAGGTTTTATATGAAATTCCCTAATTTTTAAAGCACTGACAATTAAGTTTAAAAAAAAAAATTCTGTGTAGCAGAAATAAAACATATTTGTGTGATAAATACAGTTTGTGGCCCACAGATTTGAGACTTCTGAGGAAGTTTTTTTTTTTTTTTTTTTTTTTTTTCCTTTTAGAGACAGTCTTGCTCTGTCACCCAGGCTGGAGTGCAGTGGTGCAATCTCAGCTCACTCCAACCTCCATCTCCCTGGTTCAAGCCATTCTTGTGCCTCAGTCTTCTGAGTAGCTGGGATTACAGGCATGCATCACCATGCCCAGCTAATTTTTATATATTTATATATATGTATTTTTTTTTAAGTAGTGTCAGGGTTTCAGCATGTTGGCCAGTCTGGTCTCAAACTCCTGACCTCAAGAGATCCACCCTCCTTGGCCTCCCAAAGAAATGATGTCTTCTTCCACTCAGTCCTCATACCTTTAACTTCCCATGAGCTCCCTCTTTGATATAGCATTCCTCACCCAGACTTCTGCCCATGCGATCTCACTCCTTGTGCCCTTTTTGCTATTGTCAGAGCAGCATCTAAGGCTGGGTTGGGTCTGATATGGAAGCTTTTCTCTTGGTGATAAAGACTTAGGTAGGGCACCAGAATATGCAGCAATGAGATCTGAGGACAGATCATCTGATAGAGATAAACACTTCAGATGAGGTCAGAATGACCAGACAGCCACGCTGTGAAATGGGGCCCCAACATGCATCACTATCACCAAGAAAGAGGGAACAAGACATCTGTGCAACCACTGCTTGATGATTCTTCTTAACACTCGAACCATGACAGACTGTGCCATGTGCCATACAAGAAACTGTACATCTAAGCAGTGGCTAAGTGGGTTAGACTCCAAGCTCCCTTATTCATCTTTGAGGCCTTGAGTGAGCTGAAAGTGTGGCACAAGGTACATGCTCCAGGTTCGCCAACCGAATGAACGACCAGCAGGCCAACAAATGGCTGGAGAAAAAGAGTGACCCGAACTCTTTTTGAGTCAGCCTCAAGGTTGAGTGAATATGTATGAGTGTGAAAAGAAATGAAAACAGACTTCCAATAACAATAGTTACGTGGCGAGTTGGAGCCAAGGACGTGTCTCAGGGAGCAAAGAAAAACAACCAAATCAGAACTACACAGGGACAACAGAATTCACAACACTAAAGGTTTAATTCCTTTGGGGAAAATATTGATAAATAGGTTTGATAAGGTCTTAGTGAATGAGTCTGATTCTTAAAAAAGAAAGAAATATGAATATCTTCAGAAATGTTTAAAAGAGTAAAATAAATGAAAAAATATTTAATTCTCATTAGGCCAGGTCTCTGGTCATATCTAAACTCAAGTAAAGGGTAAAACAAAATATTTATATGGAAAGTATTGGGTGAATGAGACTTTGTACTCAATTTGACCAATTAATTTATGTAGTGGTTTGAAGCAATACCAGAGAATTCTGTCTCTCTGCTTTAAGATGTGTTTTATGTAACATGAGATTCCTAGACAGCTTTTAGTCAGTGGATATAATAGAAAGCAAAAATGGAACTAAACAATTTTTAAAAGACTAATAAGATTTTTTGTTTGCAGTACTATGCACAAACCAAAGTATATGCTATCTGGATGAAACAAAACCTTCATTTAGAGAAAACTTAAAAAAAAAAAAAACTTATTAAAAGCCTAAGAAATCTACTAAATATCCCAAACATTATGCTAGGCACTTTCAAAAATATTATTAATATATGCATTTATGAGCTGGGCACAGTGGCTCATGCCTATAATACCAGCACTTTGGGAGGCTGAAGTGGGAGATCACTTGAACCTAGGAGTAAAACCAGTCTGGGCAACATGGCAAAACCCTGTCTCTATGAAACACACACACACACAAATTAACTGAGCATGGTGGCACGTGCCTGTAGTCACAGCTACTCATCAGGAGACTGAGGCAGGAGGATCGCTTGACTCAGGAGATCCAGGCTAGTGAGCAGTGATTGTGCCACTGCACTCTAGCCTAGGCAACAGGGCAAGACCCCATCTCAAAAAACTGAAATGCATTTATGATTTGTTTTCTGATGCAATACTACAAACTAACTTGAAAATTACTAAACCAAACATTTTAGTTTTCAAATTATGCTGTGTTAAAAAGGATCTTCCCTTACAAAAACAATACTAATTCTGTTTTTTTATATTTGAGTAGTCATTCGAAGTGATAAAACTATTAAAGTTTGTTTCGTTTATCTTTTGTTCTAACCAAATGGTACAGAGAGAAAGGCACTAGATGTGCTGCTTTGTGGCTTAAATTCATATTAAGCTTGCTTTATACCAGGGCATCCTTTAGCTGAAGCTTCGTGTAAGACCAAAGGCCATGATGTTCTAGAGTCTAAGATTCTGGGGTGTCTAAATACTGCTTTGGGGACATCCTAGTACATGGTTATTTGGAGCTGGTGACACAAACACTCCGTTCTTTCTTCCATGAAGCCGAAGTTGCTCCAGACCACTCCATGGTCTGTGATTCCACCTGCCAGCACCCATGCTGACCTAGGAAAGGCCAGCATACTACAGGGCTACTTAGTCCTGCAGACCACCAAGGCTATCTGAACCCAAGGGTGGGCCTTCAAATTCACAGGGATCTTTGGAGAGTAGCAATGATGACCGAAATGCTTGTAATGGATTACTTTCATTTAAAGAACATCTGGACCACAATTTTATATTAACTTACAATAAAAAAGAAATGTAACCACCTGTACCTTTTCAGTCTTTCCCAAATATAAAAGAATATAAGGAAAAATGTCTCTGGATGGGTCTCCACAAGAAAAGCAAATATATTTTCTGGCAGAGGGAAGGGAAAATGAGTTCTCTGATCTGGTGTAAATATTCAATAGGCAGCAATGGGCGAGACAAAGCATGGCTCTGAGTAGCCTTATCACAGAAACGTGGAGTTGAACCCCACAAGAGCGAGGTGCACAGAAGCGGCAGCATCTCCGGCTGGCCCTGGGTCAGCTGAAATCTGGCTGATGGACGGAGTCGCTCCCAACTTTCCCAGTGTGTCATATTCTCTATGGTTACAATAAACCCAGGGGATTTCCAAAATTAGCACTCACTCATTGAGCCAGGAAGAAGAAAACCATCCTGTTTCAGTAATTTAGATCTCAAACTGGATTTTTGGGGGCAATTCATTTGGAAGATATAAAATCAACTGGGTTCTTGAGAGAGAAAGGCCAAGGTTCTAGCAAATTAAGTCTGTCTTAGTCCTCAAAACTTAACTCTGCTCCATCTGCTTCTTGTGTGTTAAAATAAAAGTACTGCAAGCAGTGTCTGCATAAACCAGGCTATCCTCGAAAGGTACAATGTGCTCAATGGTAGTAAGGTGAAAAACAGACGGAGTTAAACAGAACCACACGCTCATTGTGCAAGACTGAGTGGAATAGTCACACTATTCAAAAGTCTTTCTCCTCTGCACTGTCATCTTTTTGCTTGCTAAACTGAATTTAATCAATTGAACTATAAGCAAATGTCCTATTATAGACAAATTCAGCTCTAGGGGCCATACTGTCATGGTTTGCAGGAACACTATTCAAACTAGCAGGGTTATAAGTAAGGATTAAAATGGATCAGGTTCACATTTCCATGTGAGACAGGTTTGTATTTTACAAGGCCAAGGACTGAGAGGTGAAAATAATGCTTCTCCTATTCCTCCCTTGACAGTGAATCCTGTTGTTTGCTTTCCTCAGAACACAGCTGGTGTGTTTAAGAGTCGGCTTGTTCCCATTGTACAAAGGGAAGAGAATGTAATATGTTGGAGACATATGCCAAGGGAACAGTTAGGGAGGAAAGAACACAAGATGCTTCTAATCCTTATCTGGAGGACGTTGATAGAGTCTTCCCAGAAAAGAACAGAAAAGGAAACATTGCTGCTACAAAAAGCCAGACATGCTCATTACTGTGGTGTAAGACTTATGGAAAGCACTTTGGATAATGAAATATGAGGAGTGAAAGGCTCTTTGTTTTCCGCTAACTCAGGAATGTCCATATGGGACAGAGATTGGCCCAACTCAGTGAAGGGCTTTGCTGCTCACGACTGTCTCAGGATCAACCTGACAGCTAGGCCCCTGTTCAAGAAAGCTAAATCATCCTCTTAGTTAAACACAAATGAGTCAGAGGCTAAATAATAGGATCCTGTCCCTAACAGTGAGGTAAACATTGCAACAAGGCTGTATTAGCTGTAAGGTGTATCAGAACTACACCAGAGGCCAGGAGCAGTGGCTCATGCCTGTAATTCCAGCACTTTGGGAAGGCAAGGTGGGCAGATCACCTGAAGTCAAGAGTTCAAGGCCAGCCTGGCCAATGTGGTGAAACCCAATCTCCACTAAAAATACAAAAATTAGCCATGTGTAGTGACGCATGCCTGTAATCCCTGTTACTAGGGACGCTGGGGCAGGAGAATCACTTGAACCCTGAGGCAGAGGTTGCAATGAGCCAAGATCATGCCACTGCACTCTGGCCTGGGCAACAAAGTGAGACTTTGACTCAAAAAAACAAAAAAAAACTGTACCAAGGACTGTGCTAAACAAGCACATTACCAAAAACAACAAATGTCCACTGAGCACTTTGTATGTATTAATTTGCTTCATCCTCCTGACAACCCTGTGAGGTAGGTACTATTTTCTTCCTTGTTTTACATATGGAGGAGCTGAGGCACCAAGTCTTAAGTCATGTAGCAGATAAATGGCAGAGTGAGGACATATGCCCTGCCTTTCTGGTTTATGACTTACTCTCAAACAAAATGACTAACAACCTAACAAGTACTGAGCACTTGGGTAGACCAGGCCCTCTTCTAACCATGCTACATGACGACCTCCCTTAATGCCCACAATAACCCTATGAAGACATGGAGGCAGAAGTTCAGTAAGTAGGCCAAGGTCACCATCCAGGAAGTGGTCACAGCAGGATGTGAAGTGAGGTCATCTAGCTCCGGAGTCCTTACTCTTAGCCACAGCAGCACACTGCTGCCTGCATCTGGCTTAATCCCCACACCAACTCTGAGGGAGCTTTTAACACCTTTTTGCAGGTGAAGGAAACCAAGGCTCAGCAGACAGTATAGGGAAGACATTGAGTTAGAACACAAACTCAACTCCTCCAAGTTGTAAGTCTGCAGAGCTTAAGAGGCTGTGTTTTTGACCGTGACACATGAATAACTTACCAGAGGGCCATGAACCCCAGAAACTGATGAGAACCTTGTCCCAAAGGCAGCTAAGTACCC
The DNA here is from genome assembly GCF_047675955.1 of Chlorocebus sabaeus. NCBI lineage: Eukaryota > Metazoa > Chordata > Mammalia > Primates > Cercopithecidae > Chlorocebus > Chlorocebus sabaeus. The sequence continues at coordinate 42,068,713 of NC_132918.1, forward strand.
TAGGGTCAAGCACGAGGCAATCAATAACATCAAGGTTTCTCCCCACTGCAGCCACGGTTCTTATAAGAGAAACTTTCCTCAAAGTATCTACCTGTTATTTCCCTCAGAATGACAATGAGGCAGCCCCCAAATTTTACACCCCCCTTCTCTTCCCTCAACATCTCCAACAATAGTTAAACCATTTGCACTTACACTTTAAATGCTGGGAGGTAGGAGTATATAGAGATGCTGCTGAGGTTATAAATAAAGGGCAGGTGTTTTCTGATATCTCTTGTTGCCCAGCTGCTAAAAAATGTGTTCAGTATGCCTTGGTCCCCACCTAAAAGAAAAAAATATATAAATTAGTTAACAGATCTCTATGACAGTTTAATAATTTTATAGGAGCACATAACTGGACCTTTAAAAATAGACACTAATTCCATTTTTATTTTATTTTTTTTCTGAGATGGAGTCTCGCTCTGTCACCCAAGCTGGAGTGCAGTAGCACAATCTCAGCTCACTGCAACCTCTGTCTCCTGGGTTTAAGAAGTTCTCCTGTCTAAGCCTCCTGAGTAGCTGAGACTACAGGTGCATGCCACCACGCCAGACTAATATTTGTACTTCTAGTAGAGATGGGGTTTCACCATGTTGGCCAGGCTGGTCTCGAACCCCTGATCTCACGTGATACACCCGCCTTGGCCTCCCAAAATGCAAGGACTACCGGCATGAGCCACCACGCCTGGCCCCCATTTTTGAATAAGTTCCTTGACACGCCAATTAAAAACATTTTAGGGAGTGGCCATTTCCCTGATTTGACTCATTAATTCAACCAGTATCTGTTGAGCAGCTACTATGTATCAGATACTGTACTAGGCAGTGCAGAGTCAACAGTGCACAAAGAGATATGGTCACTGTCTTCACAAGGGTCAGGTGGGAGACACCAATAGCAGCAAATCAAGTCAACAAACATCGCACAGATGGAGATGAATGCAGTGAAGGAATGTACATGGTACTACAGGCACACATAGAAGTGGCTTGAGCGACATCTGATGGGTGAAGGAAGGCTTCCGCGAGCAAGTTGTGTTTAAACCAGTATCTGAGGGGTGCACAGGCACACCCGAAAAATGCAGATGGGGGAAAGACAGGGCACAGTGTTCCAGGAAGAACAAAAACAGCGAACACCACAGACGTGTGGTGGGCAGGAGCATGAGGCTATGGATAGAAGACCTGGAAGGTGACCTAAGTGGACTCGGCGGGAATGAATTGCATGACACCAGGTGAGTCTCAGAGAAGGCGGCAGGGACCAGACCACATAGGGATCAGGTTTTACACTTTATTTGAGTTAAAGATTTCAGACTTTCCCCTGAGTGTAACAGGACAAAAAGAATCAAAAAGTAAAACAGAGCAAACTGGAACAACGGAATTGTTTTCCAGGGCCCACAACTGTTGGCTTATCAACAGAGGGCCCACAAGGCCACGTTAACCCTATGGTGCACTCTCCCACCACTGACCAAAAGTCTCTGGGCAGATCCTGCTCAGTCACCACTGTGGCCAGCGCCAGCTGCAATGATACAGCAAAGTGTCTGCTCAGCCCTTGGGGTTCCTGGACTTCATATCTTCCTCAGAAAGTGGGGATCATGGCCATCATTCAAAAGAAATAAAAACACCACAAGACACATTCTTCCATGTATTTCATGTGCTTTCTATTTTAGACTCATGAGATTTCAGAAAACACGCTCAGAACGAGTCTCCCAAGCAGCAGAACAGGAGCTAACGGTATGTGTGCGTGTGCATGAGCGCATACATGCGAGTGTGTATGGGGATGGCAGGCAGGGAGACACCTGCTCTAAGTGTCAGGCAGGAATACTGCATAGTCACTCCTCTCCTCAGCCTCCTTTGCCGAAAAATCCAGCTCCTTTCTCAACATACAAGAAGTCCAGTTGGCTGTCATCGCTATTCAATTATCCTTAGTTTTCAAGGAGACTTCAAAAATCTAGAGATCTATTTAATTTTTGGAGTTAAGTAATAAGATCAGGACTTTAGGTTTAAAGTCCAAGTGTACCTTATCCACCCTCTGCGTATTCTATCCTTTCCAAATACCTTCAATCAACTCTAAGAATCAAAGGCAATCACTGATTGTCTATGCGGAAAGCCCTCCTTAAACAGCACCCCTGACAGGTCTGTGTTCCTCAAGGGACGAACAACAGAAAATCAATTTCACTCTTATAAGTTCTAAAGGACAATAAAGATGGCAACAGAATATGCTTCACTGTTACAAAAATGCAATGGACTCAATGTTTACATACCCCCGAATTCCTACACTGAAATCCTAACCCCAAAGTTGATGGTATCTGGAGTGACGCCTTCGGAAGGTGATTAGGTCATGAGGGCTCTGCCCTCATGCATAGGATTTGTGCTCCTATAAAAGAGGCCCAAGAGAGGTCCCTCATTTCTTCTGCCACATGCAGCAGTTATAACAAAAAAAATAAATAAATAAAAAAGCTGTCTATGACCCAGGAAATTGGCCCTCTCCAGATACTGAATATGCTGCACCTTCATCTTGGAATTCCCAGCCTCTAGAACTGTGAGAAATATATTTCTTCTATAAGCCATTTAATCTATGATATTTCATTATAGCAGCCTGAATAGACTAACACAATGGACAGACATGAGAACTAAAGACAATTTTAGCTATATAGGCAAATTAATGTATTTTGAGGCACAAACTATCGAAGCCAAAACATCATGCCATTCATTAAAGGCTTATTTTGGATTCCACAAAGATACCCCAAATGTGGGACTAGACACTAATGACTGAGGTACAGAGGCCTGAAGTCTTAACTAATTTCCTTTCACACATAATCATCAAAATACTGCCAATCAGTTCCATGGGAACAGAAAAAAAAGCTAAGGAAATGTTCATAGCAGCTTTGTTCATAATAGTACAAACTGAAAACAGCTCCAATGTCACTCAACAGGTATATGGATATGGCACATCCATGTGGAATATTTCTCAGCTACAAGATGGAACAAACTAGAGATACAATAACCTGGATGAATCTTAAATTAATTACACTGAGTGAAAAACTCCAATCTCACAAAGTTACATACTATGTAATTTCACTTATATAACATCAAATAATAAAATTACAGAGATAGGAAGCAAATTAATGGTTGCCAGGGGAGAGGGAAAGAATGAGAGATGCAGTTGTGGCTGTAAAAGAATATGACGGGCCAGGAGCAGTGGCTCATGCTTATAATCCCAGCACTTTGGGAGGCTGAGGCGGGCGGATCACGAGGTCAGGAGTTCAAGACCAGCCTGAACTATATGGTGAAACCCCGTCTCTACTAAAAATACAAAAATTAGCTGGACGTGGTGGCACACGCCTGTAGCCCCAGCTACTTGGGAGGCTGAGGCAGAAGAATAGCTGGAACCCGGGAGGCAGAGGTTGCAGTGAGCTGAGATCACACCACTGCACTCGAGGCGGGGTGACAAAGTGAAACTTCATCTCAAAAAAAAAAAAAAACCAGAATATGATGAAGGTTCTTGTGATGGAACTACTCTGCATCTTGACTATGGTGGTGGTCACACCAATCCACATATGTGATAAAGTTGCATAAAAACCAAAAGTGCATATATACACACGTATACACATAGAAAAGGGAATACATACAAAACTGGTGAAATCTGAGTGAGATTGGTGGATTGTTCCAATGTCAATCTCCTGGTTGGGGTGACACATTTTAGTTATACAAGGTATTACCATTGGGGGAAAACAGATGAAGCGTACATGGGATCTCTCTGTATTATTTCTTACAGCTGCATGGAAATCTACAGTTCTCTTAAGATGAACAGGTTTTTAAAAAACTCTTACAATTAACGTGCAAAATACAATCAGGAATTAGATGCTAAATTCCACAAGAACAGAGATTACGGCTTTTTGCTTACCATTATAATGCTAACATGTAGCAGAATGCCTTACACTTAGCAAATTATTTATGGAATGAATGCAAGAATCTTGAAAATACTCTGTAACAGCAGAAAAAATTTAAACGACTTACATTCTACCATACAGGAATAGTTAGTATATTGTAATACTAACTACTCATGGAATATTATTCAGCAATTAAAACTAATGTCTATAAAGACAACATCAGTACACTGTGTAATATAAAGATATACAGCTACATACATTGTAATTAAAACTAAGAACATAAACGTTAATGAACATTTATATTAAAAGAAAGTAAATAAAATAATTGCATTAGGAGATTGGTATAATAGATGTTCCTTCCCCCCTATTTTTCCTAATATTATATTACTCTTGTAATGCTAAAATATTAGTAATACAACTAGAGGCAAGAATGAGAACTGTGCTTAGACCTTTTCTTTCTAAATATTCTTTACTTTTAATTTTTATTATGAAGCATACTACCAAAAGAAAAATATGTGTAGGTTATAAAGGATTATTAATAATAAAACTCTACACATTTATCCCATTTGAGAACCTGGACATTGTAAGACCTTTAACTGAAGCCATTCCACTTAAAATGACTAACAGCTACCCATAATGCAGTAAAGAAATCTAATTCCATGGAGGCCTAAATCATAGTTGTAAAGCAGAACTTCCAAATCCGACCTGTGTGAGCCTGGGAAACAGGAGTCAGAGCTGCTGATCCCTCAAAGTCCCTGGCTGGCTGCCTTTGGCCACAACAGGCCGTTTCTGTTTACCCTCAGGTAACCTACAAACATCATCTGCCCATCAGCTGTGTGCCACAGGGAGGCTGGGAAGCACTGGTTGTACAGAAAACGAGCAAGGAGGAAGAGAAAAGGCACTGAAGTAGAACTGGTGAATCAACGGTGCCTGTTAAATTGGCAAATCCTGAAACACTCAACAAGAACCTTGGCTCTAGAGGGGACAACACAGGTCGTAAAACATCCAGGGCCACTGACCTCACTATGTGACTACAAAGGTTTATTATTTAGTCCAAAATTGTGGATTAAAAATAAATTAAATACCATCTAGAAGTCTGTAGCTGCATTTTTAAATTCAGCGGTCTAGAAATCTTAACCATCTTTTCCCAAATGCACAGTTCAACATTTCAAGGTCAGGCAAATGTTTTAACTTCATCAGAAAAATCTATGTATAGTGTTACCAATATCCTCTCTTTAGAAAAATCTTTAAATGATAGCACAGTTCAAAGCAGAATGCAAATCTAGGCACATCTATGTTAGAAAACACACAAGGATGCCCTAAAGACTGCTGAATTTCCATAACAAAAACCCTACAACTTTTGTCCGACACGTTTTAGTCAGACTTCCAGAGGCAGCTTTATTTAATCTGACAGGTTAAGATACTTTTAATCTCACTCATCTCAGAGCCAACAAACATGATTAGCAGGCATCACTAGCAGCTGTGATCCGGTACGCCAGGGTGTGGTAACACAGGTGAGAGACAGGGAGAAAGGAAATGAACAAGGGGCACATTGCATCTGCTTTGTGAACAAAAGCAAGTATCTCATTCTGAATCATCCTTCCACCCAGCTGCCCAAACGCTACGTAATCACTTTGCAACTACAGACTTGGTACTTTCTGTCTTTTGAGCAGGGTCACATACCTGGTAACCATGGACACACCACAGCATTGATCAGAAACTGGGACTATTTGTTTCCTAAGACAGAAACAGAATTAAGCGGTGTCTTTTTAAATCTGTGCATTTGTTCAATGCTCGTGTACTTTGCGTGTTCTTCCATAGTTTGCTTGCAGCTGGCTTGTCTACTGTGGGTAACAGGGCAGTGAGTTAATTCTGATTTAGACATGAGCCCCAGCATCTCAGTCAAAGGAATGCTCCCCCTATAATAGTGCTCCTCAAGCTGTGGCCTGGGTTCCAGCAGCATGGGCATCACCTGGGAGCTTGAGAGCAATGCAGACTGTTGAGCCCCACCCGACCTACAGAATCAGAAGCCACATTTTAATCCCTAGGGAATTTGTCTGCATATTAAAATTTGAGCAGCACTACAATCTTTCGAAGAATGACTTTATTATAACAAAGGATAATAACTCTTAAAAATGTCATTTCTATAAAAATGTCTAACATTATATAAATTTGGTATTCACATAATAGGAAGATTCAGATAGGTTCCAACTCTCAGATACTTCAAAATCCAAAAGGGGACAGATGGACAAAGTAAATAAAGTAAAAGGTCAGGCATGGTGACTCACACCTGTAATCCCAGCACTTTGGGAGGCCGAGGCGGGCGGATCACCTGAGGTCAGGAGTTCAAGACCAGTCTGGCCAACATGGTGAAACCCCATCTCTACTAAAAATACAAAAATTAGCTGGGCATGGTGGCAGGCACCTGTAATCCCAGCTACTCAGGAGGCTGAGGCAGGAGAATCACTTGAACCCAGGAGACAGAGGTTGCAGTGAGCCGAGATCTGAGATCACATCATTGCACTCCAGCCTGGGCAACAACAGCGAAATTCTGTCTCAAAAAAAAAAAAAAAAAAAAACATTTAAAGTAAAATGTGCTTTATACTATAACTGAGCTAGAAACAAGGACTGACACGAACACGTGACTCACCTCTAACTATTTATTAATTTATTGAGACAGTCTCGCTCTGTCACCCAGGCTGGAGTGCAGTGGTGCGACCTCAGCTCACTGCCTCTGCTTCCAGGGTTCACGTGATTCTCCCACCTCAGTCTCCCAAGAAGCCAGGACTACAGGCACATGCCACTACACCCAGCTAATTCTTGCATTTTTAGTAGAGACGGGGTTTAATCATTTTGGCCAGGCTGGTCTGGAACTCCTGACCGCAAGTGATTCGCCTGCCTCGGCCTCCCAAAGTGTTGGAATTACAGGCGTGAGCCACTGCACCTGGACACTTTTTTTTAAAACTAACTTCCTACAAAATGCTTGGCAGATATAATCATTACTGCCTATAGTGAGCACGCTAAGGATTAATAAATTACAGCTTATGAAAGCCCAGCTCTTGGGGATATTTTTATGAGATTTACTGAGGATCATTAGATTAACCCAAGGTGGCTTATGGAAATCCAGGCACTTGGAAATTGGGCCCCAGCATCACTGCATCTCACTGGCCTCAACCCATTTAAGCCAAGAATAACTGATTTCTTTTACTACTTCATGTTATAGCTTTTGTTTTTCACTATTTTGTTAAAAGATTATTAAGTATCAAGCTATTAATTATTACATACATGCAAGGAAACATTTATTCTTGGCTTAAATGTCAGTTTCTCAGTCGAAGACAGGTCCTCCTAGTCTGGACTCTTAGTACTCTGAACTTACTAGAATCATGATTACATAACTGTGTACTAGTTGTTAAATGTCTGTAAGGTCTCAGAATATAAACTTTATAGAGGCAGGAATAAAATGTGTATTACTTACCAGTCTATTTTTGCCCCTTAAATTTAGGATTTTTCCCAGATTAGAAATTAAAATGATGTTTGAAATAATGAATGGACCTACTACAGAAATACAGGTGACAGTAACACTGCTAAAAATACTTCCAGACTCCATAAAACAATGCACGACAATGAACTGTGCTGCTGATTTTAACTGACAAAGTATTTGTAGGTATTTTGGATCAGAGGGGAGGAATAGTAGCAATAGAGATAGAAGACTTGAGCCTACATTCCTTCATTAGTAAAATGACGAATATACCAGCTGCTCTGTCTACTCAGAGAAATTACTTAATTAACCTGACATAAAGCCAAGGTAATAAGGATCTTCCTCCATCCTGTATCATTCTCAGGATACATACTCAAGAATGCTGCCGTATGAGAGAACTGGGAATGGAAAAACCACCCACCACCACCAGCACCCACCCCACCTCTCCTCCCCGCAACACACAGCCCAACCAGAGCTCAGAAGGACCCTGGTTCAGACCTGACTTTGCCTCAGCTCGGGACACCAGGCAAGCTGCTGTCCTGAACTGTAACAATGGCAGGTCCCCAGTGCTAGCTAGATAGTAGGCTCTCAACGGATACTTGTTATATGAATGGATGTATGAATGCTTACCTCACAGGACTGTTAAGAAATAAGTGAAAAAGTAGGTAAAATGATCAGCATAAGAGCCTGCACACATATAACACATTAGTCACTTCCTCCTCCTCTATTTCTCACAGGGTCATGATCTCTGACCCTGTGTGCTCATCAATTTTGCCACTACATGTTATGGCTTTTGCTTTTCCTCAAGATACTTATTATCTATCAATAAAATGACATAAATGCAAGAGAACATAGTCATTTCCAAAACAACTGATAAATTACTAGAACAGGTAACCTAGTGCTTAGGTGGCTGGGGGAAGTCACCATGGTAAGATAACTGTCCAGGCCGACCTATCAAGTCAGGTAACCAAGTGAAGCACACCAAAATCTCTGAGCTCATTTGGTTTGGACAAGACAAGTACTATCTTGAAATATCTCAGTCCTTCATTCTTTTCTTGGGCAGGTCCAACATGAAGCCTAATTAACTACAAAGATTTTAAAACCTAGCTCTGGGGTCAATTTTACACTTTAATAGAATGTAGCACCAAATCATTTCTGTTAAACATTATTTTAAAACATTACTGTATTCTGCTTATGGGACTCAATGACCACTTAGAATTTGGAACACACAAATATAATGATCTCAAAGCGGATCCTGGACTCTACTTAAATAAATCATACCTAATATTCTGCCACTAATTTATTCTATCCTATGTTTTCTTCTTTCTAGAAATTCAACTACAGACCAAAATTCCAGTACACCAATCAAAAGTTTAGGATATTTACATTGCAGTAATCAAAATGAGTATAAGATGTTTTTTAGGAATATTCCAAATTAGAAAATATGAATTCCTCTGACCTAGGTTTTTGAAACTGACACATACAGACGAAATAGACAACAATTTTTAAGCACTCAACTCTTCAACTATACAAGCACTCTTAAGATACATTAGTCACAAGGGAAAAGAAAATAAACCTCAACTTGCATTCAGGTTGATTTTTTCAAATTAAGAGTCAAGTTCATCAGCCTCATTTCACCGATGTGGCAGAAGCAAAACTGATTAGAACCTAGAATATAACGATCTCTCTCTTCCCCTCTTACTGCTAACATGCCCTGAAGTTAACTTTATCTTGTCACATCCTATACAATACTAGTGTATAACTATTTCACAACAGCTATTGTTCAACTTTTCGGGAAATACGTAATTATAGTGATGAAGTAAGTGCCAAGACAGTTTGAAAATACAACAGTCTAGAAGCTTGACTCTTCATTATGGAAAATTAGACAGCAGCCATGAATTAGGTATGTAGTCACCAGTTCTAAATTTTAACATTCTAGAATTTTAGAAAGAAAGAGAAGTCAAGGTACCTAGTATGGTTTGCCATATTAGGTTTATTCTCTTGGCCAGAGTCACAGAATAGAGAGGTGGAGGGGCTGTGAATAGAGGGCTGGTGATTAGAAGAATGACAGCCACATTCTTTTGCATGAGAAGGGTTGCAAAAGCAGCTGCAAATGCTCAGCCATCAACAGCCTATGTGGCTTGTCAGTGGACACCAGGCCCCACCAGTTTCTGCTGAACACAGGAAAGAGGTTAAAAACATGACCTGCAAGATATTCGCACTGAGATACAGTCATCTGAAAAACTGGTCTGAGCTGAAAATTCTGGGACTTAAAACTGACTATGGGGGTGGTGGAGGGAGAAACTATGGTTGTGAGAAAATGTAGGTAACTGTGAAAGGAACACCTGAAAACGTTCATCAGTGCCTACAGCATGACACCTAACTAAAATTATTTTTTATATAATTCTTAATTTTTAAGATTATTTACTTTTACTATATTTTTTATATAATAACATATTGAAAACTACAGGCAAAGGTTACTGCCATTAGACAAAGTCATTGTCCATAAAGAAATATTTTATTGCTATCAAGCGTAAGTCCAACACATCTTTATGTCACATGGTTCACACACTGATTCAAGTGGATAGTAAACCCCTCCAGAGAGCAGCAGCCTCCCAAGGTACAGAGTGAGCTTTCTTTGCTAAGTAAAGCTTAACACATATTTCAAGTGAACACAACCTTTGATTTGAGAACTGCTAAATTTATTCTTCTGCTGAATTTAAACAACATATTGAGAACTGTACGTTCTCAGCTGTATAGTTGACTTTTTACCTCTTTCAATTTCTATCAACAGAGAAGATTCAGTCCTTCACCACCAATGAGCCAGTAAATGGAGTACCTCAGAGGACGGCCAGCACCTGGAAACCTGCTGCTGAATAATGAAATGTGCTAGAGGCACAGACAGAATCTCATGGTGGTTTCAGATCTTGGCTGAAAAAGTAGAAAGTGCTTCCTAGTCGCACACTTTGCACACATCCAAGCTTCTTAACAAAGAATAGGCTAATTAATTAGTTTCATATTCTCAAATTATAACCTAGATAATTTACCATGGCACACTACTGTTTGGTATCCAAAGTCTTACCTCTCAATAACATTTAATAGTATTCTAGGTTAGAAACTGGATTCTCTTTACATGATTAAAATCATGTGATTTCAGGCAGTTGGCAGGCCACAAGATGTACTTTAGAATGTGATTCACTTAATGAAGTTGAAAAGAGTTACACTGAATTTCTGGCAGGGTTACACTTACTTCCTTCAAATTAGGAGAGGAGGTGAAGAAAGCTACACTCTGACAGGAAGGTTAAGACAAATAGTGGACTTCTGCTAAAAACACTCTCCTCTTCCTTTTATGCAAAGGTAACTGTTTCAGTATAAGCAGCAGTAATAAGGAACACATCTTTTGAACTTAAATACTAATACAGCTTTCATTCCTTCTATGAAAGCAAAATAGCAGGAGCGAAAATCATGTCAGTAAAGTGAAGAAGTTTCATTTGGTCTTGACCACGGAGAACATTTAACATATTATTATTTTCTTATTTTAAGGTTGCTTAAAACAAGACTTCACTTCTTGTTAGATGCTGCCATACATGATGGTTCAGATACTCCTGCTCTGTTTTAGAGCATGTAGAGAGCACAGTTTTGCAACCTCAGCACTACTGACATGCTGGGCTAGGTAATTCTTTGCTGTAGGAGATCGTCTTATCCATTGCAGGATGTTTAGCATCCCAGGGCCTCCACTCACCAGATGCCCTTTGCACCCTCCCCCTTCAGTTGTAACAACCAAAAATGTCTTCAGACATTGCCAAATGTCCTTTGGGGGACAAAATCACCCTTGTTTGAGAACTACTAGCTTACAGTGTAAACAAGCTAAATAGTTACATAAAACTGAGACTTAAACTTCCTTATTACTTTCAATTACAATTCATATAGCCACAATTCCCAAATCCTCAGCCAAATAACTAAAAAGAATTCAATTTCTGTGAATAGCAACAATGCAAACCCAATCTCAGTTTTATGTATAATTTGAAATGTTTTAACTTCCAGTATCTTAACCTCAGCAATCTAACAAACTTATAGATCTAATGTTTTCATTTTTAAAGTTTAATATTTTGATTTTTAACTTTCTAACTAATTAATGAAAATGAATCCTCATATCCGCACCCAGGATTGAATCTTATGTCAAACGAGAAACGCTGTTTCTGCTATTTCTAAAAGATCTACTTACTGCAAATCTCAGATCTACTCTTGGGACAGGGAGAGAAGGAAAGAAGCCCCCGCTGTGTCTCCAGTAGAGCTCAGGCCTCTGGCCCAACCCCATGTGAATAGCACACAGCACAGTGCTCTGCCACAATGTCACATATCTGATGGTGAGTCACTGCTGGGAGGGTTTCTAAGAGAATGTCCTTCTTCTTCTCTATTCTGGGTCTTTATTCAAAAGAACCATCAAAAATAATTTTTCAAAGAACTCCTTCTGCATATTAACTATTGGTTTTGTCCTGTGTGTTTTTGTTTTTAAAAACATGGCTTGTTATTTCAGAAATTGGCCTGAAACGAAAGCACACTAATTCATTTGATCAACTTCTCCAAAAGATATGAGACCCTATATCACAGACAGAACTGTTATATAAATATAACTATAAAAACATTTATATGTTATAGAAAATGGATGCTGACTTTGTCAATGTTCTACTTTTTGGCCCGGCAGATACCACTCTGACACACAGCCTTGTAGAGAATGAGTTTGGAAGCAAAGATTATTCACATAAACTTCCTATCTTCTTTTTTATGCCACCTGAGGGAATGAGACCCAAATTATCAGGTTTATTCCTCAAGTTTCCATAGTGACAATGCTTAATCCTCCTGGAATGGCCTGTCAAACTCTCTTGAGCTTACATTTACTTAGGTTTAAGACAGATGTTAAAGTTTTTCAGTCTTTTGAATGTTTGAATAATCACAGTACATTTATCATACTCTAAATTAGATACAGGAAGACAACTTAAAGACAATCCTATAAAATTGCCTATCATAGTTTAATCTTTCACATCTATAGAAAAAGATGCATTTACATACACATACATACACACACACATACACATACACACACACACACACACACACACACACACTTCCCAAAAGAGCACAACTTAAAATGCTTGCTCCATCTCTTGTACCTTTCAGGCAGAATAAACCACATCAATTATATTTCTGAGAAGAGCAGTCCCTAGAAATAACTAATTATTTACAGCTTATCAGACATGAAGATAGTAGATACATACCATCGAAACTACCTTGCTCAGAAGCAAGATGCAACAGCTGATTATATGTTTCAACTGAAGGCTGATAAACGAAGACTCCGGAATTGAAGCAGTCAGGCCACCCTGGGTCTGGTGCTGCTGACAATTCTTCTCTCTCAAAAAGATCATCAATATTTGCTAGGACCTGATCAAAGGGGAGAAAGAGCATTACAGAAATGTTTTTGCTGCAGAATACCCTTCTTATGTTCTCCCTACGTCATCCAACACAAAAGATGGTGACAGCTGTAAGGCAGCCTGGGCCTCCTCTCCTTCATCCCCTGACATATTTCATGACAGTGGTTCTATCTGAACTTTGCTGTCAAGTCTTGACAGCATTCCTCAAATACCTAATAGGTGTCTATTACCATATATATCTTTCTTTTCTACCCTCAAAGCCACACTCACCAGAGTATCTGCATCCATGAATACACATTTTGAATACTGTGTAAGTGACCAGCAGTGGAGCTTTGTCAGCGTGACACCCAACTCTGGCCTCTTCATTAAGGTTAGATGAGCAGAATCGCCGCTGTCCAAGACATCTACCATGATGACTTCATCGAAGACTGTCTCTAAAACTTTTCTGTCAAAATAAAATCCAGAAAACCACACTTAGCATCTTTTCAGAACAAGTTACCCACTATTGCAAGACTGATGCTTTATTACCCTCTCCATCAATTACTAGAACAATGTATTGCTTTGGTAGAATATGTACCCTTAAATCTGTTCTAATTTTACTCCAGGACAAATCGTGTTTATTTGCATGTCCAGTTAACTTCACTAAAGTAATAAGAACTCCTTATGGTGAGGATGAAATGCGTGTCTTAAAACATTATTATAGGCCGGACATGGTGGCTCATACCTGTAATCCCTGCATTTTGGGAGGCTGAGGTGGGCAGATCACGTGGTCAGGAGATTGAGACCATCCTGGCTAACACAGCAAAACCCTGTCTCTACTAAAAATACAAAAAATCAGCCGGGCATGATGGTGGGTGCCCGTAGTCCCAGCTACTTGGGAGGCTGAGGCAGGAGAATGGCATGAATCCAGGAGGCAGAGCTTGCAGTGAGCCGACATCGCGCCACCACACTCCAGCCTGGGTGACAGAGCAAGACTCCGTCTCAAAAATAAATAAATAAATAAATAAATAAAATAAATATTATTACAGAAGAAATTTTCTGGGTTTTTGTATTTTACTGTATCACTGAATAGCACATAGGTTGTGGAAATAGCTTGCAAAAATGTATAAAGGGCTCCGTTCATTCGGTTGCCCATTTTGTAGAATCCAATATAACTAGTGTTTATTACATGCTGAGCACTTTGCTTAAATATAATGAGATTCACTTTGGTTTGTGAGATACAACACTTCTCTATGCCCCAAATTACCTAAGGCTTTACTTTAGAAAGTTCTTGATCGTGGATCGGGAGGGTAGACTTGAGTAAGACACTAAATTGAGCGCAAGAAAAAACACAGGGTAAAAACGTATCATACCAAAAGTTTATAACAACATCACAGATGCAGAACAAAAGTGGTATTGTATTCTGTCTCCAAAGCTGTACAAAAATATGCTACAGTTCACACAGTAAACTTGATGTTTTTGAAGAGAAATGGTGAGGAGAATCACTGACCAAAGTAAACTGATGGTGGTTACGGGAAAGGCAAGACTAGATCTGGTTTCTTAGACATATTCTAATAGACTGCAAATTAGGGCATACACATTAGGAGACAGGCTTTTTGGCATCTTTCTAAATTACCATTTAGGAACAAGGGTGTTAGTGTGAAAGATATACGTATGTATACAGAATGCCTACTTTTTAGAGACCCTTGGCCTGTGCTTATACTTTTTGGGAGAAAAAAAAAGTCACAAAAAGGGCATTTTCAATTTCTTAGAGGACCAGGAGACCACAAAAATAAACACATCACAAAGTTACTAATGTGCCCACTTTAAAGTTAGTACTAGGGACTAGGTAGCTCATTCAGATACTTCAATTTGTTGTTGTTGTTGTTTAAGACAGTGTCTCACTCTGTTGCCCAGGCTGGAGTGCACTGGCACAATCTTGGCTCATTGCAACCTCCACCTCCTGGGTTCAAGCGATTCTCCTGCCTCAGCCCCTAACCCCAAGTAGCCGGGATCACAGGCACGCGCCACCACGCCTAGCTAATTTTTGTATTTTTAGTAGAAATGAGGTTTTGTATTTTTAGTAGAGACGGTGTTTCGCCATGTTGGTCAGGCTGGTCTGGAACTCCTGACCTCAGGTGATCCAACTGCCTCGGCCTCCCACAGTGCTGAGATTACAGGCATGAGCCATCTTACCTGGCCTAAATACTTCAAAACTTAATTCCATCAGATCAAAGTGAACTAACCAATCACGAAGCAGTTTATACCCTTTAGTGTGTTTCCCGTAGTAAAACCTAGTTTGGAAAGCCCTTTGTAAAGATTCTAGTATATTATATTGTAAATAAAGATCTTTAGCTTATAAATGTCAACTGGCAATGGATAAAGTAACTACTTTTCTAAGTCACCCGAGAGTTTCCCTAGTTTGCAACGTGAAACAATGTAGCCCCTGCTCCATCCTGGGAAAGGAATGTCCATGAATTGTCACTGCATAAAGGTGCATGTAAGTAGGGAGTGCTGGACACACTCCTTCAGATCACCCAGAGGGGATGGAGTGAAGGAAGACGACTCCTTCTTCCACTCCTAGCTGGAATCAGAAAGTGTGGGCCAGCACACCACCTTCCAGAAGAGAATTTAGTTGGAATATCTCCCAAAAGCTAGGAGGAGGTTTCAAATCCAGCAATCCTTCACTCAGCATCTCTCATTTTTCTCTACCCCGGGCTCAACTCCTGAAAAGAGCATGACCTCAATGTCCAATGATGTCAGAAACAGGAAGAAGGATGTCAGAGCCCCTGTGGATGCTGGGGCGGCAGCGAGGTCCTCACCTCATGGAGTCTGAGACCTGAGGAGTGGCGAGCACGACCAGCCTCCTGGTGGTCCTGTGCTGTTTCAGAGATGAGCCCAGGACCAGGGCACCTTTGGCATAGGCATCGTTTGTGGTCAGTGTCACAAAGGCCTGATCTTAATACAAAGAAAAAAAAAAACACTCATTACAATATCTTATCTGGAGAAAACCTTTTCCCCAGGAACCCATTCAAACAGTAATTCAGCAAAACCAGTTCCTCTAACATCAACTTTATGAATCAAGCTGTAGCCCCTTTGGGGAGAAAACCCTAAGTACCCACTTCAAGAATGGTTCAAGATCATGGCAGGCACAGATGGCAACCTTCAAGAGGTTGATTAAGCTAACGAAATTAAATCCAACTTAGAGTCCCGACATGCTAAATTCTCAGACAAAACAATAGCTTAATACCCAGAGTTTGAACTCCAGGCAATTAACAGATGGTAATGAAGAGATCAAGTAGTATATCTTCTGTTTCTTCTATCAAGTACTGTAGACAGTGTTTTCAGACAAGCACAAAAACAACCGTCAAACTCAATTCAGACGGTCTGAAAGCAGAGTCCATATTCTTCATTCTGGTACTTATGTTTACGCCATGCCTCAGGCATGTATGTATGTATGTAGGTATTTTTTGAGACAGGGTCTCACTCTGTCACCCAGGCTGGAGTGGAGTGGTGTGATCATAGCTCACCGTAGCCTCGAACTCCAGGCATCTTACACATAACTGTTTCCTCAACCTGGAGCAAAAGCTCCCCTGCCCCAATACCCCTGAAGAATAACGTTGAGTCTCTCCTCAAATATCAGCTCCTCAGAGAGGCCTTCCCTCCTTGATGCTTCTATCTAGTGACCAATCACTGATAAATAGATTTGGAGATAACCCACGAAGCCCTAACCAACCTGCCTGCTTTTCTTTGAAGAAGGTGGTGCAGGTCCATCCTGCACCCTGCCCCTCCCCACGCCCAACTCAACAGACATGCACCCCAATCTCCAATAATCACTTAGTTGCCAGAAGAGAAGGTAAACACATGGATTTTTCTTCCTACTGAACATTCCCCACCCTCCCAAGACCCCTAGCATAGGCTTCAAGATTTCTCCAGTCATTCCCTGGGACAATTCTGGGCCATGTTCCATCTCCAAGAAACATTAGCAAGTTGGTGGGCATCCAAATGCATAGGACACTTCAGATCAAGGTCTGGTAGGCGTCAGTTGCCTAACCAGGGAGTTGGGACATTTTGTCATGAAGTCCTTCTCTTTCTGACCTGGGTTTCCTCATTCTCCCTTGCCCATTTTCCAAGGTGGAGGCTAGAAGCAGTGGAAATTCCACTGAAACGTGAGAGGAAGCTGTGGGTTGCCTAGTGGGCCAGCGCATCCCTCGGCTGCTGACCTGAGAGCCATCTTCACACATTGTATTAGGCCCTCTCCCATGGCAGGCCAACTACTAAGTTGTAGGAAGACCGGTTCCCCACCCTTGAAGGGCCACCAGCTTCCCAGTCACTCACACTCTAAGAAAGCTCTGAACAGTGACACCTGTCCCTTGACAGGCCCATCAACATCCGCCTGTACTTGCCTCTATTATCTTCAGCCCATTATAACATGGGTAACATCCCAGTCAATCTGCACCAAAAATACTTAAGCTGGGCAAAATGAACGATCATCTAACTCAAATGAAGTCCAGGTCCTGGCGACAATGGAGAAAAATGTAATAAGGTGAGCAGGATTCATGGATTTACGGAAGCAAGAATATGGATGATTTCCAAGATTAAACAAGGGATAGAACACAGGTTAGAACACCAGACTACCCAACATTACAAATGACCAAGAAAGACCAATGACAGCTGGGTAGGAGTTTAATCTTCCTAAAGACGGCTGAACTCTGGGTTACACCTGCAATCTTTGTGGCAGTTCAATTGCTGTAATAACCCTGGCTATTAGCCTCAATGACACGGAAGGACCAGCTAACTCGGAGCTTCCCAGTGCTGGGGCTGACTCGTGGAGTGGCCCGGACGCCTCGCAACAAGTGAAGCCAAAGCCGGCGCCCTCCCACCTGACGGGCCCGCGCCCGGGGACGCTAGTCCCACTCCCGGCTTCCCGCAACCCGGCCCCAAAGGCCTAAAAATAGGCTCGGCGTGGCTGCCGGGGCCGGGGCGGGCGGCAGAGGAGCCGGGCGGAGGCCGCGGTATCCCCGCCTAGGGAACCCCACTTTCTGGAGTTCCGGGCCGCTAGAGGCCGTGGCAGCTCCCCAAGATGCCGCTGCGCCCCGGACTCCCGCCTGGACCCCCCAGGCGAACCGGTTCCCACCCCCACACGGCCCCGCCGCAGCTGCTCCGCCCGCCGGCCCTTCGCCGTGAGAGCAGGAGGAAGGGCGAGGAGACGGAAGCAGGAACCAGGGCTCCGGCCGAGGGCCCGGGCTCTGCCCGGCTACCCCATCCCTGCGCGCCGGGGGGCGGCGGGGCGGCCGCTGACGCAGGCAGAAGCACGCCTGGCTGCGGCCAGCCACCAACTTTGCGGCGGTTTCGTCCTGCCGGGAACACCCCGGGGCTCAGGGCGGAGGCGGAGAAGGGAGGCGGCGGCTGGGCAGGGAGCCGGAGTCCCGGGGCTGGCGGCGGCGGGCTGCGCGGCGGTACCTGTCATGGTGCTGCCGGGGGCGCAGGCGGCCGGGGCAGCCGCAGGTTGGTGGCTCAGAGAAGCCGGCACCGGGAGAGAGCGCTGCCAGCGAGGAGGCACGGCGGGGAGCGGAGCGTCTGCCCCCTGCGCTCTTATAGCGGCCGTCACGTGGCCGCGCACGCTCTCGCTGCCGTCCGCATCCTCCCAGCTGGGCGGCCGGCGGGGGCGGCGGCCCGCGGGGCTCCGGGGCCCGCGTACGCCTCGGCTCCTCCTCCCTCACTCGGGGCTAGCCTGCGGCTGAGGCTGCGGCTCACCGGCGGCCCTGGTCTTACTTGCCCGGGGCGCCTGCTCTTGTCAACCCCGCGCGCCCCTCCCGCCCCGTCTCCGCTAAACCTAGGAGTTTAAGGGGGACTTTGGGGCTGAGTGCGGCATCAAACTCCCCAAGAAGCCAAGGGTTAGGGAACCTTAAAAAACAAGCAAACAAACCCCAGATCACTGGTTAAAATCATGCGTCTGAACTGCTTGAATGAAACATAAAATTTTCGCTTTTTTTTCAGAATTTCTATCAGTCTCTATAATCATTCCTTAGTGTATTCACAATAGTTTTGTAGCCTTAACCTAAAAAATATAATGAACATTTGGTTAAGTGTTAAATTCTTGGAGCCATCTGCATCAATTAGGCGTGCAAGTACTTCATTTAATCCTTGTACCAACTCAGTGAGGTGTTACATATTCATTTTACAGACGAGGAGGAAACTGAGGCACAGAAAAGTTAAATTGCTTTTCTTCTTTTTTTTTTTTTTTTTTTTTTTTTGTATTTTTAGTAGAGACAGAGTTTCACCATGTTGGCCAGCCTGGTGTGGAACTCCTGGCCTCAAGTGATCTGCCAGCCTTAGCCTCCCAAAGTGCTAACTTTTCTATAGTCATATAATATAAATGGAGAAAGTAGTATTTAAACCCTGGCAGTTTGGTTACAGAATCAACCTTCCCATCCAGAAAGTCTTGGTGCCTCTTGTACACAGGGGCTCCAAAAAGGTTAGTAAATTATGGTTACTGTGGTTAGGTAATGTTTTGGCTAACCTGTTTCACAAATCTTGAAATGGTCAATTTGTCATTTTGCTAGGAAGTTGAGAAACAGCTTTAATGTGATCACTTCTCTGCTCCCCATCCCCAGTCCAAACACAGCACAAGCCTCTGATAGTTCAGTTCTCTGCAAACTGAAAACTGAAATTGCTCAGTAAATGTTGAATGAGTACTGCAAAGCCATTTGGAAACCAATCAGGAAGTTGACATCAGTTCAAAAAGCAAAATAGATGCTTAAGAATAAGTGATGTATTTGCAAGGGTGGTACTGCTGTCCTCAAACCAGTTATATCACTGTTTCCTCGTGTGTGGGTGTGGAGCTCCTACATCGGAGTCACTGGGGGTACTGGTAAAGTGTAGACTTTTGGGCCTAAACCCGGACCTCCTGAATCAGAATCTTAAGGGTAGGTTTATTTTGGTGCAAAATAATTTTGAAATCCATGCATGGTTTTTTATAATATGTATATTCTATGGACTTTTTGAAGTCGCTTCTGTACTCTTGATGTAATGAGATACTCTGTAGGTATAATTATTATATATTGTTAATATAAAAAGCTGTTCAAAATATATTATTTGAAGAAAAACAGGTTACAAAACAAAAAGAATCTTAAGGGTAGAACCTTAAAATCAGTATTTTAAATATCACCTTTCAGGAGCCTCTCTTGAGTCCTTCCTAGTCTTGACCATGGCCTAGAGACCACTGATCCACATGGGAGGCTCTCCCAGTTACTTAGCATATGTGCTTCCTTTGCAGGAAACAGAATAGTGGAAGGGGCAATAGATCGGTTTCCACTTATTCAAAAGATACAGACTAAGAAGAGTTGGAACTCATTAAGGAATACAAAGGCTATACTTTTGTATCTAAGTGGGGAGAGGGAAAACAGAGAGGTACTTCTCAGTCTGACTGCTCTTTTCCAGACTGAGAGGTGAACTTGGAAGAGTGAGATTTCCATCTTTCACCCAGAACCCTCCTGCCATCAGCTGACCGTTAGCCATCGACTTCTGGCAGCCCACTATCTCAGGCTGGACTTAGCCAGGGATGTGGTGGTGGGGCTGAAAGGGCAAAGCCAGGAGGTAGAACTGGGGACAACTGGAAAAACGGAAAAGCTTCCCTTATAACAAGCTCCCCTCTGCTGCAACTCCCAGGACATTTAAGTAAAAGGAATGGTTACCACAGCTTCCCTTCCTGAGTTTCAAGTATATTTACACAAATAGAAAGTTTACAGCTTTTACCACTTTGAATCAAATAGGGACATTTTGAGGTTGCTACAGTCTGTTCTTGTGCGTTGTCTTAATATAGATCATAATGACCCCACTGCCTACTTTTCCTGAGGCTGCCCTGCATTGAGCTTCAGTCTGGTGTGAGAGCAAGGCCTCTCAAACTTTAATGTACACACAGATTGCCCAAGGATCTTATTAAAATGTGGATTCTGATTTAGTAGTTTGGGGGTGGGTCTCCCAGGTGATCCCCGGGCTGTGGACCCACACTTTAAATAGTGAGGTGTTCAAACATTTAGGATTGTAAGGCCTTAGAGGTAGCGTATAAACATGATATAGTGAGGCAAATGTTTCAGACTTTAGCCTGTTCATTTTTTTCTTGTGAAACTTGAACTAGTAAAATTACTGAATCCTAAAAGAAAGATTTAAGTTAAAACTAAGTTATACTCTACATCAGTAGGCATGACTATTAACCATTTAAACCTAGGCTGAATTCATATATTCAGAATGGTCCAAAATTCATTTTAAATTGGCTTTGGAATGCATTATGTAATTTTTTGGCAGGATACTTACCTTCCTAATTATGTTTTGTTTAAGATAATGCTGAAATCAGTTTGCATTCTTTTGAGCACACACGCTAATTGATGGTGGGGGCAATGGGGGCAACTGACCTGGAAATATATTCCGGAGCAGAGGGCAACCTACTCGTCTGAGAATCAAACAGTTCCCACGGACAGTTCATGAAATACATATACCACATCTGGCCAGACACAGGAACTCACTAGTCGACTAACTTAAAATTTTGCCCTTAATTGATAACATACACAATCTGCACCTGGGATTGTTGTCGGTGATCCCAAAATCAAGCAGAAGTTTAGTTTCAACAAATAATATCCTGGGAGGCCCAAAGTAGTCCATTGTTCACTTGAAAGCTAGAGTCCCAAACTCCAAAAGTTGCAGTGGCCTGATGGCTAGCTACACAGCCTTTTTTCTTTTTTAATCCTTATTGTTATATAACTCACATTTTATAAAATTCAGCCACTTGTGCTGAATTAAATTTAAAATGTATACCTAAATGGTTTTTAGTGTATTCACAGAGTTGTGCGACTATTACCACGATCTAAGTTTAGAACAATTTCATCACCCCAAAAGAAACCTGTACCTATTAGCTGTCACTCCTTATTCTCTTCTTCTTTCCCTCAGTCCTGGACAACTACTAATCTACTTTTTGTCTAAACATTTGTCTATTGAGATTTACCTATATGTGGTCTTGTGTAACTGGTTTCTTTCATTTAGCATGTTTTCAAGGTTCTTCCATGTTGTGAAACGTATCAATATTTCCTTTCTTGGCCAGGTGCAGTGGCTCACATCTCTAAGTGCAGCACTTTGGGAGACTGAGGCAGGCAGATCACCTGAGGTCAGGAGTTCAAGACCAGCCTGGCTAACATGGTGAAACACTGTCTCTACTAAAAATACAAAAATTAGCCAGGCATAGTGGCACACACTAGTAATGCCAGTTACTCAGGAGGCTGAAGCGGGAGAATCGCTTGAACCCGGGAGGGGTTGCAGTGAGGTGAGATTGTGCCCCTGCACTCCAGCCTGGGCGACAGGGTGAGACTTTGTCTCAAAAAAAAAAAGAAAAAAAATTCATTTCTTTTTTATTGCCAAATAATATTTCATTATGAGTATACCACATTTTGTTTATCCATTCATTATGGATGAACATGTTGGTGGACATTTGGGTGGTTTCCATTCTGGTTGGTATGAATAATGCTGCTGTGAACATTTGTGTTCAAATTTTTGCATTGACATATGTTTTTTTTGTTCCTAAATATATACAAAGAGTAGAATTGCTAAATCATATGGTAATTCTGTGTTTAACGTTTCAGGAACTGCCAGACTGTTTTCCAGAACGTCTGTATCATTTTTCATTTCCACCAGCAATGTATGATGGTTCAAATTTCATTTATCAGCCAACATTTGTTATTGTCTGAAGTGATATCTTATTGCGATTCCTATTTGCATTTCTCTAGTGACTTTTGATATTGAGCATCTTTTCATGTGCTTACTAACCATATGTATAACTTATCTGGAGAAATGTCTATTCAAACCCTTTGCTCACTTTTTAATTGGGTTTACTTTGTTATTGAGTTGTAAAATTTGTCTAGATGCAAATCTTTTATCAGCTATATGATTTGCAAATAGATTCTCTCATTCTGTGAGTTAACTTTTCATATTCTTGGTAGTATTGTTTGTAGCATAGAAGTTTTAAATTTTGATATAGTCCAATTTATTTTTCTTCTGTTGCTTCCGTTTTTGGTGTCATACCTAGGAAGATATTGCCTAACCAAAAGCCATGAAGATTTACTCCTGTGTTTTCTTCAGGAGTTTTGTAGTTTCAGCTTTTAGAATTATGTCCATAGTCCATTTTGAGTTAATTTTTGTTAAATTTTTTATGGTGTGAAGTAGGAGTCCAGGTTTTTTCTTTTGTGTGTGAACATTGAGTTGTTCCAGTACCATCTGTTGAAAAGACTATTCTTTTTCCACTGAATTGTCTTGGCACACTTATCAAAAATAAATTGATCATAAAAGTGACTAAATTCTATTTCTGGGATCAATTCTATTTCATTGATTTATATGTCAATCGTAATGTTAGTTCCACACTGTCTTGATTTCTGTAGCTTTCTAGTAACTTTGAAATTTGGAAGTGTGAACCAATTTTGTTCTTCTGAGGACCAGGCATGGTGGTTCACGCCTGTAATCCTAGCATTTTGGGAGGCCAAAGTGGATGGATCACCTGAGGTCAGGAGTTTGAGACCAGCCTGACAAAATGGCGAAACCCTGTCTCTACTAAAAATACGAAAATTAGCTGGGTGTGGTGGCTACTCTGGAGGCTGAGGCAGGAGAATCCCTTGAACCCAGGAGGCAGAGGTTGCAGTAAGCCGAGATCGTGCCATTGCACTCCAGCCTAGGTGACAGAGCAAGACCCCATTTCAAAAAACATTTTTTAAAAATTAAATAAATAAATAAAAATAAAGTCTTAAAAAATTTGTTCCTATTTTTCAAGATTATTTTGGCTATTCTGGGTAACTTGCATTTCCATATGAATTTTAGGGTCCGTTTATAAATTTCTGCAATAAAGAAAGCTGGGCTTTTGATAAGGATTTCATTGAATTTGTAGATCAATGAAAGTTTGGGGAGTATTGCCAACTTAACAGCTTAAGCCTGCTTTTCTTTTGTTTTTGTTTTTGTTTTTGTTTTGAAACAGAGTCTTGTTCTGTCACCCAGGCTGGAGTGCATTGGTGCAATCTTGGCTCGCTGCAACCTCTGCCTCCCAGGTTCAGGTAATTCTCCCTGCCTCAGCTTCCCAAGTAGCTGGGATTTACAGGCACCTGGCACCATGCCCAGCTAATTTTTGTATTTTTAGTAGAGACAGGGTTTCACTATGTTGGCCAGGCTGGTCTGAAACTCCTGACCTCAGGTGATCCACCTGCCTGGAACTCCCAAAGTGCTGGGATTACAGGCATGAACCACCGTGCCCAGCCTTACAGCTTAAGCCTTCTAATCCATGAACATGGGATGTCTTTTTATTTACTGAGATAGTCTTCAGTTTCTTCCAATAATGCTTTGTAGTGCATTGCCTTTTTTTTTTTTTTTTTTTTTTTTTTTTCCAGATGGAGTCTCACTCTGTCGCCAGGCTAGAGTGCAGTGGCGTGATCTCAGCTCACTGCAACCTCCACCTCCCAGGTTCAAGCGATTCTCCTGCCACAGCCTCCCGAGTAGCTGGGACCACAGGCGTGCACCACCATGCCCGGCTAATTTTTTATATTTTTAGTAGAGACGGGGTTTCACTGTGTTAGCCAGGATGGTCTCAATCTCCTGACCTCGTGATCCATCTGCCCTGGCTTCCCAAAGTGCTGGATTACAGGCGTGAGCCACTGTGCCTGGCCTGTGCATTGCCTTTCAAAACAGGTAACAAAACCCAAAATTGTGTCTGTTAGCTATATAAACCCTAAGGACATGATAGCTGATTTTCATGTATGTCAGATATTCTAAATTTATGCTGTTATCTAAAATCTGATAATCATGGGGTTTTATACATGGAGTAACATTGCTTTGGCCCCTCATAAGACAACTTTTAGAAAACTGCACTTTGGCATAATCATTACTAATAACTACCACTTAACCTGATACTAAGGTTCTTATACATATTAACACATTTAACCTTTCCAATAATCAAATGAGGCAGACATTTTACAATCCCCACTTCAGAGGTAAGGCCCAGAGCTTGCCCACTATACTGTAATTGGTAGTCTGTACATCTGTGATTTGAAGCAGGCAGCCTGCTTCCCCAGTCTGTACACTTAAGCACTGTTTAGTAATATGTATGGGGTGTCCACTGCTCAAAAGCTGCAAAAGGGTATGTGTACAATGAAGTAACTCTACTCTGCCACCTTTGTCCTCCAGCCACCAGGTTCTCTTTCCTAGAGTGGCATTCTGTTGTTGGCTTTCTCTGTGGCTCTAAGGGTGCCTCAGGAAGCTCACTATTACGGCTCTTTCAATGTGCCATTGCAGACATTCACTGTTATGCAATTTCCTCTATTGAAAGGTCCATGGGAAAATTGTCACACTGGTCATTGTATCAGAAAGAAATGTTGCACTTCCCTAACACTTAGATTTTTCTTATTTCATAGAAACTTTGTTGTTTATAAATATATCGAACACATAGAATACATGTTTTCCTCTTTCAGGGAGCCAATTAGAAACTTAGAGCAAAATTTGTAGGCTCTTCTAGTCATTATTTAGGCTCTCTACCCTGTATTTATTCATCTATGCTTTAACTTTTTTCCCATTATTATACTTGCCTTACTTATTTATGAAATTGCTTGAGATCCTTTGGAAGTAGGAGGGAATGGGGAATTAATTAGTAAATAATTAAATGATAAGGTTTCTAGTGGGAGTAGAACAGGAAAGATGAAATTCAGCTCAATTTCAGTGACTGTGGAGGTTTTTCTAGTGATTTGTTAGTAAAATGAATATTTCATAAATTAAAGAGATAAAGTTATTGATCCAGACATGGGAATAATTTTCTGTAATTAAAATCCTAGACTGGGTCCAGTGGCCCACACCTGTGATCCCAGCACTTTGGGAGACTGCAGCAGGAGGATTGCTTGAAACCAGCCTGGGTGCCACTGCGAGACCCCGTCTCTACAAGAAATAAAAAATTAGCTGGGTGTAATGGAATGTGGTGATGGGTGCCTATAATTCCTAGGGAGAGGTTTAGGTGGGAAGATTTTTTTTTGAGCCCGGGAGCTTGAGATTATAGTGAGCTATGATAGTGCCATTGTCCTCCAGCTTGGGCAACAGACAAAACCTTGTCTCTAAAAAAATAAAAAGAAAAATACAGTGAATACTTGATCTTTTAATCTTACTTTTATTACATATTCTGCTAGTAATGTAGTAACAACATGATAGTGGCCAAAAAGAAGGATAAGATTGTCCAGGATCTCTAACTGTCAGTCCTTCAAATATATTTCACCTTTCAAACTTTGGTTACCATATTTGTAATCTTTTAGTTCATGGGTTAAATCATTTGGCAGTCACTTTTTCTTTAAAATCAGCTTTATTGAAATAAAATCTATAAACAATAAAAGTCACTTTTTAAAAGTAAAAAATTCAATGAGCTGTGATAGATATAAACTATAACCACAGGTATAACCATCTCACAATCATTCACAAAACTTCCCTCTATGTCTTTATGGTTAATCCCATTCCCTGACCCGTGGCAAACATAGCTCTGAATTCTGTCCATATAGATTTGCCTTTTCTAGAATTTAATACAAATGTAATCACAGAGTATGCAGTCTTTTGTGTCTGTCTTTTCTTTTTACTCAGCGTAATGCTTTTGAGATTTATTCATGTTGTTGAGTGTAGCACTGGTTCATTCCTTTTTATTGCTGAACACAATTATTTTGTGTGCATATATCACAGTGTATTTATTCATTTGCCCGAAGATGGATATTTGCAACACTGTTTGTGCTAATATAAGATCTGCAAATAACCTAAATAGCCATTAATAGGGGTCAGGTTAAATAAATTTTAATATATCCGTGCAATAAAATACTATGCTATGCATCTGTAGAAAGTAATAATAATAATAAAGCTGCTCTTAATGTCTATGATAGAATGTTCTCCAAACTATGTTGTAAAAGAAAAAAATAAGGTACCTTCAACAGACTAGGAGTAGAGGGGAACTTCCTCAATTCAATAAAAAACATCTCCAAAAAACCTAGGTATGCAGATTGGGAAGGAATAAGTAAAACTGGTTTTGTTAAAAAATGACATGATTATACAGAAAATTCAAAAGAATAGACAAAATGTTTCCTAGAACTAATAAGCAAGTATAGCAAGGTTGTAGGATGCAAGGCTAATATATAAAAATCCACTTTCCTATATATCAGTAATGAACAAGTAGAATTTGAAATTAAAAACATAATGCCATTTACATTAACACCTCCAAAAATAAAATACTTGGGTTGAAATCTAACAAAATATGTACAAGATCTATATGAGGAAAACTTGATGAAAGTTATCAAAGAACAATTAAATAAATGGAGAGATAGTCCATGGTCATGAATAGTGTCTCAGTCTGTTTGTGCTGCTGTAACAAAATATGATAAGCTGAGTAGGTTAAAAACAACAGAAATTTATTTCTCAGAGTTCTGGAGGCTGGGAAGTTGAAGATTTAAGAATTAGCAGAGATAGTGTTTGGTGACGGCTTGTTTCCTGGTCCGCAGATGTTGCCGCCTTGCTCTCTTCTTCCATGGTGGAAGGGAGGAATGAGCTCTCTAGGACCTATCTTATAATAAAGGGCACTGATCCGTCATGGCCTAATATCCTCCCGAAAGGTCCCATCTCCTAATACAGTCACTTTGAAGGTTAAGATTTGAACTCTTGAATTCTGTGGCAACACAACATTCAACTATAGAGGATAAGAAGACTCAATATTATCAAGATGTCAGTTTTTCTCAACTTGATCTATAAATTCAATGGAATCCCAATTGAAATCTCACCAAGTTATTTTGTATCAACAAACTGATTCTAAAGTTTACAGAGAGAGGCAAAAGACCCAAAATAGCCAACTCAATATGAAGGAGAATAAAGTTGGAGGACTGACTTCAAGACTTACGACTTACTATTAAATCAAGACAGTGTGGTATTGGCAAAAAACAAACAAACAAAAACAGACACATAGATCAATGAAACAGAATAGAGCGCTCAAAAATATACCTACATAAATATAGTCAACTGATCTTTGACAAAGGGGCAAAGGCAATACAATAGAGAAAAGATATTATTTTCCGAAAATGCTGCTAAAACAACTGGACATTCATACATGAAAAGAAAAAGAATCCAGACGTAGATCTTGCACCCTTTCCAAAAATTAATTCAAAATGGATCACAGACAAATGAAAAATGTAAAATGCAAAACTATAGAACTCCTAGAAAATAACATGGGAGAAAATCTAGATGACCTTGGGTTTGATGATAACTTTTTAGATACAACACCAAAGGCACAATCCATGAAAGGAAGAATTGATAGACCCCATTAAAATAAAACTTTCTGGTCTTCAGAGAACACTGTCAAGAAAATGAAGACAAACCACAGACTGGGAAGTATTTGTGAGAGACATAACTAATAAACGACTGTATGCAAAATGTACAAAGAACTTTTAGAGCCCAACAATGAGAAAACAAGCAACCTAATTAAAGAAATAGGCCAAACATCTTAACAGATGCCTCAGCAAAGATATACAAATAGCAAATAAACATATGAAAAGTTGCTCTACTTCATATGTCATCAGAGAAATGCAAATTAAAACAACAATGAGATACCACTATATACCTATTAGAATGGCTAAAATCTGGAGCACTGACACCACCAAATGCTGATGAGGATGTGGAAAAATAGGGACTCTCCTTTATTGCTGGTGGAAGTGTAAAATGATACAGACACATTGGAAGACAATTTGGTAGTTTCTTACTCTTAACATATGATTTAGCATCATGCTCTTTGGTATTTACTCAAATAAGTTGAAAACTTACGTCCGTACCAAAACCTGCACATAAGTGTTTATACCAGCTGTATTAGTCAGTTTCACGCTGCTGATAAAGACATACTTGAGCCTGGGAAATTTACAAAATTGGACTTACAGTTCCATGTGGCTGGGGAGGCCTCACAATGATGGTGGAAGGTAAAAGCCACATCTCACATTGTGGCAGACAAGAAGAGAGCTTGTGTAGGGAGACTCCAGTTTTTAAAACCATCAGATCTTGTAAGACTTATTCACAATCATGAGAATAGCATGGGAAAAACCTGTCCCCATGACTCAATTACCTCCCACCAGGTCCCTCCCACAACACATGAGAATTCAAGATGGGATTTGGGTGGGGACACAGCCAAACCATATCACTAGCCTTTTTTCATAATTGCCAAAAACTTGGAAGTAACTGAGATGTCCTTCCAACTGAATGGGTGAATGGAGATACAAACTATGGTGCATCTGGACTATAGAATATTATCCAGCACTAAAAAGAAATGAGCTATCAAGTCATGAAAAGACATGGAGGAAACTTGAATTCATATTACTAAGTGAAAGAAGCCAATCTGAAAAAGGTACACACTGGATGATTTCAACTACATGACATTCTGGAAAGGGCAAACTATGGAGACCACAAAAAAATCAGTAATTGCTAGGGGTTAGGGGGAGAGAGGAATGAATAGGCAGAACACAAGGATTTTTAGGATGATAAAACTATTCTGCATGATATTATAATGGTGAATATATGGCATGATACACATGTCAAAATTCACAGAATGTACAACATCAAGAGTGAAATCTAATGTAACCTGTGGACTTCGGGTGATAACAATGTGTCAATCAGTGTAGGCTCATCAACTAAAACAAATGTACCACCCTGGGGCGGGAAGCTGATAGTGGGGAAGCTATGTTTCAGTGGGAACACAAGGTATAATGGGAACTATAAAGTATTATCAAGTATAGTACTTTGAATTTAGCTTTGCTGTGAACCTAAAAGTGCTCTAAAAAACAAAGTTTATCAATAAAAAAGCAAGGTATCACATAACAAGATGTATAGGATGTTGTGATTTGCATGAAAAAAGACGGGTAAAGGGATTTTATATATACATTTTTCTTATGCATGAAATTATTACTTGTGGGGAGTAGGACAAGGGTGGGAGGAAGATTTTTTCACCATAGACCTTTTAATACTTATTCTTAGTTGATTAAAATATTATCTATTCAAGAATTAAATAATTCAGAAGTACATAAAAATGGCCTGTCCCATCCCTTTCTTACAGTCAGTTAAAAAGTCCATTTCTATATTGAAATACTGCCCCAAATAACTCTTTTCATATCTTTTTAAAGCTAAGACAATCACACACTGGTTTATTGATTTTAATCCTGAAAGTTTGGATCCAATTTTCCATCTTCTTGAAACAAATAAAAGTATAAGGAAAATGTCCTAAAGTTTCCACAGAAGAAAAATCAAATCCTAAAAGGATATAGATTCATATGCTAACCTCTGTCTTCCAGTTTTGTCCTTATTTAAAACTTCACCTTAAACGTCACTCATCAGTCTTGATTATTTTTCTGATTCTCTTGATTATTTAACTTTTAATCATCCATTCTGGAAGATTCTGCAGGCAGGGAACAGGTTGTGCTCTCTGTATTGGTTGTGTCAGAAACAGCCAGTGCACATACAGCTGTCTTTACTAACTGAGCAGAGTCTTTGGGAACTACTAGCTGCAGGGGCTCTGACCTTCTGAAGTATGTTTCTCCTGATCTCAAAAAGCAACCAAACACCTTTTCTAGGCAAATGCTGTTTCTTTCCAAAACCAATTTGTCCAAGTTGTCTGTTAGACAGATTGTCAGAAGTGATATCTTTGATAAAAGGAGGTGCTTCCATATCTCCCAAGGATGTTTAGTACCTTTCTTATAGATATTCCCTGTGAGTTTCACATACGGTGGTCTCACACTTATTTGGTGAATCCAATTCTAGCCTAACACACCAGAAGTTTAAATGAGTACCATTTCAGGGCCTGTGACTGGGAAGTTCTGTCTCACTCCCCGTGGTAGAACTCACTTGCTTCCAGAAAGTGCTGCCCTCGGCTGACACCAGCAGAACTTGCCAAAGAGTTCACATGCTGATTTTTTGATAGGCCCAATAAGGTTAGATACTGTCACTGCTCCTAAGCTTTTGGCCTAGCCAAAAGCTAGGTAGTGCTTAACAGTGGCCAAACTGTTTTGGCTGTAGCACCCTGTTTGGCAATAGAATGGTGTAGTATCAAATTCTGGTGACAACTTTCAGCTCTGTAGTATTCAAGGAAGATCCTGAGCTGCAGAAGGGGTTTTCCTGATGCAAACTGGCAGGAAAAAAATGTTCTGCTCAAGGTTAGCCTGTGCTGTATAGAGTTAGTCTATTCATAAGCCCTGAAACTTTTGATTGCAAATCTGTTTCTAGAATATAGATATTAACAGACTGTAATTCCTAAATACTTGCCGATGGAGATTAACATGGTGAATATTTCAGTAACTTTTTAAATCAGTTTAAACCCAAATACAAAATTATCTCAATAATTTGACAGAAAGAAACATGAAATATTTTTGGAACTAAGCATTTATCTTACTATCACAAGAAACTCCAAAAGTAAAGAACTTACCGGCTCATCAGAACCAAAAGTGAAAGCAATCAGAAGCATGCATCAAGTAACACAAAGCAGAAGTGAGGAAATATTTTAACAACTCAAAGACCATATTGACCTGTGTGTAATAATAAAAGTCACTTGTTCTCACCTTACTTTTATTTCATTTTCTTTGTTTATTTTTTGGAGTCTGAGTCTCCCTCTATTGCCCAGGCTGGAGTGCAATGGTGTGATCTCAGCTCACTGCCACCTCTGCCTCCCTGGTCCAAGCGATTCTTGTGCCTCAGCCCTCTGAGTAGCTGGAATTACAGGCGCCCGCCACCACAACTGGCTATTTTTTTTTATTTTTAGTAGAGATGGGGTTTCACCATGTCGGCCAGGCTGGTCTCGAACTCCTGACCTCAAGTGATCCACCCACCTCGGCCTCCCAAAGTGCTGGGATTATCACCTTACTTTTAAAAAATACCATATATATATATACTTTAAATACCCCTTTAAAAGTTAAGAACAAGCATTGAGTAAATTTCCACTTCTACATTAACACCTCTTCAAGAAATTTATGAATGGCTACAACAACACTAGCTATTCATGGTTCCAAGAATTCAATGTTACTATAATTGCGCTATGCACAAAATAGTGAGGCCTCAATCAATATGTTTTCTGAAAACATGTTGCTTTATTAAGAAGTTTGTTCTCAAAAATCTTCAGTAATCATTTCAAGCAAAACTATGTGTACTTATATATGATGAAAATAACTCTGGACATAGAGTCTATTTACTGCCTCATAAAAGACATATTCACATAGAAAGTAAAGTTTCTTAACCTCTCAGTTTCAGCATATTTGTGTGCAAAATGAAGCTAATAATATTTCCTGCACAGAACTGTTGGAAAGATTAAATGAAACTATATATGTAATACCTTGTAATACCTGTTCTTTACTGTGCCTGATACTATTTAGCTCTCAAAATGGGTATCTGTTCTCTTTCAACCAGAACTTATTTTTCTCCTTAATTGTAGGCAAAATATTTTTATTCTCTGTAAAAGGAGTTTCAGGTAGATGAAGATATTTCAGGAGTTTAAGATATTCCAATAAATCATTAAGCGTTTATTCAGATGACCCTTCCCTGGTTCCAAGAGTAAGTAGTAGAATCTATTCTGGGATCTACTTGAGAATTACTGGGAGTGAAACAACACATTTCCTTTGAGAATGACTTTTCAGGACCTTGGAGCCTTTGCTGTTTGTCCCTCCACCCTCACTCCTTCTCTGCCTGCCCATGGGCTGGATGGAGCCTCTCTCAGGCTTCCTCTATGCACGCATCTATCTTATATGGGGCAATATCCAATGTCCCATTCATTTTGCCATTTTCTGTATATGGAACGGAGAAGCAGAGGGTGGGAGCTTATTGACATACTGACTGCTTACATTGGTAATGAGTATCTCTGAGGTTCCAAACTCTGTGGATTTTTCTGCATGGCACTCAGATTTCCATGAAGCAGCTGAGTTTACTTGGACACACCACTCTCTAGTGAAATGACCTTGAGAAATTTTCTAACTTCTTTTAGTCTCAGTCTCATCATCTTTAATATGGGGCAGTAATCCTGGATGCACTAAAGAAAGTCCTTTTCACTCCAAGGAAAAGAAAAACAAAACACTGTTTTGTTTGTTTGTTTCCAAACATTGTATACAACAGCCATCCCTCTGCTTCAGCCTCATCCTCACCTTCACCTTGAAGTTTCAGGGCTGGGTTATTCTGAGGATCAAATGAGTCAATCCACAGGAGAGTACTTTTCCTATTGTTGTGACCTGGAGGTTTGGTAACAATAATATTTTCTCTCTCCATGTTTTCGGTTCTTCAGGCGAAACCCCTGCAGTCAACAGAATCACTAAATCTGGATTGTAATGAACCTTGGGATCATCTTTTCTAATCCCTCTCAAATGAGGCCCTGAAAGTACATGTGCTGGATACAAGCAGAAGCCGATGTCATTGGCATACTAAAGGAAAGTAATTCTTCACTAATACACATGGAGACTTATGTCCCCTTCTCCCTCAATGTACTGTGAATGAATAGCAGATCATCTTAGGCCATGAATAGATTTTTAAATAAAAACAATAATTTCCATATGCATAGATCATTTTGCATGTGTGCAAATTTCTAAAAGTTGAAATGGTAAGTAAAAGCATATGTGCATTTGTTACTTTGATTACTAAATTATTCCCCTTAGGACTTATACAAATTTACACTCATGATAGTAACATATGAAATATCTGAAAAGTGTTATCTCAGTGAAGTTTTGATTTACATTTCTCTATCAGTGAAGTTTAGTATAACTTCTACCTCTTTTTATATTTGAGTCATTTATATTTCTTTTTCTTTTCATATCCTTTGCTCATTTTTCTGTTGTACTCAGAATTTTTGTTCATGAGGTATAGTAGCTCTTTACATGTTATAGAGATATCTGTCTGATTTGAATTACAATTGTGTGTGTATAACTAGACTATTTTTTAACACAGAGGTATTCAAACATATGATTACTTGGTAGGGGTATTGTAGGGAGCATTTATGGGTCTGATGTCTGGGCAACATGACTTTTGAAATAAGTTTTCATTTTAGCTTTTATGATTTGTTGAATATTGTTTTATTAATCAAGACCAAAAAACCTAGGCCTGGTCAACTATGCAAACTCTTCATATGCAGCAGTCTGCTTTAACATGGTTTACTTACCATCTTGTTAGAAGGCAGAGCCTGAATGTTTGGCAATCATAAATTTGTTGAGTATCCAGTAGCCTGTACCTTTTTCCCTAGGAAGAAAGGAGGCAGCTGTGGCCTATCACTTTGAGTATTTTGGCAAGCAGCCTGGCATCTTGGGAATTTGTCCAGCGTGTTTTTCAGAGGCATTTAGACCTTTCTAGAAGAAAGTAAAGGAAGCCAAGGATATTAAAGATTTATACCTCTTGTGTAATTTGGCTGTAAGAAACAAAGCCAGTTTCTGCTCAGCATTTAATGTAAGATGAACTGAAAAATGTAAGGAAACAGGTTTAAACATAATTAATAAGTATGTATAATTTTTTAAACCAAATTGTTGACATTACAGATTTTACAGGCAGCTTGAAACCATTTTGCACACTAGAATGATGAAGCATTTAATATTTGTTTCCTGGAGATAGAGGGACAAGGAGAGCCTTGGATTCCTGAAGCCCCCAGAAGATGGTTCTGCATATATTGCACATAGTTACCAACTGCTCAAAATCAGCAAGGCCTCATTAGGGACTCCGGACATGTCAAGAAACAGTATGTGGCTGATTGAAGTGAATGGCTTAGAAACAGGGAAGTAAGAGGTCAACAATTGCTGGGGATTTTTGTTCAAGTGTGTGGTTTTTTATTTTTTTATTTTTTTTATTTTTTTACTTTCCAATTTTAAGAGCAAGCCTTCACCAACTTAGAGTATCTAAAGTCGGAAATTTTCTAGAAGGAATAAAGTTAGTTTAGGTCATACCAAACAGTCTGTCAATTTTATTTTTTTGAAACAATTTTCCTTCTCTGAACTCTTTCCTAATTAGCTTTCTGACCTCTGTAACTCTATCTCTCATTTCCTCCCCCCCTTCAAATTTTATTCTTTCCTGTCTTCAGCAGGTGTAATCAAAGGAATATGAGGAATATATACTTTACTTATTTTTTGTCTTCTTTCTTTTAGGGCACACATCTTATGTTTATGGACTACCTGATGTTATTCCAGAAAGATGAGTTCACGATCTTACAAAGGTGCCAGATACAAAAAATTACACAATTCTTATCACAACCCTTGATTTGGAGGTGATATCAGGGAGGCCAGGAATAAACTCAGTTACTTTGGGAATGTTCACGTGGCTGATCTGGAGCCATGATGAGGTTATAGACAGAAGCGGATGCTCTGGGAAAATGTGAACATGCCAGGCCCTGCTCGGATTCATGCAAGTCAAATAATTTTTGGGCCTACTGTATTTGGTCAGCCATGGAGAACACCCTAAGACATCCCACCTGTTAAGCACAAGGCAGAAACTGTCAATCTTCTCTGTCAGTTAAAAAATAAGGCGGGGGGGCACAAAGGAAGTAGGGGGGAGAGAGAGAGAGAGGGAGAGAGATTGATTAAAAATGCTCCTAAAGAAGAAGCATTTCTTTTCTCACCAAGTTATAAGACCATCAGGTTGAATTCAGTAACGATAGGGAGGAGAAAGTTCAAATGGATAGCCTATGCACGGCATTAAAAATGGAGCTTGAACATATGCAAACAGCATGTTGACTGGGGCTCTGAGGTGATGGCAAAGCGCAGGCTCTGGGGTGAGAAATAAGCTTGTGCTGAGAAACCATCTGGGAAAACTCTTAGACTAATTTGAATTGAACCAAGCTGAGACCGTAAGCATTTCGTTCCAATGAGATCCAAGCTGAACAATGATACAATCTGAAGGCTGATGTTCAGTTGTGGAGATACCCATGTGTCCTCGCCTAACAGCTGTCACGGTAAGTCCATGCTGCTCCTGAAAGCTAGATAATTAACTGTCGTTTGCTTTGAAGTCCATGGAAAGCTGTTTCCTACTGTGGTACATTTACAACTTCTACAACTGCCACGTCAAATGTTCTGAGCTTCGACCACATCAGTCCCACTAACTCCTTTAGATGTTCAGGTTTCTCAAAGGTATTCAAATCCCTGAAGCTGCCATTTGAGGTCTTTCAAGACGGTGTTAAAAAATATATGACCACTTTTTTTAATCATTAGGTTATTAAATAAGTTTACCAAAAATATTGCTACAAGTCCATGTTTTTATAGCTCTTATTTTAATTGAGGAGGGCTGTTAGTAGCTTTTCTTTTTTTTTTATTGAGGAGAGAGGAGCTATTTTCAAAGGGATCAAATTTGGGAGGAGTGAATGTAGATTGTTAGATCTATAGAATTGTCCAGATAGTGGCATCTACTAAGAAATATGAATAAGAATATGTTAGTTTATTTTCTAAAAAGCTTAATAAGGGGGCCAATTTTACTTCTCTCTACTTCAGAAGTTTCAAAATAGACCTTGAAAAAAGTGTATTTATAAAAGATTCAGACTTAAGGTTCAGAACGAGCATAAGCTTAAACTAGTATATTTATGTGCTGAAGGTAACAATCAATAAAGCACAAATGAATGAACAATTTGATTTACTTGTGTGCCGTATATATATCTCTGTGGCAATATGACAGTTGAATCTCTGTAAAGGACTTTGGTTTCTAGATCTTAATTATTCAAGGCAAAATGAATATAATTTTACTTTGAGACTTCTATAAAGGGAAAAGGATTAACATGATATTTTAAAAGAAAATGTTTTACAGCATAATTTTGCAATGGATTTCTAAGACTCTGTGAAATTATGTGTTAATTCTATATATATTACATTGTAGCTAGAGGAATGTCAGTGTTTTCATGCTGAGATTATTTGGTAGGGTTAGCAAAGGGTAATTGCCAGTTTGGGTTTATCTTTGTAGTAAAAATCAAATGTGGACTGTATTGAGACAGAAATTCAGGACTTAACCTGTTCTACAGAAATCATTTGCACTTACGAAAGCTTCATAGTTATTTTTCTCTTAAATTTATGTTGTTTTGCCTTTAGGGAGTTGATGGAAAGGCATTGTGAGTGTTTTGTGGATACAGTTAAAATTGTTTCATTAAATGTTAATGGACTTAATAGTCCAGTTAAAAAAAGCCAATATATTAGTCTGTATTAAGCATTCAGTGCTGACATGGCTTATGTTCAGGAATTGCATTTGGGCCCGTAGAACTGAAAATCGTATATGAGCATAGGTTAGGAATCAGTTTTGTTCTTTTGCTATAAGGAAATAGCCATTTGGTTTATAAATGACTCCAACTTTTAAAAAACAGCTATTTCAGATGCAACCAATTGGTTTATTTTGGCCCAAAGAAAGATTCAGACATCTATATGCACATTAGGACGCAGCATGGCTCACTGGACTCAATAACAGAATAGAACTTGAGTTACATAAAATTCTGTAATATGCCTCTTTCTTTAGCACCTTTGCTATATAATGGGCTATCAATGCTATTGGGAGGAATTAGTGATTTTACAGTATTTTGCAAATGCACGAGGGATATTTGCCGATTTTTTTTTGGAATGGGAACTGTAAATAGTAAATATGTGTCTTGAAAAATGCGTTGGTTCTTAGCTGATGTAAGATATTTAAAATTATGCCATTTCCTCCTGATTAGATGAGAGTAAGTGTTTTGTTTTTTGTTTCTTTGCAATTTGGAGCAGTTAAAAGTACACTGTGTAGAAAGAGCAAAGAAACTAGGCTCAGCTTAGCCAGAGATTCCAAATGGCCTCCCTTATTCTTGTCTTCAGGGATCACCAAATCATGTGACTTTGGATACATTTTCATCAGGTCTTTTGAAATCAAACAACACTCATTTTAATATAATCTTTTAAACATTTAGAAATATAAATACTTCATGCCTTCTCAACACATCAACCATATGTGGTTATGAGCCATATGGATTATATGTACACCAAGAACAGGATAATGGAAGAGAGTCTCCATTTCCTCCTCCTACTTTATAAAACGATGAGGAATTCAACAATGAGATCGCATAGGGTACGAAATAAAAGCGTAGGCTGAGTGCAGTGGCTCAAGCCTGCAATTCTAGCACTTTGTGAAGCCAAGGTGGGCAGATTGCTTGAGCTTAGGGGTTCAAGACCAGCCTGGGCAACATAGCGAGACTCCCATCTCTTAAAAAAAACAAAAAACGAAACAAACAAAAAAAATCAACAAACAAAAATTAGCAGGGGGTGGTGGTGTGGTGGCATGGTGGCGTGGTGTCACACTCCACACTCCTGTAGTCTCAGCTATCTGAGGATCGCTTGATCCCAGGAGGATGAGGCTGCAGTGAACTGTGTTTGCACCACTGCACTCCAGCCTGGGTGGGAATGTAAGACCCTGTCTTTGAAAAAAAAAAAAAAGGACAGAAAATCTTAAAGAACTTTCATTCATTCAACAAGTACTTTTTTTGTCTGTTTTGTTTGTTTGTTTGTTTGTTTGTTTTTTTGAGATGGAGTTTCGCTCTTGTTGCCCAGGCCGGAGTGCAATGGCGCGATCTCAGCTCACTGCAACCTCTGCCTCCTGGGTTCAAGCAATTCTACTGCCTCAGCCCCCAACCCCTAGTAGTTGGGATTACAGGCGCCTGCCACCACGCCCAGCTAATTTTGTATTTTTAGTAAAGACGGAGTTTCTCCATGTTGGTCAGGCTGGTCTCAAACTCCTTACCTCAGGTGATCCACCCGCCTTGGCCTCCCAAAGTGCTGGGATTATAGGCGTGAGCCACCATGCCCGGCTCAACAAGTACTTTTTTGACCCCTGTTTTCTTTTTTCCATCAAAAGATATGTAAAATCTGCACAAAAGTCTGTAACCATCTTTAGCTGCAACAATTTTAGTATGAAAGATACAGATTTGATTTAAATATCTCAGTATAAACAACATTAAAAAAAATAACAGAAATGGCTGGGGTAGCCACAGAGGGAAACAGGAGACTAATCTACGTGACCTTGAGGAAACAACTGAATTTTCTCAGCCTTAGTGTCTTCAGCCAATAAGAATGATCGGAGAGGCTCTTCTGCCTTGCAATTCTGTGGATCATAACAGATCATTAGCGATAATTATTCTGGTACAATAGGAAAGATTGACACTCTGGGGCCTCCCAGTGTTATGAAGGTTTCTAAAATTCTCTCTTGTCTTTGGATGCTTTGAGTATGTTATCTCATTATATAATGTTTGAGCTTTGAAAGCTGCTGGGCACTTTATTGATGAATACAAAGCATGTTTATTGAAAGATCACATTTCTTTAGAATCCCTGGAACAAGTTTTGTTTGTTTGTTTGTTTGTTTTGAGGTAGAGTCTCACTCTGTTACCCAGGCTGGAATGCAATGGTGCAATGCAACCTCAGCTCACTGCAACCTCCACCTCCCGGATTCAAGTGATTCTCCCACCTCCGCCTCCTGAGTAGCTGGGACTATAGGTGCATGCCACCATGCCGGGCTTATTTTTGTATTTTTAGTAGAGATGGGCTTTGCCATGTTGGCTGGGCTGGTCTTGAATTCAGTGACCTCAAGTGATTCACCCATCTCAGCTTCTGAATTCCTGACCTCAAGTGATCCGCCTGCCTTGGCCTCCCAAAGTGCTGGGATTACAGGCGTAAGCCACCGCGCCCCACCCCTTGGACAAGGTTTTATGCTCAGGTCTTCACTTTGAATTTATTTTATAGACAAATGGGGGCACTCAGGAAGTTAACAGGAAGAATGTAAGATATAACTAAAAGTTAGCTGAGGCAAGCCTGCATGGACTTTCATCCTTCTGTTGAATTTTGTGCAATTAGATTATCTTTAAGAAATCACAATGAAGTTATTGCCTTCAAGACCTCAAAAGGGTCAACTCTTCAAGAGTACTTATGTGTTAACTCAATAATTTTATCATTATCCAAAACCATAAAATCAATCAGTTGTGGGGAAACTACAGAACACAGAAATAGCTAACATCTATTTTCTACTATTTCTAGGTACCGTTGTAAGCATTTTCCATGTATTAACTCATTTAATCATCATAGCAATTCTCAAGTAGGTACTATTATCATTCCTGTTTCATGGTTGTGGAAATCAAGCCACAGAGAAGTTAAATGATTTGCCTAAAGTCACTTCAATTGTAAATGGCAGAACTGGGATTTGTTTGCAGTCTGACTTCAGCCCATGCTATGTCCACAATATTATAGTTACCTCCCAACATGGCGACTGATTTGCCGTATTTACAGTGACAAACATCAGCTGCCAAGTAACGAGAGTTTTCATCCCGTGTTGAAGTCAAGCACTACCCAGCTGGAGGCAGGGCCAGCTTTAGCCTTTAGGGTCAACAGGCCAGGATCTAAGGCCCGTGATATTTTCAGGGACCTAAGAAAATATTTTAATGTCTTTTAAAATCATAAGGAAAAAATGAATATGATCTAGCCTGAATAATATTTGTCTTTATACCAGCATAGCCATAAAATATTTTATATGTTTAGGGAGGAAGGCACCAGTGAAGGCAAAAGTGCCTAGGACCCATGAAAGTCATAATGGGGGCCTGATGGGAGGGTAGAACAGAAGTAGATGGGATATGGACAAAGTCGTTGCTTGGAGGTCTTTCCAGAGGATCGCTGTGTGGCTGGTCCCTTCCTCCACTCTCCACGCTGGGGCACAGGTAAGCTGCCGCAGAGCTCGTCTTTGGCAAAGCTGCTCAACTCACTATCGGACCTTTGGCTTCTTCCTAGAGCCTCCCACCCCCACCATCTTTCCTTTGCCACCAGGTGGGTGCTAGCTTTCCCCCTCTTCTTTCATTCCTTGGCTGTGCTGAGCAAGGTTGCAAACATGTTTCGCTACTAGCCTGAAAGTGGGTTTGGTTTGATTTGTACAGCATCTTAACAAATCAGTCAGTTGTCATCATTTTTAAAAATTGGGTGATTTCACACAAATATCTGGGTTTCTGGCTTCTCTTAAAGTCAGAAGGCTTAGTAGCATTGGGCCCATGTTACATGAATCCATTTGGCTGGAGTTGAGTTGGGCTGTTTAGTCCCCTCCTCCTATCTAGCCCTGTAAACACTAGGATTTTAAACTTTGCATTAAGATTTAATTTACAGCTTAAAGTATTATCTTTTCCCCAGATTCTTGCAAGTTCACAGAGAAGGAAGGAAGCTGCAGAGATTGCACTCATAATGGTATTCTAGGCTTCAGCCAGTAGGAGGTCCTGGAGGATATCAGGGCTTCTGCATATAATGTCAAGTAAGGCCTGTGCCTTCTTTTGCTATGAGCAAGGCTTGTACTGAACCTTCATGTGAATAGCAACCAGGGCAGTCTGAATTTCCAGGATAAAGGTGGGTGGAAAGCGAGAGGAGAGATGCACCCCCTTCCCTTCAAGTGCTTCATCCTGCTGAAAGCAAGTGAATATGAATGGAATACAGAATTCCTGCATCCATTATTTTTAACTGTATTGTGATTATTATTGTGAAAGACATGACTTTAAAGAAGCTGGCAGGTGCTAACTTGAAAGCACCCACATAAAACACTGTCCAGACAGTTCAACTCTGTTGGGCAAATCTGTGCATCCAAAGCTGAAAAGAAATTTTACATTAGCCTCTTGTTGAAAACCTTTCTATTTAAGAATGCAGTTTTTATATTTTCTCCATAACAAAGCAGGATTTATGAACCTTGCTATGTTTTTATTGTATCCATGTGAACTTTCTGTGTGTGGACAAAATATTGCTGTTGCCCAGCTTTTGACAGTGGTTTGGAGGATTGAAGAAA
The DNA here is from genome assembly GCF_047675955.1 of Chlorocebus sabaeus. Lineage (NCBI taxonomy): Eukaryota > Metazoa > Chordata > Mammalia > Primates > Cercopithecidae > Chlorocebus > Chlorocebus sabaeus. Next base: position 42,110,325 of record NC_132918.1, read on the forward strand.
TGTATCTTGTTCTCACTTTTATAAGGCTTTTCAGATCTTTCAGCCTTGCATATTAGAGGCCTGTGTAGGTGCCCACATTTCCACATTTGGTTCTACCAAGTTGATAATATTCCCTAGAGAGTTTATAGTTACATATGCTCAGTGATTAACATAAATATGTTACATCACTGGCTACTTAGCTAACTAGCTACTGAACATAGGGAACAAGCTAAACAAGATTTTTATGACCATGTTTCTGACCTTACTATTTCTCCCATTAAGAGGAAGATGATCTTGCACTAAACAGTGCCTTTTCCCTACAAAAAAGAGAGGGCTTCAAGGACACCATATGGTAATTTTATTTCATTTTTTCCTACCCAGTTCAATGCTTGACAACCCAGAAGTTTTTCTTTGTTAATATTTATCATCCACATATTTTATAGATTATGGCATATACATACATGGACTCAAATAATGTACAGGATGTTTAAGACATGGCTCCTGGTTGCAATGAATTTGGTCTAATTGGTGAGCCAGGACTAAAGAGGGAAGCAATGGGCCTTATATCTGCTGTATATTAAGCAGTAGATTTTGTGTGTGTGTGTGTGTATGTGTGACTTAGTGCTCCAACTGTTCAAGAAAGGGGACAGTCTGTTTCTGGCTGGGTCACACCTGGCTGGATCACACAGTGTAGGCTAACTTGTGTCTTAGTCTGGGCTTCAAGGTTGAGAGTGATTAGGCAGAGTATGGCACAATGCGGGGAGGCCACTGGAGTTGGAAAGGAGGGAATGGAGTCATAGGGTGATGAGATTTGGTCCAGATTGAGGCGGGGGTAGCTAAGGAGCTTCTGCTTTATCCTACAGCTAAAGCTAAGCCATTTTTATGTAGGGAAAGAAAAGATGTGATAAAAGCAATGCTCTAGGAAGATTAATTTGGAAGCTTAATAAAGTAATTGGAGCAACTGAAGATGCAAGAGGCTGGAAAGCCAGTTAGGAGGCTCATGAATAATCTGGATATAAAGTGACTGGAGCCTGATTTAAGTTGAGAGAGGAAGGAGAAGTAGGGAAGGGATGATTTTAGAGAATCATCGTTTAGAAAAGATAACCAAATGTAGCTGGATTAAAGAAAGGTGGAAGGAGTAAAAGATACTGTAGTTTACCTTCAGTTTCCAACCTGTAGGGGAATGAGAACTGGGAGACGTGCCTTGCCTCCCATCCCACCTTGCTCACTTTTCTCCAGTCACACAGGTCTCCTTGCTATTCCTTAAGCAAAGCAAGCATCACCCCTTCTCAAGGCCTTTGCACTTGTCAGTTCCTCTGTTCTGAACATCCTTCCTCCAGAGACCTAGCTCACTTGCTTCTTCACTTTCAGCCCCCACCTGGCCCTCTCCACTCATTTATGCCTGTAAAAATGGGCATTTTCAATTAATACACTATATTTTAAAATGTTACTTTTCCTTAAAAGTTCTTGCAGGTTCATAGAGATAGGGAGCTTAAGCTATTAGAGATGGCTAAAATGTACCCTGGTTAGAAAGACTTCCCTGACTATATCCTTCCTGACAATATATCATATATTTAGTCATTTTTTTCAACTAGAATGTAAGGGTATATGGACAAGACTTTGTCCTTTTGAATGGCTTTATCCTCAGCACCTAATACAGTGCCTGGCACATAGTAAAGTATCAATAAATATGTGTTAATTAAATTAATGAAACAGGCCAGTTCAAAAAAGAGGCTAATTTGGGAATGGAGGAGGAAGATTATGAGTTAGCTTTAAATGCACATCATCCTAAAAGACACAACATTTTTTGATATTGGCAAGAGGTCAAGGCTAGGGATGCAGCTTTGTGCCCTTCACAGGTCTAACTTCTTTATGAGCATCAGCACAGTCCCTTGTGGACAGCACCCCTCCCTGGGGGTTATCTCAGTGTTTTTTCTCTTGCATTAGGGGTCCTTTTCTCTCCCCGTGTGACTCATCTCCTCCCTGGGTAGAGGAGGGGAGGACAGCCTTGGGATAAGGGGAAGTATCAAGAAGCTGCTGAGTCTATGAGAGGACAACCCAGAAACCATGTTTCCTCTCTTAAGCTGCCTATCATATAACTAGTCAATGCTTTCTAGACACTCCAGATATAATTATTGGGATGATACACTACAAACTTTTCAAAATATATTTGACATAGCCTGTAATGATCCAAATGAGAACAGAGACAACAAGAAGGCACACCTGTAGCTCATTTGTTTCCACTGTTTCAATTGCTCTAATTGCCCCTTTGCCAGTAGCCTATTAGGATCACCTGCCAAATTGACTTATGATTTAATGAAATTGCTCATGTACATTCATTTGTTTTCTAAAATAATCTCTTTAAGAAAGCACATTTTTCCTTCTCAAATGCAGTTCTGCCTTTTCTTGATAGGAATGCCATTCTAACATCACTACTGACTGTATTTAAATGAATGAATACATTATAAAGCACTTTATTGCTGCCTGAAGTGATCTGTGGAGAATATAATTGCCAGCTGTGTATCCTGGGCACATAATTCAATTACTGGGTTCTTATGGAGCCATCAGTCCCATGGATGGTCCTTTGCTTGACAAACCAGCCCATCAAATTCCAAATCTGCCTTAATGGCAAATGCCACCTCTCCATCAGGTCACCGCTCCAGCCTGAATCCAGCAAATGTTACCAGAATACTCACCCTGGGGTACCTACACTGCTCTTAGTTATGGAGTGCCCATCTTACTCTTAGTTCTGCTCAAAAAAGCCTGTCATGCTTGAGGTCACAGCTTTTGGTCAAGGTCCCTCCAGGATGAAGCTGATCTATGTTTTCTTGGACTGTCTGCAAACATCCTTAACAGGTGCTAACCCTATTTTTAAATACTCTAACAATATTTGTATGGGGAGCAGGGCCAGTCACTATTCGGAAGTGGGCTGGTGAGGATTTTGGTAGTGATTTGGCTTTTGTCTGTTGGCTGGGTGGTGACACAGTTTCTCCAGATATCTTTAAATATCACACAGTCTATCAAATAAAGATTAGTTGAGGTGTGCGGGGTTGGGGAGAAAGTGGTGAAGAAAACTCTTCTGCCAGCATACAAATATACCCTGGTCTCATACTTTGCTGTAGATTTCTGTGTAATCCCAGGGTTTTAGGGGTAAACCTGTACAGATCTCCTATCTTACACAAGAGGGATGAGCACTCACATTTACTGAGGCCACCTGAGGACTTGGTGCATTTGGGAGCTTTTCATTTACTCTCTCAGTTCGCTGATGAGGAAACTGATGGTACTTTTGTCCTGTCACACAAAGAATATAACCATCCTGAAGGAAAGAGAGTTTTGATTAAAGAGGAGAGGGTGAGAGGACGAGTAACACGGGCAGGGCAGAGGATGGTATGCATGGATGGGTTTGCTGGAAGGAGAGGAGGACTCAGGAGACCCGGTGGTAGGAGAGTGGTATGAAGAGGAAGGTTGCCCAGAATACACTGAGCACACTCTTGCACGTCGGTGTAAGACATTGGGAGTACAATGTCTGAGACAATTTCTGGGCTGCCTTTGCCACAATATTCCAGGTTGCTGATGTCTGCTTTCAAGGTAAGTTTGTCTGATTAGAATCTAGAGAAGTGTTTGAGAAAGCAAAGAGGGGTGAAAATGTTGTTATTACTATTATTTTAATGGTGGTAATCATTACCACTTGCTGAAAGCTTAATATGTACTACAAACTGCTATGTGTATGATGTATCTTACCTAAGTTAATTTTTACAAAAAACTTGGAGGTTGGTGTTCTTATCCTTATTTTAGAGATGGATGAACTTTCTTGGCCAGATTCTCACAGCAAATGGCAGATCTGGGATTTGAACTCAGATTTGTCTAGCTCCCAAATTTATGTGACAGAATATCAAATAAATAAGTTAAAGTCTACTCATAAAACATGGATTTTTTGCACCTTTTAGCACCATTTTTATGTGATTCAAGCCAGTCCAGAGTATAACAACACTAGAAGAGTTAATAGCAATAAGATAAACTGCCTCTTTAGCTATTTCCAAATTCATGGTCTCAATTAAGCCTTTTTCACATGTGCTGGACCTTGTAATTCCTGAGGTACTTTTCTTAATTCCAGATGTCTGGTAACAATTTATGATGTATAATTAAATGGGCTACCGTTCTTTTATCACGCCTTCTAGATACAGTCCCATCATGTGAAACAAAGTGAAGCAAAACACTTCTTTGATCTAATGTTGATATTCTCACAATCATTCTCATTCTTATTAAGCTAATAACATTTAAAGATGATACTGAGGCCCTTTAATACAGCAAGAAGAAAAATGCAATTAGGCAATGATATGGTTTGGCTGGGTCCCCACTCAAATCTCATCTTGAATTCCCAAGTGTTGTGGGAGCGACCCAGTGAGAGGTAATTGAATCACGGGGGCAAGTCTTTCCCATGCTGTTCTCGTGATAGTGAATAAGTCTCATGAGAGCTGATGGATTTAAAAAGAGGAGTTCCCCTCACAAGCTCTCTTTGCCTGCTGCCATCCATGTAAGATGTGACTTGTTCTTCCTTGCCTTCAACCATGATTGTGATGCTTCCCCAGCCGTGTGGAACTGTAAGTCCAATTAATCTTCTTTATTTTATAAATTGCCCAGTCTTGGGTATGTCTTTATCAGCAGAGTGAAAACAGACTAATACAAGCAATATCAAGGCAACTAAATAAATATTGGGAAGTGGTAGAAAGGGGAGGAGAAAAGAGATCAAGATTGAGTAAATGCCAAGACTAGGTGGGGCAGATTTTACCTGCATGAAGAGAGGTGCTAGGGCCCATGTTTATCTGAAACTCACCTGCTCAGTGGAAACCCTCCAAATTTATTCCCATGTAACAATGGATGTTCTTAACCAGAGGAATAAGGCTATATCATATTGGTTAGAAATCCTAAAGAAGAGTGATGTTGTGAGGAAGTAGGGTCACAAGCTGGTGTCTGGGTTTGGTCAGCCTTCTCTGTGAGGGTTCCTGAGGATATTGGTGGAGGTGTGCAGGAATAAGAGGGTTCTGGGGCTGAGAGAAGAAAGGGAGTACAAAGGAAACAGCTAAGACTTTATTTCCATGGGTTTCCCTGGAGGTCAGGTTGGGTAGAGTTCCAGAGATAAGCTCACTTTTGCTCTTCCTTCAACTTAAAAAATTAAGAAAATGCAAGTCACCATGGAGGCCTCTGGGAAACGCCATGCTTCCCTATGGAGGCAGCTTACCTCTGCCCTGGACTCTACTTCTACAGTTTTTTTTTTTTTTTTTTTTTTTTTTGAGACTGAGTCTCGCTCCATTGTGCAGGCTGGAGTGCAGTCGCAGTGTTGGCTCACTGTAACCTCTGCCTCCCGCCTCCCGGGTTCAAGCAATTCTCCTGCCTCAGCTTCCTGAGTAGCTGGGATTACAGGAGCACGCCACCATGCCCAGCTAATTTTTGTATTTTTAGTAGACACAGGGTTTTGTCATGTTGTCCAGGCTCGAACTCCTGACCTCAGGTGATCTGCTCACCTCAGCATCCCAAGGTGCTGGGATTACAGGCATGAGCCACTGCGCCCGGCCTGCTTCTACGCTTCTTAAGGAAGAGGTTGCTTGTTTGTTTATGTGTATCTATTTTTGTATTGATATCTTCTACACTCCTTATTTACTGGCAAAAACTCAGCTTTCTTGGTATGTGACTAGAAAGTGTGCAATGGGGAAAATGTGGCTGTTTATAGCCCTCTGACCTTGAACTTGTTACCAAAGCAATTTGTGTGTCAGTTGCTTCCTGTGTGAAGTGGATCTCATAGGCAAATATAGAAACGATACATTCTTCATTGAGAAACATCCCATCACTGTCCTCTTATGTAGATGAAAGTATTTTACTTTATGACTCCTCCTTTCATTGTTATCAGCCTGCTCCATCAGGAGGGAGATAATGAATCAAAAAAAAAAATACTTTTTCCACTCTAAAAGTCCATTCAGATTGAAAAGTCCTTACAAATACCTATGTTAGAGGAAGAAACATTCACATCCCCATGCTGCATTTGGAGTGTGTTTTCTGTTTGTTCTGTTCTCAGTAGGGAGAACCGCTTATTACTGTCCTAGGCATGAGCCTTTTATATACTTGAAAACCATTGCTAGCTCACCCTGTAACCTTCTCTCCTCCAAAGGGAATCACCTTGGTTCATTTAACCTCTCCCTCTCCTGATCTTTATTTTTCAGATCTCTAATCACTTTGTGGCTTGCTTCTCGACTGACCCCAGTTTCTCTCTCTCCCATTAATTGCAGACCTCAGAACTAGACCCAGGGTCTGCCCAGGTTTGTGTGACTGGGCAGGGGAGATGGGAATGGAGAGGTGGACAGTGACAGCGGTTACTTGTTAGTAGACCAATAAGGTGGGAGAGATGGGAGGAGTAGGCAGTCTTTGTAAAACAGTTAGAAGTCAGGATTTTTTTTCCACTTCATTTTTATTTCAGAGTTTCTGAAACAGTGGCACATACATCAATGGACAATTTCCTGCAGAAGCATTGAGCAAGACTTTGTCATGGGCCCAGTCCTTCTGTTGGAGTTCAGAAACTACCAACTCTTGGTCCCAAGGCTGAATCCTGCCTGTGGACAGGGCTTGTTTTGCTTACACTATTAAAAATAATGTTTTAATTACTTACTGACTCTCATTTCAAAATGAGAAATTTGATTTAGGAATCACCCAGAGTTCCAGCTTCTGGAACTTGTGGCGGTTTGGGAATACGGGGCTTGCATGTCAGGCCTGGAACCACGTGCTGGAGCTGAGCAGCAGCTCCCCCTATGGATGGGGAACTCCCCTCCAGTTCCCTTGAGTCCTACCCTTGCCCATTGTTGAGGACTGAGTTGTGTCCCCACTTCCTGTCATTCACATGTTGAACCCCTAACCTCCATAGTGACTGATTTGAATGAAGATAGTGCTTTCAAGGAAGCAATTAAGGTTAAATAAGGTCACGAGGGTAAGGGGAAGAGATACTAAAGATCTCTCTGTCTGCATGCATTCAGGGGAAAGACCTTGTAGGAAACAGTGAAAAGGTAGTTACAAGTTAGGAAGGGAGACCCCACTAGAAACTCACCCTGATGGAACCTTGAACTTGGACTTCCAGCCTCCAGAACTGTGAGAAAGTAAGTTTGTGTTGTTTAAGCCACCCCAGTTCATGTCATTTCGTGATGGCGGCCTGAGCTGATGAAGCCAGCCATGCACCTCACTTACTTTGTGCCTAGCTTCTGAGGGTATTTGAGTCTGAGGCCCCTGCTCTATGTGTGGAAGTTAAAAGAGCAAATTATCCTGTTCCTCTACTTTGGCAGGGAAAGTTAAAGAGGAAATTAATTTGTAACAGAGGGCATCATATAAGAGATGTACAAAGGCTGAGGCAGGAGAATGGCGTAAACCCAGGAGGCGGAGCTTGCAGTGAGCTGAGATCTGGCCACTGCACTCCAGCCTGGGTGACAGAGTGAGACTGCATCTGAAAAAAAAAAAAAAAGAGATGTACAAACCGGTATTGGAGGAGAGAAGAATTCTCTGTGGCTGGGATGGGAGGGAGAATGCCTCTCATTGTGAGGAGCGAGCATGTTAGATGGGTGTTCAGAGATTAGGAGGATTTCAGCAAGTGGTGAGGGAATGAAGGGCAGGAGCAAAGGCATCCGGGCATGAAAGAGGATGGTAATCCAGGTTTGACTGGAGTTCCAGGGTATGTTGCAGGTGGAGGTTGTGCAATCGGAGACAGGGCCAGAAAGGGAGGAAAGGGTCCGATCAGAGCCGTGAATGCCATGCCATAGGATTTAGTTTAATTCTGGAGTGAATGAGGAGTACCTGAGAAGCTGGAGGAGGGAACCCAGGGGCTGAAAGATATATTTTAATTGATTAATTCTCTGTTTACTGAGAACATCCGTTGTGCCAAGGTGCTGCAGATCCAATTGCGGACAAATAGAAGTCAGTCTCGGCCTTCGTGCAGTTGACAGAAATAGATGATTAGATTTATAACGTAACGTCAGGCAGTGATAAGCGCTATGAAGAAAAATACAGCAGTGCAAGGGGATAGCGTGTAATACTGTGGGTGCTAGCGTAGATGTGTGTGCTCAGGGGTGGCATGACATGTGGGCATAACCCTGAATGAAAGTGAGAGGGCGAACCATGTGGTGTCTTAGAGAATATAATTCTAGATAGAGGGACAAGCAAAGTGCAAAGGCCCTGAGGCAGGAACACAATTGTGTTCAAAGAATAGCATAGAGGCCAGTCTGGCTAGAGTAAGCAATGGGAAGAATTGTGGGTAAGGAGGTTGAAGCAGTCTCCTAGTCATACACAGGCTAGGAGAAGGGCACATTTTGGACCAGTACACAAACGAAGTCCTCAAACAGAGCTGATGGGAAGACAGGGCTTTAGGGACAGGATGAGATGGATTACCCATCTCCCAATCTCTGCATCAATTGTGTGTGGCGGCAGCCCTCAGTGGAGAGTGATAACCAAAGTCCTGTCTCTCCCAAAGTTCCAACCATCAGCCTCTAACTGTCCCAAAGAAGGGTGAAGGCAGGGTCTGCTTCCGTAGCTCAGAAGCCCAGGCGGTTCCACAGGGGATCCACGAGAACGCAAGCGCTCCTCCTCTAACAGGCACGACACTGCCACTTAATGTTACAGGCCTCTGACAGATGAAATCAAACCTGTTTTGGTCCTAGAATGAAATGACTTGTTCCAGCAAGTGGAAATAGAAAGAGTTGAAAGGCAGTAAAGGCCAGAATATGGGTTGGCTTTGTACACTGGGTAATGTGGGTTGGCTTGGTATGGTTCGTTTTTGGAATTTTTTTTTTTTTTTAAGGTTTAGTGAGGAGGAGGTAAACAATCCTTGGAGAACCATGTAAAGCTCTGCCTCCAGTATATGACGGTCAGGGAGCACGGTCATTGCCTTTGGCATTCTCTGCTAAGTTCTCACCCTTGGTGTTTTGCCTTTTCCTTCTTGCTTGGCTGGGAGAGTTATGAGCTCCTTAGGAAAGAATGTTGTGCTTTCTCTGTTGGCCCTTCTGAGGGGCAAACATTCAAAAACCCGTTAGCTGTCAATCTCTGTGGTAAGAGTGCCCTCTTCTGGTTCAGCTTCTTTGTCTTGTGCTGCCGGTTCCCTAACAGTGCTGTTTTTAGGCTTACCTTTTTGATTAAATAAACTGGCAAAGAAAAAAAGCAAAAAAATACCACTGAGGATACATTAATTTCACCCAGTGTTTCTAGAACCTCTTCCACAGTTCTAATTCTTACTTGGCCATATTTTCTGAAATTTTGGACTCAGCCTTTCTTTGGGATTTACACTTAGCCTTTTGCTAATCCAGAAAAACAGGTAAAAATAGTAGCATTTCAGAACTTGGAAGGGATTCATCTGGCCACTTTTATGCTTCTGTTTCTATGCCATTTATTAAATGCCTACTCAATTTATTGACTATTTGAGGGCCAAGCATTCTCCTAGGCCCTCCACGATTGTAAATGAGATACAGCCCTTGCCTTTGCTAAGAATGTCATGGGAAATATGGATAACAGAAAATTATAACACTAGCTGAAAAATAACTGAGATGTGAACAGGTGGTTATAGGGGGACATGAAGGAATTTCTTTGGTTATTCAAGCCCAAACATGAGAAAAATCAATGCCTCCTCAACTCGAATTGTTCCGGTGACAGTCACATCTCTTTATGTACTAGATCCAGGGCTCTATGATGAGCAAATCATGATGGGTTTAATATATTTCTTCCACTAAACCCCCAAAATAATTTTAGATCTAAAAGGGATGTGAAAATATGTCAGTTTTCTCAATTTTTTTCTATGTAAAAGAAAAATTTTCTTTTACAAGGAACATTTTGAGAGGCTCTATATATCTAGCTTCAAGTATTTAAAATTGGTTTTAATTGTGGAATACCAATGCACAATTCTGTGTGGGGTTTGCTATAAATCATAGCTTCAATAGAAACGATTTTCCTCCATATAAAGGGAGAGTTATATTTCATGAGATTCTCCAGAAATCATTCTTCTTGTGACTTTTCTCTATGGGCTCTAACCCTTGATCTTGCCTATGTATAGATCAGGATGTTGTATTTTGTTTTTAGAAAATGTGTTAATGAAATTTTCTGTTTTCTTCTATGTCCCAGACCTTTTGCATAAGAAAACCTTTAATACTTTGTAGGAGAAGGAGATGGGAGGCAGAGAAGGAAAGAGAGAATGCATTTGAGAGCTACAGCAGTCTTCCTGTGTCCATCTCTTGGCTATAAATTCAGATAAAACATGTCAGTGATATTTTGGGGGATACTTCTCATCAGGTATATATGGTGTTGCTTATTTTACTTTAAAATCTTTATTTTATTTTTAACTGCCTATGCAAATTTATCTGCATAAATCTGGTCACCTTTTTCATTTCTTTTTCCAGTATTTGTTTTAACTCTCAATCATGCACTAAAGAAAAGCATTTCTATCTTTTAAATTGGAACTGATAAGCTTTCTTTCTCATAGGACAGCTATTTCTAGGTTCCAGCTTTGGTTCACTGTACCTTGTCCAAAAATATCTTCTAAACTCAAGAATTCCTAAGAGGGCTTTGGAGCGAGAGGTATCCACAAAATTCTTAGATTACACTCTGAAAAACACTGATTTAGGCTCTGTTTTGCTGATTTGAAATTAAAAATCTCAAGTGGACTTGGAGGAACAGAGGCTTAATGTAGCTCTGAGCCTGCTCAGTTCTGAGCTGGTCTCAGTAAACAATTGTGACTGGAGACACAAGGGGCTGTGCATATACACAGATGGCAGGCAATTGAGCTTTTCAATTCTGCTTCCATTTTTTTTTGTAGGAGCAGAGTTGCTAAATCAAGGATATCAGTTAAACATAATGCTCAAAATGGCAATGAGGAGCAACCAGTGAGGGAAGCAGCAAGACTGAGGGGACCGGATGAAGGCTCCTGAGTTCCATTGGTTCTGTCATTCATGGGTGATATATTCCAGAGTGAGCCATATTTGTGTTCTGGGCTTCAGTTTCCCTATCTCTAAAGTGATCAATAGTGCGCTCCTTGGAGGTTCCTCAGGGGGAATGGGCAGCGAGGGCACAAGGGATCCTCACCTCTCAACTTACCCGCTCAGTTTTTAATTCTATTTTATATATTTGACTTCATCATAAGCTCTTGTCTGAAGAAAGGGTTACCCAACAAAACAAAACATAACAAAAAACTTTTAAAAATTATTAGACTAAATGATTTCTAAACTTCCTGCTAGCTCTAGAACTATATAGGAGACGGAATAGTGGTATTTGTTGCTTTTCTACCAAGTTTCTATAGTGACTTTCTTCTGATTCTCCTGCAGCCATTTTTGTGACTCAGCTTGGCATTGCCAGAGGCCACCACAGAGAGCTTAGACATCAAGTTAGTCCAAAGGCAGCCAAACAGAGGTGGGCCCTGGTAGTGGCAGCCTTTAATTTCAGAATGAAGCCTCACCTGTGACTACCTGTCTCACAGAGTTTTCAGTTACATGAATCAATATGAGTCAATGAATTCCTTTTTTTTTTTTAAAGCCATTTAGAGTTGAGTTTTCTGTCACTCGAAACCAGAAGATTTCTTTTTTTTTTTTTTTTGAGACGGAGTCTCGCTCTGTCGCCCAGGCTGGAGTGCAGTGGCCAGATCTCAGCTCACTGCAAGCTCCGCCTCCCGGGTTTACGCCATTCTCCTGCCTCAGCCTCCGGAGTAGCTGGGACTACAGGCGCCCGCCACCTCGCCCGGCTAGTTTTTTGTATTTTTAGTAGAGACGGGGTTTCACCGTGTTAGCCAGGATGGTCTCGATCTCCTGACCTCGTGATCCGCCCGTCTCGGCCTCCCACAGTGCTGGGATTACAGGCTTGGGCCACCGCGCCCGGCCAACCAGAAGATTTCTAATTGAATTAGTTGGTGTTTAGAAGATAATCGACAAATATTTATTGAGATGTCATGGAGCACAAAATAGAGTATTAAATGCTTGATATAAAAATCAAGGCATATTTCTATCAGTAAAAAAATTTAACTTTATGCAGTCCTTTGTGTACAGAAATGACAGTTCTGGTTTACTATGTACAGGATATTCTCTTTGTTTATATAACTACTGATGAAAACTCTCTCCTACTGAAGCTATTAAACTTACAGTCTTCGTCTCACTAACATGTTGGGCCGCCTGAACTCATGTGGAGATAGATAAAATCTGCCAAATATGAAACCAATAAAAAGAGATTACAAAACTACAAAGCACAATGAAAGAAACAGGGCTAAAGTTACTTTCCTGTACCGCTTGGTGAGGGTGTAGATTGGGACAACTTTTCAAGGGCAATTTGATGTTACTACCAAAAACCTTCAAACTGTGTTCTCACTTTGACCTATCAATCTCACCTCTAGAAATTTATCCTAAGGAAATAACTATGAATGTACACAAAATCATAGATACAGAGATGTTCACATTGTTATGGGCTGAACTGGGTCTCCCAAAATTCATATATTGAAGTCCTGACTCGCAGTAGTGCAGAATGTGACTGTATTTGGAGATAGGACTTCTAAAGAGGAAATTAAGGTTAAATGAAGTCCTATGGATGGGCCCTAATTCAGTATGACAGGTAACCTTATAAGAAGAAGCAATTAGGACATAGACATACACAGAAAAAGACCATGTGAAGACACTTGAGGAAGAAAGCCAGAAAGTCAAGGAGAGAGCCCTCAGAATGAAATCAATCCTGCTGACATCTTGATTTGGGACTTCTGGCCTCTAGAATTGTGAGAAAAGAAATTTCTCTTATTAAAGCCATGCAGTCTGTGGGTATTTTGTTATAGCAGCCTTAGCAAACTAATACACATGCACACACACACACACACACATACACAAAGGAAAACATGCTAAATGTTGAGCAATAGGGGATTAATGGAACACGTTTCGGCTCATCTGCACGATGGAGCTCCATTCCTACATTTAAAGTGATGCTGATGAACACTATGAAGGAAAGCTACTGATGCTATATCATTATATAAAGCATATTATCAAATAGTATGTATAGCATAATATTTTATTTGTAAAAATGTGTGTTTCTGTATATACATATATAAAATAAATATTAGTTTGGTCTGAGAGATGATACATTCATTCATTTGTTTAGGAAAGTAAAAATTTGTGCTGCTGGCTGCTGGATCATGACGTTCCCAAGTGAGCATTAACAATGCTTATAGAATATAAACAACGTTCAGACAAGGCCACTCTATGTTTGGAACAAGATAAAGATGAGGCCACTCTATAACCATAAAAATGAATAAATATCTTCTTTTAACAGAAGTGACTGCTATTTTCTTTCTTTTTAAATTAATGACAACTCTTACCCACTTTAGATCCACTTTAGATTTTTTCCTTGCTAAGACAAAAATTTTTTCCTTGCTCAGATAAAAATCATCCCTTCGTTTTGACAGAATCGAATCCAGATTTGATCCCTACTTTCCTAATTTCTCCTTAAACTTATCCATTAAATTCCCAGATATTGTAAGAAGCCCTCTCAACTCCCTCTTATCGAGAGGCTTCAGAAATCTGGTGGTTTAGGTCAATGGGCCTTAACAATTCCAAATTAGATCAATTTGTCCCCTCCCACCCACCACAACTAGCAGGAAATTCCATCTCAGTTGAGTTTTAGGAGGCTCTTCTTGATTTATAAAGCTGTTGAGGATTTTAGGATGCTCATTATCCTTTTTAAGAGGGCAGCTTCCTTTCCTCTACCAATCTGGGCACAGGAATTTTTTAAGGCCAACAATCTGGGGTTCAGTCCCCCTTCCCCAGGAAGCCAGGTCACTGCTTGACGACTGTCTGGGAGTGGGGCATAGATCTTCACCATTTCTTGAACCCAGTGCCACTCGTCTCCTCTTTAGCAAAACTTCTGTCCTCCTGGCTCAGGCCTCCACTCTCAGGACTAGCCTCTTTCTAAGTGGATAGAGTGTTAGCTTTCTAGCACCTCCTGGCTTCTGGTTTGTAGCTCTGCAACTATACTTATTAACAAGTGGCTGAGGCTAGGAAGCTCAGACTTAAAACACAAAACTTGCTTGGGAATGAGGGAGGAAAAAGCATCTCTCCTTTTACAGTGGTGCGCTCAGCACACACCATTTTCTAAATAACACTCTGACTCATATTCTAGAAAGGGTTTTGATTTATGTCCTGCAGTGTTAAAAGTGGTTGCTTCTGTACGGTGGTATTATGGACCTTTAAAATGTTTACTTTTATTACTTATTTTTACTTTCTAAATTTTCTTTCACTGAACATTTGCTTTCAAAATAAGAAAAGTCATTTATTTTAGCTAATAAAATAACAAAACAGAAGAAAGGAAGAATGAAATAAGGAAAACAAGCCCTTCAGTAATGGATGTATAGACATATTGATGTAAGTATGAATTTAGGACAGCCTGAAAATTGGCTTTCCCTCAGTGCATAAAGGCTGGCCCTATGGATGTGGTAGGAGGAATGAGGTTCATTGTTGAGGAGAAATGTCTTCTGAAAGGGAAATGACATAATGACTTTTACCCCTAGCTCATATTAGAATTACTGGATACCTAGGTCCCACCCCCATTGATTTATGTGATTACTGTTTAAAAGAAGGAAGACATTGATGAGGAATGAGGCCCTCAATACAAAACTTCCCTGTTTACATTTTTCCTTGGAGCCATCTTTGGAGGAAAGGTGGGATCAGATTATTTCCTTTTATTAGTGTTTTCTCAGATATTACAAGGTTACCCCATTGATGTAAAAACGATGTTTACTGTTATAGGGAAGAACATTTGAAAACAATTTTTACTCATACATTTTATTGTATTGTATATCAGAAAAGTATGACCGGGTGAGGTGGCTCACGCCTGTAATCCCAGCACTTTGGGAGGCCGAGGCAGGCAGATTACAAGGTCAGGAGATTGAGACCATCCTAGCTAACACGGTGAAACCCCGTCTCTATTAAAAATACAAAAAAATTAGCCAGGCATGGTGGCGGGCACCTGTAGTCCCAGCTACTTGGGAGGCTGAGGCAGGAGAATGGCTTGAACCTGGGAAGCGGAGCTTGCAGTGAGCCGAGATCGCACCACTGCGCTCCAGCCTGAGGGGGACAGAGCGAGACCACGTCTCAAAAAAAAAAAAAAAAAAAAAAAAAGAAAAAAGAAAATACACCAAAGTCATGGTTTCACGGCAATGACATAGTTTTTAAACAACTAAGTTCATTTATGCAAAAATATAAGCTAATTGGCATACACATATTAGGTAAATTACAGTAGAGATGGTACATAGATATGACAAGACTCAAGATGATATGCATGACTTTAGACTGGTAAACACGGGCAGAAGTTGCTTTATCAAATCTTTCTCAAAGAAATGAGGTTTGAACTGCAATTCAGAGCAGTGCTTTCAAACACTGGACTGAAAAACGTGGGGCTGGCTGAGAGCTTGTGGAAAGTAGAGATTCTAGGTCCCTGCCTGGAGACTTCAGCTCAGGAGATCTGTGAAAGGTATCTGGTCACTCTGTTGCCGCCAGGTGTAGGAACCTTGCAGATGGGAGTCATACTTCCTTGGGCTCAAAGACCAGTAGTTCTTGGTGATTAAACTTCTTTTAAATATTTGCTGTCTGTGAAGTCTTTTAACTATTGTTGATTGTAGCAGCATGGCTTTGAAAACTTCTAATTTTTAAACTGGGCCTCTGGGTCTCAACACTGGGTTCATGTGTGTAAATTAAACTACACACAAGTGAACACACTATATCCCGGCCAAATACACATTTTAATTTGATTTAACCAATAAAACAAATGGGAATGAATTATACCATTAGGCTCAACAGGGCTGCCAGAACAAACCAACAGCGTGGTGCAGACCAGGCATGAGAGTCATAAAGTGCACGCTTCTAGTGGAACGGAAGACGCTCGAGTGGGAGTTGTTTCATGGCAAATTAATGTTTACTCGGTGAGTTTCAGAGGAATCATTGTGAGAGAGCTGGAAGGAAGGCCCTGGGTGGGAGGACTCTAGATGGAAACCCTGGGTTGGGGCCTCAAGAATCCTGTGAGAAGGTGACTTAGAGACTTAGAGGGGAGTGGGTGAGAAACCAGAAAGCTGCAATCATGGATAAAAGAGAAATAGGAAACTGTTAGCACCTGATAAAATCCGTTTCCTGAATGACAGCAAATGGTTACTCCTGGGGGGTGGGGTGGGGATGGAAAGCAAAATATTATCCCAGAGGGAATTTAGAAAGCAGAATAAGTTATTTATGGAAATCAAAAAGGTCAAATATAGGCTGGGTGCCCCAGTGGCTCATGCCTGTAATCTCAGCACTTTGGGAGGCCAGGGCAGGTGGATTGCCTGAGGTCAGGAGTTTGAGACCAGCCTGACCAATATAGTGAAACACCATTTCTACAAAAATACAAAAATTAGCCAGGTGTGCTGGTGGGTGCCTATAGCCCAGCTACTCAGAAGGCTGAGACGAGAATTACTTGAACCTGTGAGGCAGAGGTTGCAGTGAGCTGAGATCATGCCACTGCACTCTAGCCTGGGCGACAGAGTGAGAATCTGTCTCAAACAAACAAACAAACAAAATACAAATCTATGTAGTTACAGCAGGTTAATATCTTAAGTTTCTGGAGGCAGGCCTTACTTAGTTCAATGACTGTAATGACTGTTTTATAGTCTGACTAGGTAGGTGTTAGGTTATATGCCCTGATTTGACAGTCAGAAAAAATGGTGACAGCATCTGGGGTGAGAAGCCCAAGGTGGCCCCTAGACAGTCCTGGTTGGTGTAACATGGCATGTGAGTTGCAGAACTTCAGAAATGCAGGGCAAGGGTTGATTCGTGGATCCCACAAGGCAAAGGTGACAACTGCCCCAGACCAGGCTGCTCATCAGGGCTTCTGGTAGCACTAGCCACTGTTTTTCACCTGCTTTCAATTAAAAAGTCCTTGCCACAGATTCCTAGTCAAATCCTAATTGTCCTCTCTCCCTCTGATGGAAAATGTTCACCATGTTAAAGAAGGTTGGGACAAAGCTTAGTTTTCTCTTTTTTTTTTTGAGACTGAGTCTCACTCTTACCCAGACTGGAGTGCAGTGGCATGATCTCGGCTCACGGCAGCCTCCGCCTCCCAAGTTCAAGAGATCCTCCTTCCTCAGCCTCCTGAGTAGCTGAGATTACAGGTGTGCGCCACCACACCCGGCTAATTTTTGTATTTTTAGTAGAGACAGGGTTTCAGTTTATCTGTTTCTTCATAGGCATATATATTTTCCGGCTTGTTTAAATCTGGTTTCAGTGTGTCAGTCCCCTTTTTCTGTTGTTCCTATGGAGATTGAAATCACAGGATTTTGGGTGCAATTGTCAAAGACATTGGTTTTATGATACCTTGGTTATATGTGGGATAATTTTACAAACTAATTTGAATTTTTGACAGAAAATAAGAGTTTAGCACAGTCTCCCCACTAGGTGTCACCCTTGATCCAATGAAACCTCGGTAGTGACATAAGCAGCACATCTATAAAATATACCTTTATTACCTTGGTTCTAGAAACATGAATAACAAAACGTCCCCACTTGTGTGTTCTTAAGTCCTTTCCTGGTGATCTCTGTCATAAAAGGCGACCATAGATCAGTTCTCTGGAGGACTAATTCCTATCACAAAAGGTGATAGGCCATTCCTTCAACGACGCACATTGGACTCTCCTGTGATTAGAGCCAGTGTTTCCAAAACGCCCTATTTCTGCTTGCTGCTTCCTGACGTGCTGTGTCCTGGTCTTTCTAGGCAGTACTTTTCCCGCCTCCACCTGTCCGCGCTCCTGGGCATGCGCCCCGGGCGGAGCAGCCACTTCCACCTTATGGAGCAGCGGGCCCAGGGGTGACGTTCAGGAAACTCGTAGCCCGGGAGGCTGCCCCCTTGCCCATAGAGCGGCTCCGGGGCGATGCCGGCCAAATCGCAGTTAGCTATTATTAATATTTTGAATTTTGGAATTGGAATTACTTAGATCGGCTACAAGTATTGTCTAAATTCTATTTGTTTCCCTTTGCACTGCCTTTAGAGATAAAAATGGACATACAATTTTGAGTTAACAGGAAAGCAACTGATTTGTTCAATCTGATTCAGAAATACTGTCTGGGGTTCTAAACACAAATAGAATTTTATTGCTATTTTAAAATTTTTCTTTCTTCAAAATATAAGGAATTCACTTTCAGAAAAGAAATGGGGCGCTAATAATAAGTGCTTATATAGCACTTTCCAGTTCAGGAGGTGCTCAAATCCATCATTTCCTGTTATTTTCAGCACAGCTGTGGGAGATGGGTATTATTGCTACCATGCCACCGACTGGGCCTAGACCTGCACCGTCCCATGCCCGTCCAGCTGGAATTTTAATCAAGACCTCAAGACCCCAGAAGCTGCAATAGCCATTAAGCCAGTGATTCTTAACTAGGGTGTGCGTCAGCATTTCCTGGTGACCTTTTCAACATATGTACAGCCAGATCTACCCTGGACCTCTTTGGTCAGAATCTCTTGGCTGATATTAGGTTCTTTCAATAAAGAAACACACAGCCTAGCATCAAGGAAAGATACTTAAGGTGATGGATATTCCAATTCCCCTGATGTGATTGTATGACTATCAAATGACCACATGTACCATGAAAAGGTACCGCTATTATGTATCAATACAAATTAAAAAATAGAGATGCCCAGTAGGTATATAGTATCGGGTATTGGGACAAATAAATGTTTTAGGAAGAAACAAAGCGGGGGGGGGGGGGGGTGTGGAGAGTGACAGGTGGTGCTGTTTTAAAAAGGGCCTGTCAAGGAAGGCTAACCTCTCTGCGGAAGTGACATTTGGACTCAGACCCTAGTGAAGAGGAGCAGTAAATATTGTGGATGTGGGTGGGAAGGGGGTTGCAGCTGAGCCAACAGCAGATGCAAAGTCCATGAGGCAGGAGTGTGCTTGGTGTGTGCAGGAACAGTGAGGAGACCGTGTGGCTAGAGTGGGGTTGGTGAAGGGGAGGTACTAGAGACAGGTCAGGAGGGCAGCCTGGAGCCAGATGTTAGGCCTTCACCTGGTGTTGCACAATCTTTAAAACAGGCACAGGTACTCGTTCTGACTCTCCCAGTGCTTTTCTTCCCCCTCTACCTTGCTAAACAACGAGCAAGAAAAACATGGAAGATAAAAGCACAGCTGAAATACAGCCTTGATGAGCTGCCACCATTGCAATCACCATGAAGCAGTAGTTCAGGGCTGTTAGGGAGACTGAGAGAGTGAAAATGGTTAGTGGTGAATGAGTAGCTGCTAATTTGATAATCACCGTGAATCCGAGTGAAACAGATTTGTTCGCCTCACTGTCTACAATTTACTTTTATTTGTGATTGAATTGTAATTTCCATTTAAAATCATTATAAGGAAACAATACGTTCCCATCACGCTCACTTAAGTACCATCCTGGAGGTTTTAGTTTTGCTTTAACATTAAATCTGGTCATGCTGTCTTTCATTCCTACTATCAGGGCTTTTCCTTAAGTAGATGCTGCTCTTTTTCTTGTTGTGTGTATAACATGGGAACAAACCACATATGCCTGGAGAAATGAGGATCCTGTTTCATTTCTAGGATAACTGCAGATTGGTTGCTTTTGAAATTTTCTCTCAAGAGAGCTAAATGTCTTTCCTAATTTTTAGGAAAAATGCCCCTTCCATATAGATGTAACTTTAAAAATATTTAGTAAGGCAGGAATAGAGTGCCATATCCACAAAGTCTAAATCCAGTGCTGCAGTAGATCTTAAATAATTAAACAACTTACCATGATGAGTATAGTTGCATTACACAGTGTAATTTATTTTCCAGATTGATTATTTTAACTACGATATGGGAAATAAAATACCCTATGATTGGTCACTTGTTTGTCAGCTGGAATAGTTGGATGAAAGAGGGCCCCAAAAGAGAAATGCAGGTAACTTTGTTTGTCATAGCACATTCACAGAGCTCACACTCTGAGTGGTTGAAACATAAAGGTAGATAATGACTTCAGAAAACAGGTATCCTTTCAGGGCCTCAGCATATTGTTGTAAGAAGCAGAGGGTGAAATGAGATGCAAAGTGTGATATATAAATGTGCACAATGTGATATAAAATTAAAAATATATATATATATATTTAGATAGGGTCTCACTCTGTCACCAAGGCTGGAGTGCAGTGATGTGATCTTGGCTCACTGCAGCCTCCATCTCCCAGGCTTAAGTGATCCTCTCACCACAGCCTCCCAAGTAGCCGGGACTATGGGCATGTGCAACCACGCCTGGCTAATTTTTGCATTTTTTGTAGAGATGGAATTTCACCATGTTGCCCAGGCTGGTCTCGATCTCCTGGGGTCAAACAATCCACCTGCCTTGGTCTCCCAAAATTCTGGGAACCACAGGTGTGATCCACTGTGCCCAGCCAGACCTTATGTTTCTTGAAACAAAATCATATGTTTACCTATGCATTATGTAATATCTAGAATGATATACTTGTAATATTGCCAGTAGTGTTTCTTTAATAGAGGATGGTTGAATTTTTATTTGGCCACTTATCTATAATTTTTAAGATAAACACATACTTATATAATTTAAAAAATGTGTCCTGTAGAGTTTGTACAGTTTTATAATGAAGAAAAAGCACCAATAAAAGTTATTTTTTAGAAAATGGCATGTTTGTTGCATTGCGTAAAGATCTCATTCTGGCTTCTTCCCAGCCTCATTTTTTTTTTCATATTCCACCAGTGAATCATTGATTCCTGTCTATTTTACTTCAACGCAAACTTAGCTTTCCATAATAAAAAACCTGTAGCTTGACTCTTCTGTAATTTGTCATGTTTTTTGTTATATGACATTTGTTATATGACATGTTTTTGTTACATGAAATTTGTCATGTTTTTGTTACATCACTCCAACGCTCCAACCACAGAGGTAGGGATGATTTTTCTGTGTGACAGTTACTATTTGATGGAGGTTGGTCTGGATTCTGGAGCACACTGTCGGCTATATGTATTCCTTTCCGGTAGAGGGCAGCAGATGACAGAATGATGAGTCATTAAGATGCACTGTGTTGACAGCTTTCTGGGAGACAAGTGAGAAATGGTTGAGGCATAGTTGGCTGGGTGTCATAGTGACTCAGTCATTCAGAAAGCCATATGGTTTATTTGTATTTGTGCAAATTAACAACAGAATGTTTCCCTTTCCTCCAAACTATGGGGATGCAGAAAACTAACTTCTGCCCCATTGTTAGGAATTTCTAAAGATTCCAGTGACACAAATGTAAACAGGAACAGAACTTGTACCAAATAAGAGTTCTTTTATAAGACTTGTATGCTTTGCACTATATTTCCTTGGAGGTTCCGATTAACTAAATTTGAGGTAGGGCCCCAAGTAAAGTTGACATTATCAGACATAGATAAACCATTCTTGCCTTTAAAATACACAAAATATGAAAGTCAGATAAAAGGGTACAATTTGTATATACAATTTAAAGGGATGTAAAGGAGTGGTGATTAGGAAAGAAAATACTCAGGAAACAAATTTGACTTTGAGAAAGGATTTAAAGAAAGAAATGCCTACAGGTTAGAGGAGGGATCTGACAAGATTGAAAACTGGTGCCCACTGAATCCAGGTGAATCCAGGCTGCACAAGGATTCTTTTTTTTTTTTTTCCTGGAGACAGGCTGTCACTCTGTCACTCAGACTATAGTGCAATGGCTCATTCATAGCTCAC
Organism: Chlorocebus sabaeus; assembly: GCF_047675955.1. NCBI lineage: Eukaryota > Metazoa > Chordata > Mammalia > Primates > Cercopithecidae > Chlorocebus > Chlorocebus sabaeus. The sequence goes on from NC_132918.1 coordinate 42,132,041, forward strand.
TGCAGCTTGAAACTCTTGGGCTCAAGCGGCCCTCCTGAGTAGCTACTCAAGACTCAGTCTATTGAGTAGCTAGGACTACAGTTGTGTGCCACCATGCCCAGCTAATTTTTTTATTTTCTATTTTTTTGTAGAGACAGAGTCTCATTATGTTGGCCAGGCTGGTCTCAAACTCCTGGCCTTAAGCTATCTTGCTGCCCTGTCCTCTCAAAGTGCTCGGATTACTGATGTGAGCCACTGCATCCAGTTCTGTACATGGATTCTACTTGGTCAGCAGAATGCTTTATATTTTTTAAAATTTGAATTTCTGTAGATGGGGCATGCACCTTCTAGTCTGCTACCCTCCTCACCATTCCCTATCATCATACACCTGGCACTTCACACATTTCTCTTTATCTTCCTAACTCCTGAAGCCATTTGTGACTGCAACTTCTGGCTTAGCGGAACTGAGGACGGGGGTACTAGAGGGAGAAGTCAGTCATCTAGGAGCAGGTAAATCACCTGTAGATGGTGTGTGGGGTTTATACAGACTGGATTACTCAGCCCAAGGGGCCACGTTGCAAAATTGGTAATAAGGAATTGAAGAAGTAGAGAATGGTGGTGATTTGGAGAGTAGTTTAAACCTTGTACTGCCACATTCCAGGATGAGAGAACCAGAAAGTTCTAGAAGAAAATGAAAGAACGGACGCAGAAAAAGTGCTAGAAAATCTGTTTCTGTTTAATATCTGCTTTCTCTATGGGCTTTGGTGACTAGAATTGCTCTGCTGAAAAGTAACAGTAAGTGCCAGAGTCAAACATGATTGACATGTGAGTGCTGCCCCACACTGTCACTGCAGAGCTCCCCACTTACCTGTGTGTCCCAGAAAAGTTGGGGGCTTGAGAGAATCAGCTCCCCACATCCATGACATGAGTCTCTCCTTGTACAAGCTTTAAAAATATGTATTATGTATATATATGTTTTAAAAGTTTGATCTTGCTCTGTCACCCAGGCTGTAGTGCATTTGAGCTGTCACAGCTCACTGTAGCCTTGAACTATTAGGCTCAAGGGATCTTTCTACCTCAGCTTCCTGAGTAGCTAAGACTACAGGTGTGCACCACTATGCTTTACAACATTTTAGGAAAAGGGGTTGCCCAGGCTAGTCTTGAACTACTGGCCTCAAGGGATCCTCCTGCCTCAGCCTCCCCAGTTGCTAGAATTATAGGTGTGAGGCACATGCCTGACCCTTGCACAACTTTGAGAGCACTATGAAGTGCCAGCATACTGCCCCAGAGTCAATGGTGGTCCTGGGGCCGACATTGATTCGATGGCTCACTAGAGGCACAGCCATTTAATCTATTGTTCCTCAGTTTTCTTATCATAATTTAGAGGATTGCACAAAGCAGTGTGAGAAGACCCCTTTAGCATTAGCTGCCTATGATTCAAGCTCAGAAAAGAAAGGCCAAGGCCCAAGTTGCGAACCAAGCATGTTTGCTCTTGAGAAGAGTATTAGGCACATTGCACATGGGAGGAAACAATGAGGAGAGGTGAACAAAGGCAAAGAGTGTGAAGACTAAGGAGATTAGACATAGGCTCCAACTCTAATTCCAGCTTTTCCTAGCTGAGTGACCATAAAACTTCTCTGAGCCTCAATTTCGTTTGCAAAATGGGGACATTGGTATGTGTCTGGCTGGACTCTTTGGAAAATTAAATGAGATAGTGTTTTTAAGTGTCTGGCGCATCTTCATTGCTATCCTCGTCCTCGACCTCACTACATGTAGAAGTTACTCCTGTGAATATCCCACAGTTCTGTCTGGAAGAGGCCCTCTAAATGAGAAGCCTCAAGGACACAGCATCAAGATTTCATCTCTAGGAGAACCATGGACAGCATCTGTGCTGACAGTTCTTTGATTAACTCAATTAAAACTTGGAACGGCTAATCTGCTGTTTTCAGGCAGTTTTGATTGCCACAGCATTTTGCTGTTGCACTGTCATCAAAAGAATCAAAGGAAGAATTGTGTTTAGGATCCAGAGGCTGCTTCTGGAGGATGTGGGGAAAATGCTGACAGCTCACTGTGATAATTTGCTGGGGACGGAAGAAGAAAGATGTTCGGACCAAGAAATGGCTCTGCCTACCTGCCTCTGAGGCCTGCAGCTCTTCACTGGAGCCTTGTTGCTTTGACATGAGGCATCTTGTCTTCTCCAGAGTCCTTTTTCCATCTCCAGCAGAAGCCGTGTTTCTCCGCACACCTGAGGGATAAGACATGCCTCTCTGAGAGAGGCCTGGTATAGAACAGTTGCCTGTAGGGAAGGAAGAAAGTTGAGTGGGAAAAGGGATGGTTTTGGGTGACTGAAGAAAACCCTAGGAGGTGTCTCTGTGACATTATCTTTTCCTCTAAAAAACTGTTTTCAGGATCTAATAAAGTAATCTAATCAGCAAGTAGAAAGACACATCATGTTAGACTTTCTGTCATCCTTAGGTACAAATCTGTTTTGGAAAGAACTTTGGATGATTTATTTTTAGGGCATGAAATCACTAAAGGTGGTTTCATAGTTTCATAGGATAACACAAAATTTCCTTTATTGATTTTTTTTTTTCTTTTTTGACATGGAGTCTCGCTCTGTCATCCAGGCTGGAGTATAGTGACGCAATCAGAGTTCACTACAGCCTCGACCTCCTTGACTCAGGTGATCCTCCTCCTTCAACCTTTTGAGTAGCCGGAACCACAGGCGTGCACCACTATGTCTGACTCATTTTTTGTGAAGATGGGGTTTCGCTATGTTGCCTAGGCTGGTCTTGAACTTGGGCTCAAGTGATCCGCCTGCCTTGGCCTCCCAAAGTACTGGGTCTACGGGTGTGAGCCACCGTGCCTGGCAACTTTTTTTTTTTTTTTTTGAATCAAAACAAGGCCCAGGAACTACTTATTAACTTCTAAAATTCTTGGTGGCTTGTTTAAAACTCAGCCATAGATTCCTAAGGACAAAAGAGGCTTGGTTGTGGGAGGTGAGAACAAGGCTTGGGATAAAGTGGGAAGTCGTCAAGGAGTTGGAGATTCAGAAAGGAAGGGAGCTGCTGCAACTGGTTTTTAGCTGGAAGTGAGAGAAAGAGCACAGATTCCTGCAAAGGCAGAGGAGCACTTGTGGGACTGGGTGGCAGGGCCCAGACTAGGGTGAGGCAAGTGAGACAGCCAGGTGCTAAATTCAAGGAGGCGCCCACAGTCAGGGCGCAGGAGTGCAGGGAAGGCACCTGAGAGTGAGTGCCTCCTTCAGTTTTGCATCACAGATCCTCGAGTTGTTCATCCCAGTCCAGGCCCTGAGAGTAGAGCAAGATGGAGCAACATTTTGTTTTTCCAAGACAGTTTCAAACTTACCCCCGTTTTGGTTACCCAGAGGTTGTGATAAAAATTGAAGTAGCATAACTTTGGGAAAGAAATCCTCAGATGAGTATAGGACTTGTTCTATAGTAAAAATATGGATCACAACTTACCAAGATGTACACATTTGTGGTTTAAGGTGAAAAAGTGAAAAAAAAAAAAAATCATCCTCCAAATTAGGGTCTGTTTATATCCCGGTTTGTGGATGGAGAACTAAGAATTTTTTCCTCTTTCTCTCTTTTCCTCTACCTTTCTTCTTTTCTCTTTCAACTGTTTCCTTCTATTTTGTCTCCCCTTCTCCTTCAGGCCCGGTTTGACACCACTGAAGTGCCTGCCCTTCTCTTTTTCTTCCTCCTTCCTTTGCTTCTGTTGCTTATAACAGATTTGGAGGGGGAAAAAAAGGAATCAAATATCTGTTTCACAGCCATTTCATAAACAATACTGGCTCTTTTCTTTTGGTACCACTAGGCAATGAAAAGCACTGTAGGAGGACATTTGTGACAGTATAGTGATGAATTCATGACGACTCGGCAGCGTCGACTTGAAACAGGTCCACTGTGTTTCTCTGCATTTAGCCAAGACCAAACCAGAATGAATGCCTATGGGTGCCCAGCTGGATGCATGAAACAAAGAGGTTTTCTATTTTGTGATGAAAGGAAAATAATTTGAGGGGGGGGAAAAAAAACCTCTACTCAAACCAGAAGTTTAGTGTGTGTTTGTTTCAGCCAAACTACTTCAAGCCCTGTCATATTTCTGCGGACCTCAATTGTTGCAGAAATGTTTTCAAAGTCTTTCAGGTTTTGTTAAATCTCTCCAGAAGTTAATTTCAAAATGGAGTTACTAACACAGCTTTTCCAACATTGGATCGTAGTCAACCTTTTTTACTTTTATTCCACAACTTGAATTTTTGAGCTAATTTCCTTTTTTCAAAATTATGTTTTGAAGTAGATACATCTCATGTGAAATACATTTCCAGAAATCTATTTGAAAAATTGATAAGCATTAAAAATTTCTAGCCTGCCACAATAGGAGGAAAGATGAACATGACTTATGTTATTCTCCTGTTTCTTGTTGTTTAAACATTTCATGATAAAGAATATATTAACATATTGCATAAAGAGAGGAAAACAAACTTCAGCCAGAACTGAGGGCTGGTGTATGGTTGTGTAGGATGTACACTGAACAACACCGGGAACTCTTCCACATTAGTGCCAGTGTACATTTGTATATTTATTAAAATAATTTCTTGGTGAGTGGCTTGGAAATGTCTTGGAGAAGGGGCTTTCCCACCACACCCCACCCCGCTGATTGGCAGAAAGGCATCCTTTGGGAAGGTAGTGGCTCTGAATCTGAGTTAATATTTACAAATTTTATTTTTGCTCCTGTACTCCTAGGTTTTGATTGGTTGTATCCTGTCATGGACCTTTCTCCCAATTTGCCGATCATTCCAAAAGAAACAAACAAACAGATCAAAAAACAAAACATGGAACGATTTTGCATTCTTCAGTTCCTCTGATTTCCATTTTCTTTGTCCTGACCCTAATGCTTCTCGCTGGGTTCCTTTTCCTAGTTCTTTCTTTACGCTAGATGCTGCTCTAAGTGTGTATGTGTGCCAACTCATTAAGTCCTATGTTCTTAGCCATTTTTTTTTAAGGATGAGGATACTAAGGCTCCAAGAGGGCTGCTTACGTAGCTGGTCTGTGATGGAATCAGGATTCCAATCCAGGTAATGCGGCACCAAAGTTTCTAATTTGGGTCAATTTCTCCAGCCCTGGTCCCCTCCAATCTCAACTTTCTCTCACTTTCTCATGGCCACAGCAGAGGTCCTGCATGCCTTCTGGTGGACCCTACTCTCCTTGTGACAGATGAGGACAGGAGGGGGCAATTGCCATTGGGGGTTGTGTGACTCCAGGGCCATGGCATGCTGCTGAAGCCAGGGGTTCTTTCTTTCCTTCCCCATCCACTTTCTCAAACCTTCAGCCTCACTTTGGCAGGCTCCTCCCTTTCAAGAAACTTATCTTTATATCTTCAGGACTTTACATACTAGCCCAATATTTGTTGTACATAGATGGAATTTCTTTATGTTTACTTATTCTCTGCCTTGTTCCAGAAATAATTTAAAAGGGGGTCTCATGTATAAGCAAAATAAGTTCAAAATAATGAGACAAAATAAGTGGATGAAGAGGGAAGGACAGAAGGAAAATGAATTTGAAAAGGTCAGATGAAATCATGTACAAGTTTGAGCCACACTACACGTGCCCAGCACACATTCGCTGGTGACAGGGAGGGATCTAGGTGGGTGGAGTGGGGTGGGGCCATGTGGAGGGAGAGAGTAGGCAAAAGAATGTAATCCAGGAGCACTACTCATGGCTGGATTGACTAGGGCATAGATTTTAGAATATCTAATGTGGTATTTTCCAAACCATGTTCTAAGTATTACCAGTTCTATGGAACTTAATAGAAAATAAGAGAAGAGTGGGATGATGGTGGTGGTTTGTGGTTTGATGTTTCTTTACTGAGAGATTAAAAACAAAAGACAAACAAGAAAACAACCTCATATGCACTGTAAGTCTCTAGGAAAGGGATGGGGCTACAATTATTTCTAGACATTTTGACCATGAGGATCTTTCTTTTGGAAACTTAGAGGACTGCTGTATTCGAAAGAGACATTGGGGAAAGGAGTATAGGTGGGTAAGAAATGCTTGTCTAAAGAAGTTATCCTAAAAGAGAAGATCAGTAATTTTAAGTATGTAAAGGGTAAAAATGTATACACGGAAAAAATATTATAGAAAAAGTCAAGGAGAAATGACTGAGAAAGGATGATAGATAAAAGGCTAATTTTTTAATATAGAAAAAGTTCTTACAAATCGATTTTTAACATCACCAACCCACCAGAAAAATGGACAAAGGACATGAACAGGTAAAAACAAATACAAATAGTTTATAGACATGTGGAAAATATTTATCTTCACTCACAAATGGAAAAATACAAATTAAGTTTAAAAATGAGGCACTGCTTTTTTACCTACCAGAGCAACAAAGTCCCAGGAGTTTCATAATGTGCTGCATTGGCCAGAGTGTGGGTAAGCAGGAAGCCTCCACTGCTGGTGGGAAGAAAAATTGGTGTAACCCCTTTGGGGGCACTTTGGCAACCTCTATCACATACGTTCAAAATATGGTATAGCTAGACTCTGACCATATTTTACACCTCTTCCACTGCCTTCCAGGTATGAGCCAAGACTTCTCTCACCTGGATTGCTAACCTGGTCTCCTCTCCTATCTCCCTTCTATCACCCTGTCCCCAACGTCTACTCTCAACACACAGTCACAGAAAGTATGTTAAAAGCTAGATCATGTTTCATGTTTTGCTCAAATTCTTCCATTGGCTTCCCATCTCACTGATAGCAAGAGCCAAAATTCCCACATTGGGCCGCAAGGCCCTACATAACTCGGCCCTAGTGCCAATTTAATCTATCTCTTACTCTGTTCTGGTTCCCTCTGCTCCAGCCACAGTGGTCCCCTTTTCGTTGAATTTGTCAGCGATCCTTCCATCTTAGAGCCTTTGGAGTCAATGTTCCCTCTGCCTAGAACAGGCTTTCCTAGTTATCTGCAGGACCACATCCCTCACCTCCTCCAGGTCTTTGCTGAAATGTTGCCTTCTCAATGCGGCCTTTCCTGATCACTCAATTTAAAATCACAACTTCCTGCTTCCATTCCCTCTTACTCTTCTCATTCATTTCTGTAGCTATTACTGTCTTCTCACGTTCTATATGACTGACTTATTTATTGTGTTACCTGTTTATCACCATGAGAATATAAGCTCCACAAGTGTAGATATTTACTTTTTTGTTTTGTTCATTGATGTACCTCTGAACAGTGCCTGGTAAGGTGTCAAATATTTATTTACAAATAGTTTCTCAATATTTATTGACTTTTTATTGAATTTACTGAATGGAATTGACCCAGAAATTCCACTTCTAGGAATTTACTTGATGATACACTTATACATGTGTACAAAGTGACATGAATATTGTTTATTGCAGCAAAACACCGAGCAGTTATCTCAAGATATTGATCATTACCTGAGGGTACAACTTAAATGAAGACATTGGATAAAGTTTCAAACCAGATAGGACTAAAAGTTGATTTGTGTTCCACTGTTTAGAAGGTAGGGGCTGAAGTTGAAGACCAAATCACTTATAGTCCAAACAAACTACATTTTCTTTTCACCTCTGATTTAAAAATGTGAAATATATACTTGCGTGTGAAGTTGGACTTTTCCTATTGCCCTCCAATTGGAGACCAAGACTCAAGGTTGAGAACAAAGAGGTGTTCTGTCCCCGCATCCTGAAAGAGCCTTTTGATTGCCTTTCAGGTGTCTGACAATTAAGGTCAGACACTTCCCTTTGGAGTTACCAAGAGCAACCATCACCTCTGTTCCTGCTTGCTTATATAAAAAGATTAGAGAATAGGTCCAGTCGTCAAGATTCTGTCTTCCAAGAAATATAGAAGGGGCTTCAGAAGACTCACTTGTAGTGATGGGGCCTCCTGTAAGAAGCGGGGTGAGTCTGGCATTTTCTCTCCTGGCTGGATGGCATTTCTATCTGAAGGCTCACTATGGTATTGCCAAATCGGATTGAAGTTTACTTCTTGGGAAAGCTTAACAGGCGTTCCAGGGATTGGAGGCAATCTGAACCCAGGGATTACTTCTTATGTAGAGATTCTTGCAAGCAGGAGGCCTGAAGGAGTCATTTATTGCAGAGAGGTAAGAAGGGATGCAGGGATAATTTGTATGGGAAAAGGAATAGAACAACCCCATCTGAGGCTCCTCATGCCCTTTGGAAAAATAGAAGACTCATTTACAGGGTATTGGATCTACATGTAAAAGAGCATGAGGGAGAGTTCTGAGTACAGGGAATGAAATTGTCCAGGCAGCCTCTGGTCCTAGTGGGTATATAGGGGCTGGGGAATGTATTAGTTAGCTAGAGCTGCCATAACAAACTACCACAGACTGGGTAACTTAAACAAAATACATTTATTTTCTCACAGCTATGGAGGCTACAAGTCCAAGATCAAGGTGTCAGCACATTGATTTCTTCTGAGGCCTGTTTCCTTGGCTTTCTGATGCCTCCCTTCTTGCTGTGTCTCCCATGGTTTTTCCTCTGGGTTCCTACAGCCTTCATGTCTTTGCGTCCAGATTTTTTCTTTTGAAAGGATCAGTCAGGTCAGTCAGATTGGATTGAGACCCACCCTAACTTACTGAATCACCCACATAAAAGTCCTATCTCCAAATACAGTCACATTCTGAGATACTAGATTTCAGGGGTTCAACACAGGAATTTTGGGAGGACACAGTTCAGCCCATAACAGGCTCCTAGTCTTCTGGTGAGTCTGCCACTTTCTGAGCTGCCTTTTAACAACAGAGGAAGGCATGGTGGAGTTGAGCACCATTCCAAGGAAATCATCCCACATATGAAGAGACCTCTCCATTAGCAGAGGCTACCAGTAGCAGGTGGAACAAGATTGAGCCAGAAGAATGCTAGAGGAGCCTTCCAAGCACCCATTGGTTACCAATGACCCAAGAGTGTCTCTGCTTCTCCTATTTCTTCTGCCCCCTCAGTTCTCAATCTGAAATGTCTGATCCAGAAAACAAACAAACAAAAAACCCAGACTCTCTCCTTCTTCCTCTACCCAATGAACGAGATCAGCCTCTTCCTAACTCCAAGTCCTGTGAGACAATCCCAGGAGAGCTCTACTGGGGAGAAGAGAGGAGATGAAATTTAGATTGGATATGAGGTGGGAGTTCTAAATCAAAACAAGGTGGATTTAACTGAAAGTGCCAAAGAAGTTATAGGATCTGCCTAAGAAGTTACATAGAAAAATTTTCTTTTTTTTTCAGAGTTCAGATGAATACGGGGATTGAAAAAATAAAGCTATGTCAATTTAAACTTCACCAAATTGGTATTTCTCAATAAATTGAAAATCTGTTTCTCTCTATGAATATGGAACCATATCTTAGAAAACACTGCAGTCTGTTTTTAGGAATTATCTTTAGGGAAGGGGAAGTTATGGATGAGAATTGGTGTGAGAAGAAAATGTACTTTCATTTGAAACCCTTTGAACTTAAAAAAATACCATGTAGATGTATTACTTTAAAAATACTCAAACAATTTAAAACTAAAGTAATTAAAACAGTATGATCCTAATGGGGAATGTTGTTAAGAAGCAACCCTGAAAAACATGTCAATTCTAAGTTAAAGGAGTTTCTTACCAGTGGGAAAAATAATTGTTGTAGGGTGAACCAGGGAAACATGTAATAGGAAGAAGCTGGAGTTTCCTGGGTTTGAGGTGGAAACCTGTTCTATAAATATGGAGGAAGACCTGTAGGAGCGGAAGAAACCAGAGACTTGGAATGTAGGAAACCATTGTGAGCCACTGATGCTGTTGCTTGAAGGGAGATAAATGTTGTGACAGATGTCTGCAAAGCTTTTGGCAAGGAATGGGGTTCCATTTGGTATGGTGCGTTTCAAGGTTAAGCTCTTCTGTGTCATGTAGATGTGGCATGTTTTTGGCTCAGTGCTGAACCATGGGGTTTGGGATTTATATAATTGTAGAAAGCATTAAGTCAAGAGGCAATGCACAATAGTTTGGCTAGTGACATTTGATGTAATTCCTCATTCATATGTTTAAGCAATAGAAATCATCCCTAAAATACCAGGAAAGGATTCAAGAAAAACAGGAAGAAAAGTAAGAGGTCATTGTATTCTATGCATGTGTTAAGTTTATGTATGTGTTGTTCGTTTCCCTGTACATGATTAATTCTATTCTTGAGGGTGTTGAGTAAATTAAAATAATAAAATCGTCACAAAGGGATTCTCTGTGTGCAGACAGTGACTTGAGAGGGGTTATAACTCTATCATCTTCCTGGAACTGAATCAGACTGGGAAGAAAGGAGTTCTGATGAAATGAAGTACAAAATAGGACAGCAGCCTAGACGCAATGAAGGTGGCTAATGCACACTAATGCCTGCCACAGTTGTTTTCTCTAATGTTTGAAAAGATGAAAGGAGAAAGTTATAAAATGCTAATAAAATTAGTCAAAAATGCAGCCTTTGCCTAATTTTAAAAGGAGTCTTTGCTGTTGAGGAGTATACTCCAAGAAATCTACCAGAGCTAAGAAGTGTAACTGTTGGCTTTATCTTGATGTTTTTCACTCATTTGAGCCTCTCGTTCTGAGATCAGGCCAGTGATGTTGCATAAAGGGCATCTCTGCAAAGAAGGACTCATATGTCAACCCCTTTTGGCTCATACAGACTCCATTTCCACTGGATTTTAACATTTTAATGTTAAAGGAATACCTGATGGTTTTTTTGTTGTTGTTTAAAGCCTGGATGGTGTGACATGTCAAGAAGCTACTCTGTTACACTTAACAATGTTTCAGCTGTTTGGTAAGACTTACAGTTCTGGAAAGTTTTTGTTTTTGGAGAATCATCCCCGAAAATGCTAGAGCACCCACTATGGGTAGCTGGAGAAGAGGCTCCTGTAAACGAGGAAAGAAACAAGGTCTCCAGCTTGCCCTCTCGTGTTGTAGGCTTATTTGACAATTCCAAGATAAGAATCCTGAGAAGCATTTTAAAGACAATAGAAAAGGATGTTTTTCTTTTGCTTACCCGCCATACTTTCTTTCATTTTGAGGAGCCTCCCTCCTCTGCTGTCAATCAAGTTGCTTTGGCTGAGGCTGCCTCACCCTCTGTTCTGGGAGAAGACACTTGAAATAGGTCTGAGTCAGTTAATAAACTCTACCTGGTCACATTGGTTGCTTCTGGCTTCAAGTGAATCCTTGTTTCTTGGGTAGGACTGACTCAGAAGGAGAAGTGCCTCTCTCTTTTGAGGAACTTGAATGAGAAAGGATGTAGTAGGTTGGAACTCCGCCGCCCTGAGGGTAGTGCTGGTGAGCCTCTCTAGAATGGGGCATTACAGAGGAAGCATGGAGAGAACGGGATCGTGATGAGTTTTCAAAACTTTTAATTTAGCCACATCTAAAACCAAGCCTACAAGTTGACATTTTCAGTAATGTGAGTTAATATATTCCACCTCCCAAACCCTTTATTTTGTTCAGCCATTTTGAGTGAGGGCTCTCTTCATGGAAGTGTTCCTACTTGTTACTGTAAAGTATTATGAGGAGATGACAACAGAAATCTGAGATGCAGGAATAAATTGAAAGGAAAAGTATCTAAACATGATGATTAAATCTCAATAAAGACAAATGATTGGGCACTAAAATTATAGATAAAATAAATAATTTAAAATAAAGACACAAAGAATCATAAGTTAAAAAAATAACAGTATGAGAGACAAAAGATTAACATAAAAGACTAAAATCCATGATATAAAAGTTTAAAACATAAACATAGAGAGAATTAAGGACTAAGAAAAGGAATTGAAAACAATAAAGGTAAAACAATATTAAAAAGTTTAGAAGAATAAAAATGGATTTGGAGAAATATCTTAAAAAGAAAATAAAAACAAAATGTTTAAAATTAGAAAAAGAGGGAAAAGAAAATCAGAACAAAGCGAGTCAGTGAGAATCCACACAAAGTTCAAGGGGATGGTTAAAAAAATTCCGCTGATGGGATGTCATTTGGTGGGGCTAAGTGCCAAGAATGCAGAAGGCCTTTAGCTTGAGCAGTTACCTATAAATATGCAGGGTATGTCTGCTTAATACTGACACACAGTGGAACAGTGGGGAGAAAGAAAACCAACCTTCTCATCCTTGGGAAACTTGAAAGCAGGTGTCAGTCATCTGCTTCTTGCCAGCACACACAATAAGGGCTTGTACAATTCTTTATTGACTGGTCTGCAAATTTGGTACATTATACACAGAGCTAATAGAGCATAGTTATAGTCAATTAGATCATTGGCAGGAAAAGCAGGGTGTCACTGGATACATTTTTTTCAAATTATTTTCTTTTAAAGAAGAAATATGTGGGGCATACACCAGCAATAAAGTAACCCAGCTATAACTGCCAAACATCAATACAACTATTTAGGATTCCATTTGAGTTTTGTGATCATAGGATGGCAGGTTTTAGCTTGTGTTCAACAGCCATTCAGTTTTTGAAATACTAGAATAAGAAAAAGATTCTATATTCAATAGAAATAAAAAATTGATAGGGTATTGTTAGGTAGTCAATATTTTCCTCTTGAGATTCAGATATAAAAAGAATATAGTTCAAACTGAAAAAAGTAGATTAGGAAAAGTACTAGTATGAATGACCTTTCTAACCTCCTAGCAAGGTTACAGATGGTGAAAGTCAATTATCATGACACTGCAAACTCCGTGTTGGGTGCCAGACAGCATGAGATGTAAAATTTTATCATTTTCTTCTGTTCTGTATTTAATCTAGAAATATCAGAAATTGTTCATTTGCAATAATTTTCAACTTGATTATACTACAGAATTTATCCTGTTATATTTGATGCTAGTTTTTAATTTTGTTTTCTTGCTAGAAATGTTTCCTGAAGTATTTTACTCGTTTCATATATATATATACACACACACATATATATATATATATATATGATTTTTTTTTTCTTTTAGACGGTGTTTTGCTCTTGTTACCCAGGCTGGAGTGCAAAGGTGCAACCTTGGCTCACTGCATCCGCCTCCCGGGTTCAAGCGATTCTTCTGCCTCAGTCTTCCTAGTAGCTGGGATTACAGGTGCCTACCACCATGCCCAGCTAATTTTTTGTATTTTTAGTAGAGATGGGGTTGGTTTCACTACATTGGCCAGGCTGGTCTCGAACTGCTGACCTCAGGAGATCCACCCACCTCAGCCTCCCAAAGTGCTAGGATTGCAGGTGTGATCCACCGCATTCAGCTTAGTTTCATATATTTTAAGAAATCCATTCAGAAATATATCAGAATATATGTGATAGTCAATTTTATGTGTCAATTTGTCTAGGCTACTGTACTTATATATTTTGTCAAATATGTCTGGATGTTGCTGTGAAGGTATTTCTTCGATGAGATTAATATTTAAATCAGTAGACCTCAAGTAAACAAATTACTCTCCATAATGTGGGTGGGCCTCATCCAATCAGTTGAAGGTCTTAAGAAAAAAGATTGATCTATCCAGAAGAGGGAATTTAACCAGCAGATTGTCTGTGGAGTTGTGTTGTAACATTAATTCTTTCCTGGGGGTGTGGACTGTTGGCCTACCCTGCAGGTCTGGACTTGTCAGCCTCCACAGTTGTGCGAGCCAATTCCTCAAATCTCTCTCTATATACACACCTACTATTGACTCTGTTTCTCTAGACAACCCTGACTAATTCAATATTCAAATATTTTCAATGACAGAGAATTGAAGGAAATTCATTTTGTTTTATCTTGTACTTGGCTCAGATAAAGATAAATTCTGATCAATAGTACAATATCAAAGTGCTATCTATAGCACCTCGGAGGGACATAAGTAGCTTATTTCTTTTTTTCCATTCAAGAAGGCTTTAATAAAAAACACTAGACTGACAATTTGAAAGATTATGCCTTCTTCATAGGTTACTAATCTTTGGGATTCAAAAAATTGAAGTCACATTTACTGTTCCCAACCCAGCAGCCCCTTGTGCCCTGCCAAGCACTTCAAGTTGAAGGAATACCTGATGTTTTCCAGATAACTTAAGACATTTGTTTAATAACACAAACTATTATTTCAAGATTTTCTTGTAAAGCATTAATTTTCCAACATTCTTTATATTGCTGATTTTAAAAAGATAATTGTATAGAAGAAAATTTTATTTTTTTCCTGTAAATATTAAAAAGCCTTTTGAAATGCGTTTAAGATCCTCAGAGTCCTTCATCCTAGGGGAAATGGAGTTCAAACTAATACTTACTGGATTAATTGACGACCAAATGATCTTTGTTCTTCGTTGTCTAAGTGAACATGAGACTGTATCTAATCTTAGGTTTCTTATTGCTTAATATTTACCAAAAGCAAATTTGGTCACTTAGTGATAGTTAATTTCAGAAATAAACCCATGATTTTCGACATTCTTATCACTATTGGGCCATCAGAAGATAGAATCACACAAATGGCATATTGTAAAATTCATAAATGTATTTTAGAATTTGGAGGTCTTAGGATGAAGTATAAACCAAATATCTAGATACAATAGTTAAAAATTATTAATGTGTTGTGGATGTAGAACTTCTGTATATTCAAGACTTTGTTTTTTATTTTTAGTTTGTGTGACTGCCATGGAAAACACAATGCTAATGAAGGCTGCTTTTATTACTAATAATGATGCCCCTTCTCATGACTGAATATTTGCAAAACAGCTCTTTGATGTATAGGATTCAAGATAACAATATCATTCTCTTTTGGTAATTAATTTTTCCTTATAATTTTTTCTTAGTGTTTATACTATTTTTGTGGAAAATGTTGAACATACTAAAAAACAGAAGAGGGACAATTATAATAATCTGTTATTTGATCACATCTCTTATGCCAATTCCATCCTTTAGATGATTTTCTTTTGTAATTTTATTCATGAATTTTGGTGCAATAAACAGGAGCATGTCTGGTGGAGGGGGATGAGGTCATGTATTCACAGCCTTCAGAAAAATTGGTTAAAGCAACTACACTTACTTATGCTCAAAAATGAAAAAAAAAAAAATCTTTAGGTGTGGGTAGAGGTACAATAGCCACACCCAAATATTTGAAGTTTTCATTTGGAACTATCTCTAGCTCTAGAGAACAGGATTAAACAATTTGTTATGTAGTATCAACATTTAGTTTTTTTTGCTTTTTCCTTTTCCTTTTTTTTTTTAAATAAGCAGCTCAATGATTTGGGAGGTTGGTTAGTACAATACATAGAACATAGAGAGAAAGTATAAAATGGCACTGAACACCAATGCCAATACTTATCTCATTATGGTTATAACGAAGGATATTATTAATATTTGTGTTATTTTTCTCTGGAACATAAATTAATGCCATTAACTTGAACTTGAGGTATATACACAATACACACACAACCTTAAGCAAAATACTTTTCCTAAGTAACATTACATTTTAAAATATTGGAAACTGAATATCTGTGCTGATTTGTATTTTGACTTAATGGAACAAGAAGAAAACAACATTCCACTAGGGAGCGTTATACTGATAATAAAGCTCTTAAAATTCAAAATGTCTTCCTCTCCCTTTGTACTTACCACAGGCTACACAATGTCCCGAGAGGATTCATTATGAGAAAAATGTCAATCACAGCTTTAATAACTTACTTTGGAAAAAACTAATAAGAAAGTAAATTGGAAGGTGAGACTTCATCTTTGTTTTCAAATAAGTGGTCTCAATTTTTCTTCTTATAGAAACAGTTTAAATCAGTTTATTATAAATATATCTAAACCATTAATTTTTGCAGCTTTCAGGTAAAGTCCAGCACTTCATTTATACAAAGTCTATGAGAAGAGGTCAGTAGAGATCATCTAATCTTAAGTTATGACATTATCCATTCAAGTCCTTGGCACAATCCCTCGCCAGTTAGAGCACAGCATGCCTGGATATCCCACTGGTGATCTTTAATAGAAGTTAGCTTCAAAAACTTGGAGATTTCTGCTACAGTCATGCATTCTTTAACATCTTGTTTATTAGCAAAAATCAGCAATCCATCTTTCTTAGGTCCTCATGCGCTAACATTTTATAAAGCTCTTCTCTAGTTACAGAAATCCTCTCTCTGTCTGTACTGTCCACAACAACTATTACAAACTCTGTGTTAGTACAGTAAGTGTTCCAGGAAGAACGAAGAGATTCCTGGCCACCAATATCCCACATTAGGAAACGTGTATTATTAATCACTCTCTCTTCTACATTACTTCCTATTGTAGGAGATGTATGTACAACTTCATTCATAGAAAATTGGTAAAGAATGGTAGTTTTTCCTGCATTATCCAGCGCAACAATGATAACTTTGTGCTCCTGGTGATTGAATAGTCTCTATATTCTGGTGCAGAGAATTCCCATTCTCGGGCAGCGGATCCCCCCGCCCCCCAGACACCCGGGCCGCCTGGCTTCCCCTGGCTCAGGCTGAAGGTGAGGAGAGAGATGCGTTGGAGCCTCCGCCTCTGCTGCTGCTCCCGCGCTGGTCGCGGGCCCGCTTCCAGGGAACTGGAGGGAGGCCGAAGCCCAGGTTGACCTGCCGCGCGCAAGGCCCCGCCGCTGCCGCCGCGGCACTCTCCTGGCTCGCGGACATCGCCGCCGCGTTGTCTGCGACGAGCCTCGCGGGCCACCGTCCTCCCCCAGTTCCTCTCGGGCGGCTGCGGTGGCGACCCAAAATTTAGTTTTGTTAAAAGAAAGGAGTTTAATAATGGAAGCTCTTCAAGAGTGGAAAGTGCTGTCTTTAAAAAAAGAACGATCAGGTAATTTCTATTATATGCAACTTCTTCCACAGAACAGGAAAAAAGGAAGAGCTATCAAAACATATTATGAGGCTGTTACATATATACCTTTGATGTAAAACTAGTCCAAAATCAATGTGAAAGAAGACTGCGTAAGGGCACCAAGAGCAGAAGGCACATTTCTTTGGAGGGCTGTCTCAAAAGACTAGCTACCATAATATCATTCAACACAGGAAAAATAAGGGCCTAAGAACAAACTAAAAAATGCAAGACTTTTTAAAGAAGAAAATTAAAAAGCCAGATGAAATGTTATAGGAAAATACCTAAATATATTTTTTTAAATTTTTGTCTCATAATATAATTACGAGACAAATAGTAATTTTCAGATAGGAAAACAAACTTATAAAATATGCATTCTCTATTAGGGTTCTCCAGAGAAACAGAACCAATAGGACTTGGATGGATGGATGGATGGATGGATGGATGGATGGATGGATGGATTGATGGATGGATGGATGGATAGACAGACAGACAGATATATGAGGAGAGCTATTTTGGAAACTATGGAGGCTGAGAAGTCCCATGATATTTCTGTCTGCAAGCTGGTTCTACAGAACCATTGCTGTAATTCAGTGTGAGTCTGAAGGCCTGAGAATTGAGGGACTGGTTAGTATTAGGCACAATCTGAGTCTAACAGACTGAGAACCAGGAATTCCGATGTCTGAGGACTGCAGAATGCGGATCTGTCAGCTTAAGCAGAGAAAGCAAATTCACTCCTCCTGTCTTTTTGTTTTATTCAGTTCCTCCATGGGTTGAATGATGCCCACCCACACTGAGGAGAGTCATCTGCTCTACTGAGTTCAGCAATTCAAACATGGTCTCTTCTGGAAATATCCTCACAAACACACTCAGAGATTAATGCTTTTTCTAGCTATCTGGATATCCCTTATCCCAGTCAAGTGGATACATAAAATTAGCCACCATAGAAGCCTATCCTATGGATCCTTTTGCAACTTATTTTTTCATTTGACACTATACTTTTTACATTTATTCACATTGATACTTATAACTCTTGGTCTTTATAATTGCATGAACCAATTGCTGTAATAAATCTCCAGATCTGCCTGTCTGTCTTTCTGTCTGTGTCCTATTGGTTCTGTTTCTCTGAAGAACCCTGACTAACGCATCTCACATTTAGGTAAATTTTTAAAATACACTCCACACTATTATATATTACTTTAGGACAAATACACATGTAGTAAAAATATGAAAACATGAAAAAATGGGCACCATATTCAGAAAAGGGTAATGAGGACAGATGAAGAATTTGAGAAGATTACAAAGGGGGTTCCAAATATATCTATGTCTATATCCATATATTTTTTGAGACAGGATCTCACTTTGTTACCCAGGCTCCAGTGCAGAGGTGTGATCTTGGCTTACTGCAAACTCCCAGCTAAAGTGAACCTCCTACATCAGTCTCCTGGGTTGCTGGGACTACAGGCATGTGCAACCATGCCTGGCTAATTTTTGTATTTTTTTGTAGAGATCGGGTTTCACCATGTTACCCAGTCTGGGTCTCGAACTCCTGAGCCCAAGCGATCTGCCTGCCTCAGTCTCCTAAGTGTATATATATTTTTTTAACTTGAAAAAATCTGGCAAGAATGGGATAGAGGTGGAGGGGGAGGGAACAGAACTGATTAAAAGCAGCTTTGAAAGCAGCACTGTAGAGTAGAGGAATGGCTGCTCCATTTTTTGGTTGGCAGTGTCTTTGCATTTCTGAGCCAGAGCAGACAGTTGGGAGGGGCAAAGCATCTTTCCACCTTCTTTTCAGCCATCAGGTTTGCTGAAACCCAGTGCCAACACATTCATGGATCACCAGTTATATTTCTCAATCTAATTCTAAGGACTTTGCAATAGTGGCTATTGTTCCCAGATTTGGGCAATTCATCAGCCATTCTAGTCTTTACAATTTTGAGTTTCCATCATTTTTTTTTTTTTCAGGGGAAATCTTTTTTGGCATCTATATTAGTCAGGGCAGGCTAGATTATTCTATAATAATAAATAAAAACTCAAATCACAGTGGTTTAATTCAATTAAATTTCTTCTTAGTTCCTGCAAAATTCAATGCAGATACTCCTGGTCGGAAGGCTTTCCTGCATGGCTCTCCTCCAGGCAGTAAATTAATTTATCTAGGCTTCCTATATTGTACAGCTCTACCACCTTTTTAGCCATGGGAATGAAGGAAGAAGATGGTGGCAGATTGTAAAGGATGTTTTATGGGCAGTACTGAAAGTCATGTACTTCACTTTTGGCCAATACCATCAGCCAGAACTGAGTTACACAGTCCCACCTGGATGCACAGGAATATAGGAAATATAGATTTTCCCTGTGCCTGAGACAAAAATAAAAGTTTGCTGAATACATACATAGCATTGTCTAGCCACAACTTTTTATTTAGAATATAAGACACTGAGACAAAATTTAAAACCAATGTCTTATATTTTAATGCTTGCTTTGAATTATTTACTTAGTTATCAATAATATAAGAAGCATCTGTAAACTTAGCACCCAAAATAAGAGGACAATATCCTACGTCTAACTACATGGTCTTCCCTTCCTTCATTCCCCTGAATTCCTCTACACGAGAAGACCATCTTCCTGAGACCAGCACTGATCATTCGATTGCTTTCCTTTTTTTTTTTTCAAAGTTTTTATTTTCTATTAATTCTAGATTCACATACAGTTGCAAAAAAACACAGAGAGATCCCTTGTACCCTTTACTCAGATTCTTCCAATGGCAACATCTTGAAAAGCTGCAGTATAGCATCAAAACCACCATATTAAAACTGATACAGTCAAGATGCAGAACATTTCCATCACCACAAGGATAAGTTATGCTGCCCTTTTATAGTCACACCAACTTTATACTGCCTTCCGCCTTAGCTCTTAATAACCACTAGATCATTTTCCATTTCTGTAATTTTGTCATTTCGAGAATATTATATAAATGGAATCAAACAGTAAACAACCTTTTAGTATTTTTTTTCACTCAGCATAATTCTCTGACGACTCATCCAGATTGTCATGTTTACTAATAGTCCAACCCTTTTTATTGCTGAGTTTCCATGGTATGGACGTGCTATAGTTTAACTATTTCCCCGTTTAATGACATCTGGGTTGTTTTCAGTTTTGGGCTATTACAAATAAGGCTTCTATAAATATTCATGTACAGTTTTTTTTGTGAATATGTCCTCATTTCTCTAGGATAAATGTCCAGAACTGCAACTGGTGAATCATATTATATATTTTTTATTGTGGTAAGAATACTCAACATGACATCTATCTTCTTAACACATTTTAAGTGTACAATACAGTATTGCTAATTATAGGCACAATGTTGTGCCTTAAACATCTTGCATAATGGAAACTTCACACCTGTTGATTAGCAACTCCGCATTTCCCCCTTTCCCTGGCCCCTGGCAACCACCATTTTACTCTGCTTCTATGTGTTTGACTGTTTAATATACCTCATGTAAGTGGTATCATGTAGTATTTGTCTTTCCGTAACTGTCTTATTTCAGCTAGCATAATTTCCTCTTATATGGCAGGATTTCCTTATTTTTAAAGGCTGAGTAATATTCCATTGTATGTATATATCACATTTTCTTTATTCATTCATCTATTGAGGGACATTTAGATTATTTCTACATTGTGCCTATTGTAAATAATGCTGCATTGAACATGGAAGTGCAATTATCCCTAGGAGACCCTGATATCAGTTATTTTGGATAAACACCCAGAAGTGGGATTGCTGAATCATATGGTATTTCTATTTTTAAATATTTGAGGAACCTCTACACTATTTTCCATAGTGGTTGTACCATTTTATATTCCCACCAACAATGCACAAGGATTCCAATTTCTCCACATCCTCTCCAATATGTACCTTTTATGTTTTTCATAGTAGCCATTTCAACAGGTGTGAGGCAATGTCTCATTGTGGTTTTGATTTGCATTTCTCTATAAAAACAAAAACAAACTACTTTTATTTCTACGCTTACACAGAACACATCTGATTCCAAATATGTGGGGTGGTTTTCCCCCATAACAACCAATTCTCCAATTCACGGTGGATAACAATTTGGTGTCCTACAATTGAATTCAATTCTGACATTATGTACCTGGAATTAGCATCAGATCTAAAAAGTAAAGGCTCAATCCCACAAAAGCCTAACTTTAGATGCCAATCACAAGTCCACATTATTACTTGTGCTATAAATCAAAGGTTCTCATAATCTTCTCATGTTCAATAATTTGCTAGGATAGCTCACAGAACTCAGGAAAACAGTTACTTACTAGATTACTGTGAGGTAGGAGGTGGGACTTGACTAGAGAGGCAGGGCTCTGGCACCGAATTAAATTGAGGACTAGCTAAAACAGGAACAGGTTGGAAGCAGCTTTCCATAAGACATGCCCACCAGTGCACTGTGTCAGTTTACCATTGCCATAGCAACATTGCACTGTGTCAGGAAGTTATCGCTGCTTTCCATGACAACGACCCAATGATCTGGAAGTTAACACCCCTTTCCTAGAAATTTCTACATAATACACTTCTTAATTTGCATATAATTAAAAGCAGGTATAAATATGACTGTGGAAGTGCCTCTGAGTTGCTACTCTGGGTACACTGCCTCTGGGTACACAGCCCTGCTCTGCAAGTGCTGCTGCTGTACACTGCCACTTCAATTCAAGTTGCTATCTAACACAACTGGCTTGCCCTTGAATTCTTTCCTGGTTGAAGCCAAATACCCCCCTGGGCTTTCCCCAGTTTTGGGGATCACCTGCCCTGCATCAACTGACTTACTATAAAAGGATAGAATTCAGGAACAGCCAGATGGAAGAGATGCACAAGGCAAGGTATTGGGGAGAGGCACAGAGCTTCCATGCCCTCTCTGGTCATGCCATTTCCCAGTATCACCATGTGTTCACCAACCCAGAAGCTCTCTGAACTCCATCCTTTTGTTTTTGTTTTTTTTCTTGTATGGAAGCTTCATTATGTAGGCATAATTGATTAAATCATTGACCACTGGTGTTTAGGTCAATCTCCAGTCTCTCTTCCCTCCCCAAAGGCTGGGGAAGTGGGGCTGAAAGTCCCAACTCTCTAATCCTATGGTTGGCTTCCCTGGTGATCAGCCCCCATGCTCAGTGACTTTCCAAAAGTCATCTCATTAATATAAACTCAGATGTGGTTGAAAGGGGCTTGTAATGAACAACAAAAGATTCTCCTTCCACTTTTACCACTCTGGAGCTATTTTAAACACTGGGGACAAAAATCAAATTTATGACAAAATATGCTACTTTTGTTCTTGTCATTTAGGAAATTACAAGGGTTTTAGAAGTTCTGTTCAGGAGCTAGGAATAAGGACCAAAATCTATATTTTATTATATCATAGTGTCACACCTGATGATTGGTGATGTTAAACATCTTTCCATATTATACCTATTGGCCATTTGGATGTCTTCTTTTGGGAAATGTCTTTACAAGTCCTTTGTCCATTTTTAAACTGGGTTTTTTTTTTGTTTGTTTGTTTTTTGCTATTTTGTTGAAGGAATTCCTTATATATTTTAGATATTAACCCTTTATCAGATATATGGTTTGCAAATATTTTCTCCCATTCTGTAGGTTGCCTTTGACTCTGTTAATTGTTTTTTTTTTGTTGTTGTTGTTATACAGTTTTTCTCTTTGATATAATCCCACTTGATTATTTTTGTTTTTGTTGACTGTGCTTTTGGTGTCATATCCAAGAAATCATTGTTAAGACCAGTGTTATGAAGTTTTCCTTCTATATATATTCTTAGGAGTGTTATAGCTTCAGGTTTTATGTTTGAGTCTTTAATCAATTTTGAGTTGATTTTTGTGTATGGTATAATGGTCCAATTTCATTTTTTTACATGTCGCTATCCTATTTTTCCGACACCATTTGTTAAAGAGACTATTCTTTCTTTATTGTTTATTCTTGGCATCCATTTTTAAGATCAGTTGTTTATATATGTGTGGATTGATTTCTGGGCTCTTTATTCTGTTCCTTGGTTTATATGTCTGTCTTTATGACAGTAACAAACTATTTTAATTACTGTAGTTCTGTAATATGTTTTGAAATCAGGAAATTTTATGCCTCCAGTTTTGTTCTTCTTTTTCAAGATTGTTTTGGCTATTTGGGGTCTTTTGTGGTTCCATATGAATTTTAGTATTTTTTTCTGTTTTTATAAAAATGTCACTGGAATTTTGATAGAGATTGCAATGAATCTGTAAATCTCTTTGGATAGCATAGATACTTTAACATTATTAAGTCTTCTAATTCACAAACATGGATATCTCTCCATTTGTTTGTGTCTTTTAAAATTTCTTTCATGAATGTTTTATGGATTTCAACGGAGAAGTAATTCACCTTATTAGTTAAGTCAATTCCTAAATATTTTCTTTTTTGGTGCTATTGTAAATAAGATTGCTTTGCCAATAACCTTTTCAGATAGTTTGTTGTTAGTGTATAGAAACACAACTAATTTTTGTACGTTAATTTTTATTCTGCAACTTTACCAAATTTATTTGTAAGTTCTAAGGCTTTTTTTGCGTGTGAAATCTTTAAGGTGTTTATATATAACATCATGCAAACAGGCCTGATGTGGAGGCTCATGTCTGTAATCCCAGCACTTTGGGAGACTGAGGCAGGCAGATCACCTGAGGTCAGGAGTTGGAGACCAGCCTGGCCAACATGGTGAAACCCTGTCTCTACTAAAAATGCAAAAATTAGCTGGGTGTGATGGCAGGCACCTGCAATCCCAGCTACTCAGGAGGCTGAGGCAGGAGAATCACTTGAACTGGGGAAGTGGACGCTGCAGTGAGCCGAGATTGTGTCATTGCACTCCAGCTTGGGTGACAGAACAGGACTCTGTCTCAAGACAAAAAAAAGAAAGAAAGAAAGAAAAAAAAAAGATCAGGCAAACAGATAATTTTCCTTCTTCCATTTCCATTTGGATAAGTTTTATTCTTTTTTTCTTGCCTAATTGCTCTGGCTAGGACTTCCAGTACTATGTTGAATGGAAGTGGTAAGAGTGGGCATCCTTGAATTACTCCTTACCCTAGAGGACAAGTTTTCACTTTTTCACTGCCGAGTATGATATTAGCTATAGGCTTTTCATACATAGCCTTTATCAGTCTTCAGGGACTAGTCTGATACAGAAGACCCAGACCAATCAGCCCAGCCAGAAATACTGCAGGTCTCTCAAAACTTCATTCCAAATAGTTGAAATCATTATCTTTTCTCCTAGTGGCCCCCAGGCATCTAGAGTTTGCTGCATTCATTCAGTAGCCTGAGATAGAAGGCAGTGCCTTGGGTAGCCTACAGAAAAAAAAGAATATTGAATGTATGGTTAGTTATTTCCTCCCCTCTCCAGGGAGAAGCTGGAAGCTGAGTTTTTTTTTTACCTACTTGCTTTGCACTGAGCTAGAGAGTGGGGCAGCAGCATGTGCTAGTTTGCTAATTCAAGCTGCAGTCTTTTTTTCCCAGTGGCCTCCAGTGACTAGAGAATGGTGGTTCCTTTCTGAGACACCCAATGGTGGTCAGTATTCTGAGACAGGTAAAACAGAAGCTAGTGCTTTGGGTAGCTCCCAGAAGGATCAGAATATTTATCTTTCCCCAGGAAGAAGTTAGGAGCTGAGGGTTTTCTCCCAGTCATATGGTGCTATGCCAGCTGTAGGGCTATGGCTAGACAGTATCTTGACTATTCCAATTGGCTTCTGTGTGGCTGGTTTCATGCTTGCCCAGGATGCAGGAGTCTCTCAACTAGTTTCTTTATTTCTCACAAAGGGATTGTTCTGTGAATTGTCGTTGAATTGGTGTGTTATGGAGGAAAGGAGGATCCAGTGCTTTCTATTCTGCCATCTTGCTGACAATCACCTTTAAATTGTTACGTTTTAGCTATTCTGGTTCCCAAGCACTTACATGCAAACTTTAGAATAATCCTGCCTACATCCATAAAAATTATTGCTTGGAATTTGATAGAAATTGTATTAAACTTGTATGTCAATTTGGGGAGAACTGATCGCTTTACTAAGTTGATCTCTCCATTTATTTAGGTTTATTTATTTATTTACTTCATTGTATTTTGTAGTTTTCAGCATACAAGTAGTGTACATGTTTTGTTAGATTTAGCACCTAAGAATTTTAATTTTTTTGTGTAATAGTAAATATTATACTTTTAAATTTCAGTGTCCACAAGTGTTCATTGGTAGTATGTAGAAATATAACTCATATTTGTATATTTTTCTTATATTCTGCAACCTTACTGAATTCACTCTTTATTTGTAAATTTTTTTTTCTTTGAAATTCCTTGGGATTTTCTTCATAGACAATCATGTCATCTGTAATAGGGACATTTTTGTACCTTCTTTTCTGATTTGCATGCTTTTATTTCTTTTTTCTTGCATTATTGCACTGGCTAGACCTTCCAGCACTATGTAGAATAAGAGCGGTGAGAGCAGATATCCTTGCCTTATTCCCAGTCTTTAGGGAAAAACATTCAGCCCCTCACCATTAAGTATAATGTTAGATGTAAGGATTTTTTTGGTGATAAATACTCTTTACTAAGTTGAAGGTTTCCCTCTAGTACTATTTTGCTAAGAGTTTTTGTCACGAATGAGTGTTGAATTTTGTCAAACGATTTTTCTACATCTATTGATACAATAATGGAAGTTTTCTTTCTTAGTTTGTTGAAGTCCAACTTGTTCATGATATATCATTTTTTAATATATTGTTGAATTCTATTTGCTAATATTTTGTCAAGGATTTTTATATCTATATTCATGAGGGATTTTGGTCAGTCGGTTTCATTTTGTACTCTCTGGTTTGGTAACAGTATTCCTATTAGGGGTGGAAATCTAGACTTCCTCACTCAGCCTTTACTGGCATGGGGCAAGCCATAGTTTTTCTGTGGTATTTTGCTAAAGTAGAGCAATTATTGCCTACAGGTTTTCTGTCTTACTAGGCTGTCTCCTGTTTTTTTGTTGTTGGCTATGGAGGGTATTCTTTTGTTAGGGTGTTTTTTTTTTTCTTTCTTTCTTTCTTTTTTTTTTTCCCCCTCTGTCCCCATTGGTGTTTCTGTGTTGCTGGCTTCTTCAGTTTTATGTCTAGTAGAAGAAACATTCATGGTACCCACCACTTGTTTTCCTTGAGCCCAACATTCCAAGCAAGTCTCCTTTAGTTTCTCTCCCTTTCAGAGTCTTTTGATATTTGTTTTATATGTTATATCCAGGGTTTTTAATTGTGCTTGGTGAGAGGGATGAGGATAAAAGTACATATACTTTATCTTCCTGGAAGTGGAAGCTGCTTTCTTTTTAATATAGATTAATTACATTTTTATTTGTTCCTATATCACTTTTATTTTACTTATTTTTTATCATTACAAAAATAGTATCATGCTGAAAGTATTCTTTGGGAAATTTCTTTTATTGCAGTAGTATCATATTGCTAGAATTCATCCATATGGCAGCATGTCTCTGTATAATTTATTAGTTTTGACTGCTGTAGATATATAACATGGTTTATTCATCTACTCTTCTGTGGGAGGAGATTTGTGATGTTTCCATGTTTTTGCTATTCTGAACAATCTTGTACATATATCATGTTGTATATGTTAAAGAGTTTCTCTTGATATCTACCTGGGAGTGGAATTGCTAGACTACAAGCTACATACGTCTTCAACTATACAATATAATGCTAAATTATTTTCCAGTGTTGCACTCATTTATATTCCCACTAGTAATGTGATCTAGATACTACAGATCCCACCTAAGCTGTAGCCTGAAAACTCTCTACAGATAGTTGGATGAGGTAACTGTGAGACTTCCCTCATTTGTTCCTCCTTTCTCAGGAGAAATCACTGTCAATTATGCCTGATGATCAACATCTGAAAACCACTGTTTCGTATATTGTGACTTTTTTTTTTTTGGTTGTTTCTGGTAAGAGCGTCAATCTGGGCCTTGATTCTTCAGTCTGTTTGAAAGCAGAACTCATTTTGTAACTTCTAACTTTTCTGTAGTAATTTTTTTTCTGTTTTTTAAAATTTCTGAAATCATTTGAGCCGTCTCTGTTTTTACTGTGATAATTTTGTCAAAGTTTGTTCATTTTGTTACGTTTTTAAATAGCGATTTTTTGGCTTTGTTAGTCTTCTCTATTTTATCATTGTTTTATTTTACCTTATTCCTTGTATTTTCTTTAGTTTTATCCCATTGTTCTTTTTCTAAATTCTTTTTTTTTTTTTTTTTTTTTGAGACAGGATCTTGTTCTGTTGCCCAGGCTGGGGTGCAGTGGTATGATCACTGCTCACTACAGCCTTGATCAAGCAATTTTCCTACCTCAGCCCCCCGAGGAGCTGGGACTATAGGCACATGTCACCATGCCTGGCTCATTTTTAAACTGTTTGTAGAGACGGGAGTCTCACCATGTTTCCTAAGCTGGTCTCAAATTCCTGGACTCAAGTGATCCTCCTGCTTCAGCCTCCCAAGGTGCTGGAATTACAGGTGTGTGACACCAGGCCTGGCCTCTAAACTCAAATGATGGGAAATCAATTCATTCATTTTGAGGCTTTGTTTTTTTTCCCCCCTAATATTTATGTTTAAAGCTATAAATTTCCCTTATGTCACTGCTTTTGCTTCATCACATAAATTTTGATATGCAGTTAAAAAAATTTTAAGCCAGTTTTAGATGCTTTAACGTTTCCATTATGACTTCATTTTTAACTTGTTAGTTATTTATCAAGACGTTTAAAAATTTTTTAAATAAGTAGCAATTAAAAAATTATATTTGTATAATTGTCCAACTTCATTGCATGCTTGTTTTTTATAAAATTATTGTGGATTTCTTTATGGTCTAAATCATAATAAATTTTTATAAATATTCATATACACTTGAAAAATATGTATTATTTTAGTTGTTGGATATATAATTCAATTTATGTTCAGTAGGTTAATTTTTAAATTAATTTTTTAATTGTGTTGTTCAGATCTTGTATATCTTTGCCTTTTTTCCTATTTAAATTGTCAATAGTTGAGAGAGGTGTGCTGAAATCCCTCATTACAGTGATGAATTTATTACTGTGTTCCTGGAGTTTCAATAAAATTTACTTCATATAGTTTAAGACAATTTTATTAGGTAACTACACATTTAAAATTACTTTTTTTCTTCTTAGAGAATTGAATTAGATAGTGAATTGAATTAGATAGTAAATTGAATTATCTGTCCTCTAATAATATTTTACTTTAACATTTATTTTATGTTATTAGTATAGCTGCAACAGCTTTTTTGTTTTTTTTGAAACAGGATCTTGCCTTGTTGCTCACTGCAACCTCTACCTCCCAGGTTCAAGGGATCCTCCCACCTCAGCTTCCTAAGTAACTGGGGCTACAAGTGTGTGCCACCATGCCTGGATAATTTTTCTATTTTTTGTAGAGATGGGGTTTCACCATGTCACCGAGGCTGGCCTGAAAACCCTGAGTTCAAGCAATCCACCTGCCTTGGCCTCCCAAAGTATTGGGACTACAGGCATGAGCCACCATGCCTGGCCAACAACTTTCTTTTGGTTGTATTTGTTTCATGTTTCATTTTCTATCCTTTTACTTTTAATCTTTGTGTTTTCGTATGCTTTTGGTAAGTTTTATAAAACTTAGTTTAGATTTTTATAAAACCCAAAATGTGAATTTTATCTTTAGTTTATATTCATTTATGCTAATTCCCATATTTGGAACAGTTTTAAATATCTTATTACTTCTGCTTTTTCTCCTCTTTTTTTTTTTTTTTTAGACGGAGACTTGCTCTGTTGCCCAGGCTGGAGTGCAATGGCACAGTCTCGGCTCACTGCAACGTCCGCCTCCTGGGTTCAAGCAGTTCTCCTGCATCAGCCTCCTGAGTAGCTGGGACTGCAGGCACGTACCACCATACCTGGCTAACTTTTTTTTTTGTATTTTTTAGTAGAGATGGGGTTTCACTATGTTGGCCAGGCTGGTATCAGACTTCTGACCTCGTGATCCTCCTGCCTTGGACTCTCAAAGTGCTGGGATTACAGGCATGAGTCACTGCATCCAGTCTTTTCTCTTCTGTTTCTACTTCTTTTTACCCACTTCACCTCCCCCCTGCTTTAAATTGCTGTTGTATCTGCCTAAAATGCTGATTCAGGAATTATCTGTTACTGATTCACAATGAGATAAGCACTTTATACCAGAATGTATATCAAAGCATTGCTCCCTTCATTGAGAAAGTCTCTACATGAAAATCCTGTCAACTGAACTAAGCAGTGTGCTTAGTAGCAAGTTAATGTGCATTCTGGTGCAAGATCCTTCTTTGTCAAGAACTTATGAAAAGTTCACAGACCAGTTTGGTGGACTACAGTCTGAGAAATACTGTGTTAGCATGTTCTCACACCACTTTTGTGAGAACTCAACCTTCAACATACTAACATTACCTAAACTTTTTTTTTAATATAAATATATTTTTTATTTTTATTTATTTATTTTTTCCTCATCCTTTGACTCTCTTAATTAGGAGTTATTATAAATATGATTCCTCTGTTACTTTTGTAATAGCTTTCTTTCTCTTTCTAAGATAGCAAACAAATACACAAAGGTGTTTGATCTCTTTTATTTATATATCACTTGCCACCTCTCTTGTGTTTGTTTGTTCCTCTATTTGAGAATTTTATCCCCACAATGTTTTCAACATAGGTCATTGCATAGCAAATATTCTGAGGTCTTATATGCCTCAGAATATTTTCATCAAGCCCTTAGACTTGACCGATATTTGGGGTGGATATAAAATTCTAAATTCTAAGTTCTTTTTTTCCCAGCAGTTTGGAAATTCTGCTTCCACGGTCTTCTTGAAGTCAGTTTTGCTTTTAAATAATTTAATTCTTATTCCCGTGGTAAAATTTAATTAAAAATTAAACAATTTAATTCTTATACCACAGGAAAAAGAATTAAATTATTTAATTGTTTAAATTAAATTATTAAATTATTTCATATAGTATGCTTTTCTTTTTGTTGGCTTTTAGAATTTCATTTTTATCTTTGTCTCTCAAGACAATATTTATGTTTAAAATTTAGTATAATGTGATGTGGATTTTTGTTTCTGTTTCTTCTTTGGCACTCTATAGACTCTTTCAGTTTTGGGCCTGCTATCTTTTTTAAAATCTGGGACATCTATCTACATTATTTCTTCAATTTTTTTTTTTTTTTTTTGAGATGGAGTCTGGCTCTGTTGCCCAGATTGGAGTGCAATGGTACGATCTCGGTTCACTGAAACCTCTGCCTCCTGGGTTCAAGTGATTCTTGTTCCTCAGCCTCCCGAGTAACTGGGATTACAGGTGACAGCCACCACATCTATCTAAGTTTTGTATATTTAGTAGAGACAAGGTTTCCCCATGTTTCCCAGGCTGGTCTCGAACTTCTGACCTCAAGTGATCCGTTTGCCTCGGCCTCCCAATGTGCTGGGATTACAGGCAGGAACCACTGCACCCGGCCCAAATATTTACTCTTTTAAATTTTCCTCTCTTTTGTGATTTTTATTATTTGAATTATAACACTTGGGATCCTATTCTTATACCTATTTATGTTTTTTTTTTTTTAATCTTCTTCCTTCATCAATGGCGTGCTTTTATTAATGTATCTTATCTTTGCGTTCTTTATTTTAACTATTATAAACTTCTCTTTAAAGTACCTTCTTTTCTCTGTGCATCTTTAAAAATCATATTAATACATTCTTTCTTTTTAAAAATTTTGTTGAAGTGATTTAAAATTATTGATTTAAATATATTTGCTTTGGATACAATCTTAAATTCAGATAGTTGCACTCCTCAATTATCTTATCCTTGGGTTTGTGGGGGCTTGTCTTTCCTGGGGATATTTTCAACTCTGTCAAGCAGTGATACAAAGAAAGGCTGGATCTCTGCATCTGTCACCACAATTAGCTCAGGGGAAGCAGGTGGGGTGCAGGCATGAGCCCTAATGTTGAGAGGCCCAGGCAGTGAAGAACCAGAGTCAATTATTCCTCTAAAAAACAACTAAAGAAAGCACTTTGATCTTCGACTCCTTAGGAAAAAGTACTTAAGTGGGGATCTTCCTTAAGCATAACAACTTCCCAAAGTCATTACTTCCTTTTTCGAAGAGTGGCTTCTGTCAGAGATTTTCTAGTATTTTTGAGATCACTTGGATGAGAGACCTGAGTTGCTACAGGTGTGGGGTGTGTACCGTTTGCCCCAACAGCATCTTTTCTGTTTTATCCTTTCTATATTCTACTGGTCTGTCTCTTGTGCTAGACAAATCCATTCCTTCACTCCCATGTCAGTTCAAAAAAACCCCTCTGCCTTTATCTCAGGGATTTCTCATACCTTTCATTCTCTGTTTGGTTGATGTTGGGAGTGAGTGCCAATAACAGTGCCTGTTCACGTTCCTGTAGGATCTAGAAATGGATCTACCCACACCTTTGCTACTATTTTTAGGAGCCAATATATATTTTTTTCAATACAAAGTAACATAGTTTTGTGTGGCTTTATTTTTACAAAACGTGTTTAGAATATAAATATACTTGTAAATGTAAAATATTACATCCAAGCTCTTTGTGTTCTATTTCCAGTCTTTAACCACATGCAGTCACATTTTTTACTGTTTTCAGTAAAAAACTGCAATCATATTTTTTACTGTTTTTTTACTTTACATTATTTTGACTGTACTTCTTTTGGTTTGTCCTTTTTGTTCATTTTTATACTTCTCGGTGTGTGTTTTTAGACATATTTTTAGATGTGTTTTTTAAACATTCTAAAAAATTTATATACCCAAACCTACCAAAACTCTCTTACTGTAGAAAAATTATTTTTACTTTTTATAGCTAGAGATGAGTATAGCATCTTTATACATATGTTCTTTTTCTTTTGATTTATTGGTTTAGGTTTATTCCTAAGAATGAGATTTCAAGGTCTATGGATGCAAACACTTTATGGCTCTTGATAAGTATTGCCAAATTACCCTTCAAAGAATGATGTTATTCTTTGAAGGGTTTTCTATACACTTATTCTGATGTATACTTAATTGCATATGCATGTATATCACTTAAGACAAATCTTCTTCTGTCTTTTTACACTACTCTGATTACATTTTTTAAGGATACATTAAATTAAAATGGTGATAGACCATCTCCTTTTTTTAAAAGCACTATTACTTCCAAATAGCCCTGTAAAATCTTCTTAATTCTAATTCTAATTTAAGTAATTAGGAATATAAATATAAATTAAGACAATGGATGACATTTACTCCTTCAGATTCTGACAATATAGAGAACATGTAGTAATCATATATTTTGAAATATTAGGTGTCCCAGAAAGGTACAAAATATTTTTTTGAAATTTGAGTTATTTCCATAAGTTGTCTGAAAGTCTGGTCCTTCCCCTCTGGAGCCATTCAAGTCCCTGGGTTTCTATCATGCAAGAGAGCAACAGGGATGAAAAAAGGACAGTTATTAGACTTCTTGCAACCCTAATGCTTGGTGCTCAAACTAGATTTAATTTGGAAAAATTTAAAAAGGCAACTTTTTAACATATTAAGGGTCCTGCAGCACTTCATATCTGCTATTGTCTTTAAACAAAGACTGAATGTGTTACATTTTTATAGTACGATATAATTTATAAGATTCTTGAAAAAATTATGATTAATATTTGTGAAGCACTCTTTTCAATATTGTACATTTAATCCTTGTATTAATTTTTTTTGGGTCTCTGGTTGTCTGAGGGCTTAGCCGGGTTTCAGGATGGGCTGGCCTTGGCTCCGGGCTGTGGGGTGGGTTTTCATCTGCTTTACCAGTGCCATAAGCCACCTGGAGGCATGCTCTTCTTTTTTTTTTGAGACGGAGTCTCGCTCTGTCGCCCAGGCTGGAGTGCAGTGGCCGGATCTCAGCTCACTGCAAGCTCCGCCTCCCGGGTTCATGCCCTTCTCCTGCCTCAGCCTCCCGAGTAGCTGGGACTACAGGCACCCGCCACCTCGCCCGGCTAGTTTTTTGTGTTTTTTAGTAGAGACGGGGTTTCACCGTGTTCGCCAGGATGGTCTTGATCTCCTGACCTCCTGAGCCGCCCGCCTCGTCCTCCCAAAGTGCTAGGATTACAGGCTTGAGCCACCACGCCCGGCCAGGGGCATGCTCTTCTAATAGAAGATTACGGATGTTCAAGCAGGGAAGCCAAACCACACAGGCACGTGTAAAACCTTTGCTTGCCTCATATTTGCTAACTTCTGTTGGCCCAAGCAATCACCTGACCAAGCCCAACAGCAGTGGGCTGGGATATGTGCTCCACTCCCAGTGGGAGGCACTACAAAATCACATGGGAAAGATTGTGAGTGTCCAACTGTTGAGCAGTGAGTGAAGAATTGAGAACAATAATCCAATATATCAGAATCCTCAAAGCAACGGTGCAGATTGTCTACTGTTAACGCGCTATCAACCCCATCCCTATTTTATATAAAAGGGGCTGACAGTATTACATTTTAGGAGAGAAGTCTAGGAACAACATTTCCCAGAATCTCTTGCCAATGGAATTCTGGTTCAGATTCTGTTAATGAGAAACACTTACTTGGGATATGGAAAGTGGAAAATTAGGAGGTTTTACTCTGACAGCAGGTGGGCAGGTAAGTGGCAAATGGTAGTCATGAGGTTTACCTTGCCTCCTGAGCATTCCTTTGTGATCCTTTGCTTTGGTGCTGCAGGGAGCTGACATCATCAGTGGACGTTTGCTGTGATTCCTTCAGCCTTCTGACCTTTGAAAGTAGACCTTTGCTCCCACAGATCCTCCTGTAATTTTGTAAGTATTTGTATTATTTTACTGAGTTTAAGATGCCATCAATTCTGTCAAGAAAGAAAAAAATGCTACCAATAAGATTAAAACTTTTTATCTTTAAGATTTTAATTCTATACTTAAAAGCCTCTTTTAGACCTACTTAGACAAGTTTTCAAAAGTATATATCACAATTTTACATGCATATAAATGCGAATATGAGCACAATACATGTGTTGTTTCCGAAGTACCTTCAAATTTAGAATTTTGCTCCTGGGAATCATTTTTTTTTCCAGTTAGAGGCATCAGTATCTATATTTTCCCACTCTTCAGGAGGCATCAGGAGCATTGGTGAAGGATTATTTCTTAAAAGAGTGCTCCACCATTATCTCTTGCCTTTTCTTCCACGCTGGTAACTATTCTGAAAGTTTTGCTGGTATTATATTGATTTTATCCATCTTCAAACAGTTCTTAAATGGTTCGTTGATTCAAAATGTGAGAATTTGCAATGCTTTAGATAAACCAGTGGGATTGATTCTGTACTTCTCAGTGAACTTATTCTCTCCCCATCTTAATACATGTTCCTGTAAAGCATCAAGAACAAACCTAATTAGTGGTTGTATAGGGCTCCTGGATATCTATTCTGGAAGATTTTCTGTTAGCTCAGTGGCAATCCATCTGTTAGTTTTGAGCATATCTTTGGGGAAATATATCATTTTTGGGTACCATTTTGTAAATAACTGAAATTAAATATAAAATGCATAGAATGTACAACACCAAGAGTGAAGCTAATCTAAATTGTGGGTGATAGTGATGTGTCAATGTTGGTTTATTGATTGACGTAACGACGTTACTGGTGCAGGATATTGTTGATGGATAAGTTTGTGTGTTGTGGGGGAAGGGAGCACTGCTTTCTGTTCAGTTTTGCTGTGAACCTAAAACTGCTCTAGAAGATAAAGTCTATTAAAAAATTAAATATAACAACACTGTCATTGTCAATTATGCATAGCATTGTATGTATAGGCTTTTTTTTTTTTTTTTTTTTGAGACGGAGTCTCGCTCTTGCTCTGTCACCCAGGCTGGAGTGCAGTGGTGCCATCTCAGCTCACTGTGAGCTCTGCCTCCCGGGTTCAGGCCATTCTCCTGCCTCAGCCTCCAGAGTAGCTGGGACTACAGGCACTCGCCAGCCACCATGCCTGGCTAATTTTTTTGTATTTTTAGTAGAGACAGGGTTTCACCGTGTTAGTCAGGATGATCTCCATCTCCTGACCTCATGATCTGCCTGCCTTGGCCTCCCAAAGTGCTGGGATTACAGGAGTGAGCCACTGTGCCCGGCAGTATAGGCTGTTTTTTTGTAATCTGTGTCATGATCTTGATCTCTTCAGCATTGGTAGTATAAGCACTGGAGTTTCTTCAGCATCCTATATTTGACCAAACAAACTGCTGTATTATTTTTCTCAGTTGAATCATATGTTGCTGCAAATTAACTAACTTCTGTTTATAGTGAGTAAAAAGTTTCTCACAAATTGATACTTAGGGCCTGGATGATGGCATGAATTAATCACACAAACCTGTTTTTCATCTCTTCTGGTTAATTTGATAATTTTTCCTGCCTTCATTTCCCTCCTTAGATCAACTGAAAGCGTAGTCTGAGACAAAGATGTGAATACGTATTTAGGACATGGTCACTGGAAGCAGTGACCCTCTAGGGGGATTAACTTCATCCCTGGGGGCATTTACTGTCCCCCACCCACCACTTCTAGGCTCTCTGAGGTAGAAAACCAAAGATGCCCTTGTTTTTTGAATACAAAGAACAGTGATGAAGATAAAAAGATAGCACTGGAAAGCACTATGCTGGTATTGTTCTTTTTCCATATTACTTGCCAGATCAAAATGTATAAAGTTGAGACAGCATGATTTTACAGCGTATGCTTTCCCATCTCATATGCATTCCTGCCTCTTTAACAACTGCTTGGGATGAATGCTTTCTGTCTATCTTAAATGTATCTACTCCACATTCTCTGATTCACTCTAAACCCCTATCAGCCCATAGTAAGTTATTTTTTATTTTTTTTGACACAGAGTCTCGCTCTGTCACCCAGGCTGGAGTGCAGGGGCGTGATCTTGGCTCACTGTAACCTCTGCCTTCCTGGTTCCAGCGCTTCTCCTGCCTCAGACTCCCGAGTAGCTGGGATTACAGGCCAGCACCAGTGTGCTTGGCTACTTTTTGTATTTTTAGTAGAGACAGGGTTTCACCATATTGGTCAGGCTGGTCTCGAACTCTTGACCTCAAGTGATCCGCCCTCCTCGGCCTCCCAAAGTGCTGGGATTACAGGCGTAAGTCATCACGCCCGGCCAGCCTATAGTAAGTTTTTAATAATTTGGCAATCTCATGTGGAAGTCAGCCCCTAGTGGGTCTGGTTGACATGCATTTATTTGGGAGAGGCTGTTATTCCAGATCACATTTCTGCACACCAGTTCTGGACTGTGGTCACTCCACCTAGGCGTTGCCATCCCAGGAGGCCCTGCTGAAACAGTCTGCCAGAATCAGCCTTATTCTTACTACATCCAAGATGTGTTAAGTGCTATGGGGAATTAAAAAAGGTCTGTGTGATTATGACCAGTTTCCAGGAGTTTAGAAGCATGCTTGGGGATAAATCCGCACAAGAGGCAGTTTACTAAAGACAGTAACTCAAACTCTGGGAGCAATTGAGAGAGAGAGGAGAGCGTAGGTGGATCGGAACCTTTTGGAAAAGTCCCACAAGGAGGCCAGGTCTGAGCATGCCCTGAAGAATGGATAGAATTTGAATTAAGCGAGTCGTGTTGATAAGACACTTTTTGAAGGCTGAGACTTTCAAGAAAATGTCATTTTAAAACATGATCTTATTCCTTTGTGATAACCAAACTGTCTAGTAAGTTTGTTGAAACCTGTAGGTACCAATGCTATGTTTGCTTAGTAAGAGGGTGACTGACATTTAGCAATGTCCTTGGACAGGCTTGGTGGGTTATTTGGACACGGGGAACTCAATTTCTGATTGCTTGGCTGAATGCTTCGGATAAAGGCTCCAGATACAGAGGAATCTATAAAGGAGAAAAACCTGGTAGCTCACTCCCTTGGGCAGCTGGATGTACTATGGTCTGTGCATTCTGGTCCAAGCCATTGTGTCGCATGTTTGGGAACTTGTTTAGGAAATTGCTCTCCTTTCGGTGTCGGATAAGGCTGACCAGCTTTCTTGGGTGGATCTGCACTAGGTGGAGCCATGACCCTCTTCTTCATCACTGGTAGCTGTAACCGTATTTTTTTTTTTTTCTCTCTCCTCTTGGGCTATGGTGGATGGAGTTAAGGGTCTAAGGGTGTTTGGGAGGGTATTAAAACTTCTCTTTGTTTACTCATCCCTTGTAAGTCTATGTTGTCTGTAATTTCCTGCTTGTTAGAGGGAAAACAGTTTACTATTTTAAACCCCAGGGGCCTTGAATGACTTATAGGCACTTTTGGAAGGCATTGTGCTTGGGTCTCAGACCTGGATTCAAATCCTGATGTTGCCACCAGGTGAAACCACCAGTGCTTCTCTTCGATTCTTACGGACTTTTGGTTTCTTTCTTTATCAATGGTGGCTAATTATAACTGTCTCATAGTGTTGTTGGGAGATTAAATAAAATCCTGATGTAAAGCCTCTGGCATGAAACTTTAGAAACATCAGTTCGCTTCTAATATAGCTTAGTATGTCAGTTGTGATTCCTGATACTAAAACCTTAAAAATTCAATTTAAATTTAATGAAAAAATAAGATATTTATGCACTATTTAAAAAAAGAAAAACCATGAGAAAAAATTTTTAGATTTAGCTGAGGAATTTTGAAGATAGAATTATAGTCTTATTTCCCAAATGCAGTTGTTTTCAGGGACTGTTTTATTCACTTTGTATAGAAAAATATGTCATATAGAAGAGGTAGCCTCTGTATAAAGGCATCTGATGAAATGCAGCTAATTAAGCACATAATTTGGTACAGACTGTGTACCCAACATATTTTGGCACATAAAATATTTACTCTGATAGACTGAAGCTGTTACTCTGAACTGGATCTGAGTTGCTATTGAGACTGAATGTTTTTAATCTAGCAAACGATAATGACTTCATCACTTCTGACTTTGTGTGTCTGGTTTCAGTGCTGAATGAGATTTTATTGCTGTGCTTTCAGCTTTTGGTAAGAGTGCTTGGTAGATTATTGCTACTAAGACGTTGCTTTTGAAAAGAACATTAAATACTTGTTAATTTATATTTATATTTAAAACGCTAAATTCATGCTAACCATAAGCAAGTTTCCTAATTATGAATTTTCCTCATATTTTCAGTTTTATGTCAAAGCTGTGAACTTGAACAGCACAAACAGAGGATCATCTCAGAGTTAGTTTTCAACATGCTTTAATGTTTTAGTCTCTTTCTCTCCCTGCTTCCTGATGCATTGGCTTAGGACAAAAGTACAGTTTTGGTCATGTGTTAAGCAGGTATATTTTGAAGGAAAACAACTGCCACCACTCTGACTCTGTGCTTTCCACTCTTTGGGTTTATTTCAGTTCCAAGTTTTCTTAGTGTGTTTAAGTCTACTTCGTGGTCCAAGGTCTGGCTAGATTTTCAGAGAGGTGAGTTTTACTTTAGTTCAACTTTAGTTTCCTTCATTAATTTTTTCATGTTTTTTAGAGGTTCTGGGCATTAGATTTGTGACCTCAAATCAGGGGCATGAAACGGGACTTTGCTAATGTTCTCTATAGCTCAAGATGCTAAATGATTTCCAACTGTAAAAGTCCCAGGTGATGTAGTGTTATATTTCAGCATGGATTCTGTTTCAGT
The DNA here is from genome assembly GCF_047675955.1 of Chlorocebus sabaeus. Classification (NCBI taxonomy): domain Eukaryota; kingdom Metazoa; phylum Chordata; class Mammalia; order Primates; family Cercopithecidae; genus Chlorocebus; species Chlorocebus sabaeus. The sequence goes on from NC_132918.1 coordinate 42,170,498, forward strand.
TAGTCTTGGGTGGGAGTGGTGATGAGATCCTGCATTTCCAGCAGGCTCCAGGTGATGCTAAGTTTGTTGGTCTGAATAAAGAGTTTAGTGCACACAATTTTAAACTTGACTACTTGGATTTGAATTTCTGTTTTACTGTTTATTACCTATGTGACTTTGAGGAGGACATTTAGCTGCTATGCCTCCATATTGACATTTGTCACAATAAGAGTGATTAAAATGGCATTTAGCTCCTAGGGCTTATTTAAAGAATAATTGATATAATTTGCGTAAAGTATGTAATACATGCTAGCAAAGCAATGGCTGCTAATCAATATAGTTTATATTTTTTTCTGATGAAAATAGCTTCTAGAAAATTAGAAGGGAAGAAAAAGGAGTCCTAATATTTATTTATTTTTACTTGAGAAACATTTCACTGCTACTTGGTGACTAACCATTCCAGTTTGCCTGGAACTGCTTTGGTTTAGCACTGAAAGTCTTGCATCCTGGGAAATCCTTCATTTCTGAGCAAACTAGGACAATTGGTTATCCATATGTTTTATATACTTCTTTTGTAATCTTCATAATATTCTCTAGACATAGGTTCCATTATCTGAATTTCACAGATGGTTTGATGGACCATGGTTAGTAAGTGGTGAAGCCTGTGTTCAAACCTGCCTTTGTGTGTATACAAAGTCTTTGTATGCAACATCTGTTGTACCTTCAATGGTCATTCCTGTATTCTTATTTAGTCTTTCAAAATTTTTATCAGAGGCCAGGCATGGTGACTGACGCTTATAATCCCAGCACTTTGGGAGGCTGAGGCGGGTGGATCACTTGAGGTCAGGAGTTTGTGACCAGCCTGACCAACATGGTGAAACCCTGTCTCTACTAAACAATATAAAATTAGCTGGACATGGTGGTGGGTGCTTGTAATTCCAGCTACTCGGGAGGCTAGGCAGGAGAATTGCTTGAACCCGGGAGGCGGAGGTTGCAATGAGCTGAGATCATGCCATTGCACTCCAGCCTGGGCAACAAGAGTGAAACTCCATCTCAAAATAACAACAGCAACAACAACAACAACGAAAACCAAAACCAAAATGTATACCAGAAACGTATTTGGTTTAGAATAAGATAAAGGAATAAAAGATCTTTAACTCTTATAAAGTTATTTTATTAAAAAATTAATCCTTAAATAGGAAATACACTGGACATGCCAAATCATGAGGCTACCCTAATCCAAGGCCTGAGGAAAGGCAACTCATCTCAAAGACGTGCTCTCTATGGACCAAATGCAATGAACAGGTGGGTTGCAATGAGGCTGGGAAGCAGACTATTTAGATAATTTTGGAAGAAAGTGGAAGTTTGGACAGGTGGCTAGGGAGAATAGGATTGTATTACGTTAATCTTTTTTTTTTTTTGAGACAGAGTCTCACTCCGTCACCCAGGCTGGAGTGCAGTGGTGCGATCCTGGCTCACTGCAACCTTTGCCTCCCAGGTTCAAGCGATTCTCCTGCCTCAGCCTCAAGTAGCTGGGATTACAGGCGTGCACCACCACACCCAGCTAATTTTGTGTATTTAGTAGAGACGGGGTTTCACCATGTTAGCCAGGCTGATCTCCAACTCCCAACCTCAGGTGATCCTCCCACCTCAGTCTCCCAAAGTGCTGGGATTATAGGCTCGAACCACTGCGCCTGGCCCCTGTATTAAGTTTTTCTTCCTGATTCTTCTCTTTCCAGTGTTCTGCCAAAAAGCCTAGATTTGTTTCTTACCTTTTCTTCATTTCTCTGTCTTTGTAGAAGATTAATTGGAGCAGACACAATTGAGCTTTGTCAAGTGGCAATATTAGGAGATGCCTGCACATAAGAAAGTCCTCAGATTATCCCATAACCCTGTCTGTATGACAGCCAAAGAATCATACCAGTTGGAATCTTTCCTTACTCTTCATGAAACAAACGCTATTAACTCCAAAAATACTTCTGCAAATATTTCTCACAGAATTTTCCCAGTTTTACTATTAAGAAAGTGACTGCTCACCACCAAAGGAATTTTTATAATGATTTTCAAGCCAGAGTTTTCTCAGTTGGATGTAGCCATAATGAACCCACCCCTGGGCAGAAGTTACATTTTTTTTATGTTCCCAAAGTGGATTTGGATATGACATTTAACATAAAGCTTAAAACATTTAAAAATTCAATAGATAAATACATAAAATATAAAATATGAATATGAATAATAAAAATTACAGTCAGTTACCTTAAAATCTGTGGAATCAACACATCAAAGCAAGGACTATTTATTATTTTTAATTATTTCTGTATATTTCTAAACTATTTTAACGTGTAATGGATTTAAAATATGTAAACCTGTGTTCCCGCACCTGGTTTTGTTTTATGCAAACATTTTAATAGAAGATAGGAATTGAAATGGAACTGTTATCCTAATTTCTTCTCTTGATTTGTCTATAATTTTAATTAAAGATAAAACCTATGAGTAAATTATTTTTTTATCAATAAACTGCAATAAATAAAGATCACCAAAATTGAAGAAATAATAATTGAAAAAATAGGAGAAAATTTTAAAATTATTCTGCATCAGTGGTTCTGAAAGTGTGGTTCTTGGACTAGCAGTATCAACATTACCTGGGAACTCGTTAAAAATGCAGGTTTTTGTGCCCCATCCAGGACCTATTGTTTTATGAAACTCCATGAGTAGGGCTCAGCAGTCTGTTAGTGAGCCTCCCAGGTGATTCCAATGCATACTCAAGTGTGAGAATCCCTGGTTCAGAAGAGTGTCTGATGGGTCATTATGACGGTGTATCTTTAGCATGGCTTGACAATTAGAATTTAAATTGATGACTCGTAAACTAGACAATCTTGCTGTCTCTGCCTTATAGAGAAGTGATGACCATTGGACAGTGTAGTGTAATGGAAATAATTTAAATTTTAAAGTGGGAAGAGGAGCTAGTTTTCAAGTTGCAACTTTATATATGTGAGTCATTGAAGTACTTTGAGTCATAAGTTTCTAATATATAAAAGGGGATAATAATAACCTCCCCCCAAATTAGTCTCATAGACTTGTGATCAAATGCAGATGTGCATGCGAAGGCAGTTTAAAAATTACCACTACTATGCAAATGTTACTTTTCATAAGCACATTACTGCCAATATGATTGCAGTTCTCAAAACTTGCCTTTCTCACCTCCCCATTCTTTGCCTTGTGAAAATTTAATTATCTCTTTAAATTTAAGTTTTGCAAAGCAGTGATTTAAAAAAAAAAAAGAAATTGGAGGCTTTTTGAATAAGAAAGGAAATCAGAGTTCTTGCAAATTGTTTTATATATGAAATGGTACATATGGATCTTTTTTTTTTTCATGAGTAGTCTCTTAAGCTTTTAATCCACCATGTAAAATGAGGCAATAGCACATTTCAGTGATACCATGGCAATAATAATGCATTTGGAATGTTAAGTGTCAAATTTCCCTCACATATTTCAAAAATTGTTTTACATTTTTCTGGTTTAACCTCTCTTGACACCAGTGAACTTGAGGCTTGTAATTGAAGGATAAGTGAGCGAAAAAGCAGTTTAAGTGATAATATATCCATTTCAATTCCTGTTTTCTGGACGGAGACCTTTTATGCTAAGTTCATGTAAGAGTAAATTTTTATGACAAAATTATAACCCTCAGATAGATATTACTCAGGGAGGTTGAGATCTGTCCTGGTATAATGGATCTTGTGACAATGAAATGCAAGAGAGTCTCCCAAAAGCTTTGCCTAAGAAAATTCTGACAGTAGCCTATATATATGCTGCCGAAATTTTCAAGATGCTATTATGACTCATTATAGAAAAGTGGCTTGGCATTTTAATCATGAAATACAATTGTGTTAAAAAGGAGGAGAAAGAAGTGTAAAGCCATAATCTTTGAAATATTGCCATGTATTCCTATTAGTCTAACTATTTAGAAAATGTAGCTTTCAAAGTGGTTTTATGCAATAAAATCTTCTAGTTTGGAAGGGGCCATGTATTTCTTTCCCCTAATTTGAGTTCCACCCATAATTTTCTATATGTCACCAACTGAATGAAAAGGAGGCATCTTCTGCAACCAGAGGTAATCTTAACTTTACATAATTCTCCATAAGTTTGTTCTTCCCTAATAAAAGAATGCTGCTGCTTTTCCCATTTCAGTGGGTTAACTTTTTTGAGGGAAATAAGTAAGGATCCCTCAAAATATCATAGCATGCACAGTTAAAAATATTACATCATTTGTAAGGACCACAATATTATTACAAATAAGTTGGCAGAATTTAATTATTTCATACAATTTTGAGATATTTAATTTTCCTGGTTTTGTTCAGTGAAACTTTTATATTTTCCAGTCATCTAAGGGAAATTTTATATATTTTTTTCAAAAGATCATCATAAAACAAAGAAGAAATCAATAGTAAGAAGCAACAATAAAAAGGGAGCAACTGACTATCAAAAGCTCTGGAGTTGAAATTAATTTTTACTTTAATGTGTGAAAACATGATTTCAAATTATGTTTGGTTTTACATTCAATTGTGCTTAAACTTTTGAGGGTCCATAACTCCCATATTGTAAGAATCTGATGAAAATTCTGCACACAGGAAAATGTACACGTGCACATGCACACATTACTTTATACCCCATTGTAGTGGAACTTGGTGAAGAACCATACTTGAGAGCAGCAATTGCACCCGTTGTTTTGATACCATCCAACACTTACCTCAGGTAGGAACCACCTGAGCCAACTCCTTTTAAGACAAGTTTACTTTGTCCCAAAGGCAAAGTGGAAATTAGTGGGTTAACTTGGTGAGCATCTATGATCTCAAATTTTAACAAAAAGCTACGAGATAAACAGGGCAGGCAAAAGGTGATAGTGTCTTGCTAGATATCATTCAGTAGTAGAGTCAGGATTCAAGCCCAAACCTCCTGATTTCTAGCTCTGTGATTTTGGGTAACAGCACATATCCTCCAAGGATTTCCATCTGTGACCCATCTGGAACTGTTATGCCGGTTGTTTCTGGCTTGTTGCATCAGTTAGGATTAGGCTTGATTGTAAAGAATAATGATCCAAATTAACAGTGGTTTCACTAAAGAGGACCTTCATTTCTTTTTCATATTTAAATCCTAAGGTAGGTGGTCCAATTCCCTGCTTGGTGAAGTCCTAAAAGGCCCAGGCTCCTTTTGTCATTTTCTTTGCTTCAGTTTTCAAGATCATCTGTGGTCCAAGATGACTGCTCAGCGTCAGCCATCACAATTATATTGCAGCCAAAAAGAAGAGAGAGAAAAAAGAGCCACAGTGTTCCAGAGCTCTTTGAAGTGAGCTTTCTGGACTTTGCCATATGATGCTTCTTCTCAAAACTCATAGACCAGAATAATCCAATTTTTGATATTGTCCTGTGTGCATCCATTATTTAGTTTATAAAAGGTACAAAAGCTTTACATACCATTTTACTTGAGTTAGTATGCATTTTAATATTTCTGTTTTTTTCTTTATTTTTATTTTTATTTTTTTGAGACGGAGTCTTGCTTTGTCGCTCAGGCTGGAGTGCAGTGGTGCAGTCTCGGCTCACTGCAAGCTCCACCTCCTGGGTTCACACTATTCTCCTGCCTCAGCTTACCGAGTAGGTGGGACTACGGGCACCCGCCACCATACCTGGTTTTTTTTTAAGTTTTTTAGTAGAGACGGGGTTTCACTGTGTTAGCCAGGATGGTCTAGATCTCCTGACCTCGTGATCCACCCGCCTCGGCCTCCCGAAGTGCTGGGATTACGGGCATGAGCCACCACGCCCAGCCTAATATTTCTTTTCACAATCAGAAAAAAATATTACCTGAGTGACTAAAAATAAAAAATCCTAACAAGATCATTCCTCATTCTAACTGAATAGTTTGTGAATGGCATCCCAGAGTATTTTCCTTCTTTGACTTCGTATGAATTGTGAAAATAAACATGTGAAGACTAATATATATATTAAAGTTAAAACACTAAAACTTTATTTTATTTATGAGAAAATTTGGAGTAGCCCTATGATTCTATTTGCAAGGAGTTTGGAAATAGAACTTTTATATGTATGGCCATGTGCCTGGTTCAAAACTGGGAGACCTATTATAAGGGAGAATAGAGTGAAGAAAGAGGGCAAGGAAAAGAGGAGAGATTTTAGAGAACAATATGCAGTCTCTGAGGGTCAGTGGTCAGGAACAGTTTCTAGACTCCATTGCTTCTTTTAGATGCTCGAATAAGGGAGTATTTAAGTACATTTCTTGCTACTGCTGCTTTGTATGATTTATGTCCTGGGAAATTTAACATTGACTTAATACTGCAATACTTCATTGTAGATTTGGGGGACCAATGCATATTCTCTTTTAGAAAACCTCCCATTTCCATTTTCTATATTAAAGGCAAAAGGTTAGTTTATAGCACTGGGAACCACATGGTGGGACCAAGAAGAGTTCTCTGTCCTTGACCTTTTCCCATGTCCAGAAAAGCCCAACATCCGTCCCTTTGGAAAGGTCAAAATAATTTAAACTTTTTTTTTTTTTTTTTGAGATAAGGAGTCCAGGGAGAACATGAGAACAGAGAAAATTTGTGTCTTTGCAATGACATGTTCTAAGTTTCTTTGGGGGTTCTTTATTTTTTCATCTAAAGAAAATCAGGCATAGACGTTTGTGTTAAATGAGAAACAGATATTCTTGTTAGTAAGCCTAATGTTCACTTAGCCAGTGAGCACTTCTGTGGTCAAAAAACATATCCAATGTGTCAAATGTGGGGAAGAGACCTCTGATATGACATTTAAAGATCAGTTTGGAGTCATAAGGCTTACTGGAAACATTTATTTGCTTGAGTAAAAATAAGATGTTTCATTTTTTCATAACAGATGTACATCTCAGATGTGCACCTCAACAATTAGATAGTGCTATAAAAGAATACATTTTCAAAATATGAAACAATGCCTCTTGAGTTTTATAGTAAGAAAATAGGAAAATGAATGATATATATATTTTTACATATATATTTTGTATATATGTATATACACGTATATATTTTGTGTATATATGTATATATACAATATGTATGTGTGTGTGTATCTGTGCATGTGTGTATTTGAGTCAGAGTTTTGCTCTGTCATCCAGGTTGGAGTGCAGTGGCATGATTTTGGCTCGCTGCAGCCTCGACCTCCTGGGCTCAAGCAATCCTTTTGCCTCAGCTTCCCAAGTAGCTGGGACCACAGGTATGTGCCATCACAGCTGGCTAATTTTTTATTTTTATTTTTTTTTGTAGAGATAGGTTCTCACTTTATCACCCAGACTCGTCTTGAACTCCTGGGCTCAAGTGATCCTCCCATCTTGGCCTCCCAATGTGTTGGGATTACAGGTATGAGCCACTGTGCCTGGCCTCTGTCAAGAATATTGTGATGTGATAGCACAACTTGTAACCTGGGTACAAAGTACTTTTACTAATGGATGAAAAATTAAAAGGGAAGAATCACAGCACTTACCACTCAAACTTTCTCATAAATAAGGTAAAAATTTAGTGTTTTAACTTTAATGTAGATATTTGTATTCACATATTTATTTTCACAATTCATATGCAGTCAAAGAAGTAAATGCCCTCAGATGCCATTCAGAAACTATTTACTTAGGATGAGATCTTGTTAGGATTTTTTATTTTTAGCCACTCAGGCTAATTTTTCTTTTTCTGATTGAGAAAAAAATATTAAGCTGCATAATAATTCAAATAGTGTGTACAACGTTTGTGTCTCTATAAACTGAATAATGGTTGGACACGTGACAATATTCTGCAATTGGGATTATCTCTTTTATCCCCTCCACCTAAAGGCTCAATGGAATTAGAGGTATTTATATGAATTTTAGGGTTAGAATATATTTCAATCGTTTCTCATTTGAGTAAGTAAGTGTGAATGAGTATATAATTCCCATATGGCATGTATAATGAAACAAATTTACATTCCCACGTTCTGAAGCTAGTTTGGAATGCTAAATATTTAGATATAGATACCATATTTTTAAAGAGACAATATAATCTCATAGCCACATTTTTGTCTTTTACTTTCTTGACTCTGTCACCTTCCCCTCCTCCCCTTGTAAAGCAATTTTGTTAGTTTACATTTGTTTTTCCTGGACAATTTTGCATGGGAAACTTTTATCTACCTCATAATTATCACAGCACACCATCATCTTGTAGCTTTGATGGCATCCTTTCTTTTATGGTTCCCTAAAGGATTCATGAGGCATGTCCCAGATTGTTTATTGACTTAACTTCTCAGGACCTTTCCCAATCATTGAAAACTGTCTAGGGTGTTCTGAGAAGTAAGTTTACTGGAAGTCAAGGAACTCTCAAGTCAAGTCCCTCAAATTATAGTCAGTCCAGTGGTGGGCATCTGTGTCTGGATTTTGGGAATGTAAACACTGCCACTGTTGCCACTTGATCACACATTGAGGTATTGGTGTTGGGGAGAAGCTATCCAATAATACCATCTTAAATAATAGGAGTATAAATGGTACAAATGCAGCAAGTTACTCTGATTGCCTTGGGTCAACATGACTTTCTCTCCTCAACTTATAGTACATTTCCAGGTTTCCCTTCTATCCATCAGGAGGGCAGGGGTCACAGCTGACCAGATTGTCTTGTTTGTGTCTGTACTGGCAAAGAGATGTTTTAGCAGGTGGTTTCTTCTGATTATGGCAGGTTAAATTAAACTATTTCGAATTTAATGTACATTATGCTGATGAGAACTGGATCGGTTGTTTAAAGGACTGAGATTCATCTTTACATGAACCATTTTATTTCCTGCTAGGACATCCTTTTGCTTTTTTGAAGATATAAACAATGTCTACTTCTATCAGAAAAAAAAAGGCAAATTATGTTTTTGAAAATTGAAGATATTATTTCTTATTAACGGACTGAATGATTGGCATTAATGTTGATTATTAATGCTATAGAGAAATACAGAGAATATAGTTTATCATAAAAAGATGAATTTTAAAGCATTAAATGCATTTTATTTTTTATTGTATTAGCACATAAATTGATGAAGCCACATGGTGAAAATCTGTGAGAAACTGAAGGTTTTCATTTATTTTCTGTGCCCCACTGTATATCACCTTTCAAAATACTCAAAGTAATGCTTTTTGCTGGGTCCAAACTTCACTTGGAGCAAAGAAAGGTAGTTAAAAGGTTTCACTTAAAGCTGCTTCGTTATGGTGCTACTGAAAGTAAGTAAAAGCAAACAGCGATAACGTGGGACTTAAATGAGCGAGAGAAGGATTCAGGTGATATAGAAGCTGCATTTGGGGATAATTGAAGATTGACTTTCTGATGAAAGTCACAAAAAAGGATTAATTGGCTTATTCCAAACGGAGGGCAATTCTTTAGGGAATATGCTTGAGGATATACTTGGAAATAAATTTGACAGCTAGCATGGTCTCTCTGCAGGTTGGCTTTATCCGGGATTCGGGAAGGAGAAAACCAAATTTGCCTTTGTCTCGGAGCTCAAAGGCAAATGTGTGTTTGATGCCCAGGTCATAAGCCCAGTCTAAAGAAGAACCTGATGTCGGGTCTGTAAAACACAAGCAGTAAATATTTAATTAGAGACAAATGCTAATGTTTTTTTACAGTGGAAATCAGTGGTGTGTAATTAGCAATAAAAAATAATTATGTATACAGTTAATTGCAGTCATGAATGAGAGTAGTGATCTGAATAGTACAGAGTGCATAGTAAAGCATAATCATGACTTTGGAATCCACCAAGTGTGTACTGCATTTAAAAAATTACATTTTGGTTGGGTCAGTACTAACTCGAGTTTATTTCCTAGGCACACATTGATGCAGATGTGTTCAGAGCAAGTGCTAGCAGCTGAGGAAACCAGCTAAGGAGTCACTGGTCATTGAAAACCACCAGAAAAAAACTATACACACAAGATACATAGAATTGCATTTCTTCTAATAGCTTAGGTCTCTTGTTTTTCATGTTGCTGGGGTAAACTATTTCATAGTCAAAAGACTAAGAAAATGTAATTTAGTTATTTTAAAGACATATTTAATTTCCTAATTCAAAATTTCCATGTAAACTTTTATGAAATTTAACTCAAGGTTCCATTTTTTGATAAAACGTTTGGAAATAAAAACACACTTCTAAAGGTTATATGCATATAACACATATCTAGAGGCTGTATACATATACATATACAAGTACATATACATATAATAATTGCATTTATGTGCTCATATTTTGCTTTATGTGATACAAAAGGTTTTTTTTGTATGGGAAGGTGTTTATGTTCTAGGACAAGTATTGAGTTTAATAATAACAGTCTGAAAGGTTTGAAAATTTGAAAGAATTCAAAACTGTGATGAAGAAAGAGAGAAGGGATATTTTGATGAAAAGAGATAGTATTGGCTCTTCAATTGGTCACCAAATATTTATTAAACCTTTAATATTTACAAGACACATTTCTTGGCACCGGGGAGAGTAATTGTTGCAGGGTACAAAAATGCAGAAGATGCCACTGGTGTCTTCAGTAACTTACAATTTAGGAGGCAGAAGTCAAGGTATAAGTCAATAGAGGCAGATCAGAATATGCTAAGTACCAAAGAAAAGGTACAATATTTTATCAAGATTTAAAAGAAAAAAGAGATTATTCTTGATGAGGAGTATGGCCTTTCATGCCCAGTGCCAGCTCAAATACTGCCTTCATGATGGAGGAGGTAGTATTGGAGGAGAACCTTGAAGAAAGGTTAGTGTGTTTTCAGCTGGAGATGGAAGAAAGGAATTCTGGCTGGTGAACTACAAGGATAGAAAAGCATGGAGGCATTGTTAGAAACTAATGAGATCCAGCTGGATCAGAGCAAAGGCAGCAGTGAGAGTTTGTGAGTAAAACTTGGAAAACCTTGTGAATCGGGACTAGGTGTTTAGATTTTCTTTCGGAGGCCTTTCAGTACTTTAGGATTGTTAATCTGGATTGAAAAGAATGGAAACCAGTTATGAGGTATTGTGAAATGAAGGCCTGAACTAGGGTAGAGTCACCACATTGGAAATAGAACTGAGGGATTCCATGTAAGAAACATTGGGATTTGATAAAAATGATTGATGTTTCAATCTGGGTAGCTGGGAAAAACATACTGTTAAAAGAAATGGGAACTCAGCGCTGGGATGGGAAAAAGAAAAGGCAAAGGAAGACAAAGTGATACGTTTAACATCAAAAAGACATTCAAGAAAGAGCTTGGAAAAATAAATGTTTAAATTATCGGCATAGACATCATAGGTGAAATTGGTGTGCACACATTTAGGATCATTATTTTCTTGGTGGGATGGATCCTTTTATCATTGTTAATGTCTCTGTCACTAGCAAATTTCTTTGCTCTGAAATTCCCTTTATTTGATACTTAATATAGCTATTCTTCCTAATGGCATAGTATATCTTTTCTATCATTCTCATTTCAACTTATCTATGTTGTTATACTGGAAATGAGTTTCTTATAGACAGCATATTGTTGAATTACAATTTAAAAAGTTCATTCTGCCCATGTGTCTTTAATTAGTGCATGTAGGTAAATTATTGATATGACTTAAACGTGCTATTATTTTATTTCTTTTTTTGTTCTTTCTGTTTTTATCCCTTTATCTTTCTTTTCTTGCTTTCCACCTTCCTCTTGGTTACATGACATTTTTAGGATTCCATTTGATTGATTTATAATGTCTTAAAGTATGTCACTTGCTTAGTTTTCTTAGTGGTTGCTCCAGATATTATAATATACATATATAACTTATCACAGTCTAATGGTATTGACATTTTACTATGTCAAGCGAGGTATAGAAACTTTACTTCCTTTTAGATCCTTTTTCTCTTCCCACTTTTAAAGTACAATTGTCTTGAGTACTTCTCTACATACATTGAACATCACATCAAATAAACTTACAATTTTTGATTCAATCATCATATGAAGAAAGATAGTCTATTATTTAATTTATTTATACTGAATCTATTTTTCTTCCTTCCTCTCTGCAGTTCCAAGCCTTTTGCTGTGATTATTTCCTTCTTGTTCAGAGGGTTCTTTTAGCCATTAAGAGTGGGTGTGTGGGAGACATATCTCCTGATTTTCCTTTGTATGAGAATGTCTTTATTCCCTCCTTCATTTCTGAATATTTTGCTGGATATTGAATTTATTGCATTTAGGGTTGATAGATTTTTTCATTCAGCATTTGATAAAATGTCACTTCCTTTTGACTTTCATGGTTTCACATGAAAAATCTGCTGTCACTGGAATTGTTTTTAACTCTAGATCATTTCTCTCTGATTCCTTTTTTTTTTTTGTGAGATGGAGTCTCCCTCTGTCGCCCAGGCTGCAGTGCAGTGGCGCGATTCGGCTCACTGCAAGCTTGGCCTCCCGGGTGCATGCCATTCTCCTGCCTCAGCCTCCTGAGTAGCTGGGACTACAGGCACCCACCACCACGCCTGGCTAATTTTTTGTATTTTTAGTAGAGATGGGGTTTCACCGTGTTAGCCAGGATGGTCTTGATCTCCTGAGGTTGTGATCCACCTGCTTCAGCCTCCCGAAGTGCTGGGATTACAGGCATAAGCCACTACGCCCGGCCTGATTTCTTTTACGGTTTTTTTCTTTGTCTAGTTTTCAGAAGTTTAATTATGATGTACTTCGATGTGAGTTTCTCTGGGTTATTCCTGTTTGGGTTTCACTCAGCCACTTGACTATGTTAGTTTATGTCTTTGTCAAATGTAGGATATTTCAGCTTTTATTTCTTCAAACATTTTTTTCCAGCCCCTGTTCCCTTTATCTATATTTTCCTTGGACTGATGACATGAATGTTGGATATTTTATTATGCCATTTGTTCCTGAGGCTTTGTTTGTTTATTTTTTTGTTTATTTTCTGTCTTCAGAGTGAGTGAATTCTATTGTTCTGTCTTTAAGTTCACTGATTCTTCCTTCTGTCGTATTTGTTCTATTAAGCCCTTCCAGTTTTTTCGTTGTTCAGGTTATTGTATTTTCTAGTTCTATGGTTTCCATTCAGTTCCTTTTTATATCTTATATTTCTTTGATGATATTTTCTATTTCTTCATTTGTTTCAAGGCCATCTATAATTGTTTGTTGAGGCATTTTTTTTTAATGATGGCAACTTTGAAATTCTTTTCCAATGTTTGAAATTCCAATCATCTCAGTGTTGGCATCTATGGATTGTCTTTTTATATTCAAGCTGTAATTTTTCTTGTTTTTAGTATTATAAGTGATTTTTGATTATATTCTGGACATTTTAGCTATTACATTAAATAATAAATTGTAACTTAAATCTTCAATTTAGCAGGTAGTCACCCTGTTTAGGTTTAGTAAACAGGCCCTTGGCCTACTTTTGTGTCTTGTGATACTGATGACAATATAGTATATATATTTTTTTCTTTGGAGATGGAGTCTCGCTCTGTCACCCAGGCTGGAATGCAATGGCACAATCTTGACTCACTGCAACCTCTGCCTCCCAGGTCCAAGTGCTTCTCCTGTCTCAGCCTCCCAAGTAGCCGGGACTACAGGCGCCTACCACCACACCCAGCTAACTTTTGTATTTTTAGTAGAGACAGGGTTTCACCATATTGGTCAGGCTGGTCTTGAACTCCTGACCTCAGGGAATCTGCCCACCTTGGCCTCCCAAAGTGCTGGGTTTGCAGGCATATGCCACCACACCTAGACAGTTTTGCCCTTTTTTTTTTTTTTTTTTTTTGAGATGGAGTCTCACTTCGTTGCCCAGGCTGAAGTAGAGTGGTACAATCTCAGCTCACTGCATCCTCTGCCTTCCAGGTTCAAGCAATTCTCCTGCCTCAGCATCCTGAGTAGCTGGGACTACAGACATGTACCACCACACCTAACTAAGTTTTGTATTTTTAGTAGAGACGGGGTTTCACCATGTTGGCCAGGCTAGTCTCGGACTCCTGTTCTCAGGTGATCCTCCCTCCTTGGGCTCCCAAAGTGCTGAGATTACAGGCATGAGCCACCGTGCTCAGCTGACAATATAGTTTTCAAAGGCTTTGCACTGCTATTTTGGTCTGGTTGGTTCACTTAGTGGCTAAAAGGTGATTGCCTGAGGCCCCAGGTAACAGATAAGGGATTCCAGCCTGTGGGGATAGAGGTCATTTCCTGATGAGGAGAGTCAAAAGTAATAGGAGGGACCTGAGGAGAGAACCTGAGGAAGTATCCATATATTATACTCTATTTTTTGGAAAATATCTGGTTTTAGAGGCAGTCAGCGAGAGAGTAGTAAAAAAAGGAGGAGGAGGAAGAAGAGAACTAGTATAGTTCAAAGTCAAGGAAGCTAAAGGAATGGCAAGAAGAAGAGTTATTAAGAGGGTCAAATATTGCATATAATTTATGGAGCATGTGAGCTGAAATACAGATACTGGGTTCAGTGATCAAAAAGATGCCACTTTTAGCTAGTTGGATTTAAGTTCATGAGAAAGAAATCATGCTAAGATGCGAGCTTGGTAGCAAAGGAGGTAAAGTAAATAGGAATTTTGTCTTGTAATTTAGGATATGCTAGACAATTTTAATAAACTTGACCGGTTTCTAGTTGAAGTAGCTCTCTATTTGCAGCCGAGTAAACTTCTGTGATTTCCAAGGGTTAAAGGGCATGACTATTCTATTTTGAGAGATTTACTTTATGTGAAGTTTGTCATTAAGATTAATAGTGGTCATTGAGAATATATGGAATTTGATTTTTCATAATTATGTGATACTATGAAGTAGAATACATTTCATATTTTCTAGATCTTAAATTGGCAAACAAAAACTATATTAAGGCACAAAATAAATACAACATTGCAAGTTTTTACTTTGAGAAAAAAATAGAGAATTTGTGTGTGTGTGTGTGTATGTGACAGGGTCTTGCTCTGTTACCTTGGCTGGAGTGTGGTGGCATGATCATGGCTCACTGTAGCCTCGACATCACAGGCTCAAGTGATCCTTCCACCTCAGCCTCCTGGGTAGCTGGGACTACAGGTGTGTATCACTGTGCCTGGCCAGAACTTAATTGGTTTAACCTGATACTTAGCCTGTTCTTTATCTCCATGTGTACCCACTAAAACATGTGTATGCATTTATAAAATATAATAACAATAGCTAAATACCAAGTACCCTTCTGTGTGCTTTATGCATGTTAACTCATTTAATTAATTCCTATCCCAAATGTAAGTAACAATTACCATTTTACGGAAGAAGAAACTTAGGCTCAGAGTAAGGAACTTGCTGAAAAACACATAGCTAGTAGACAGTTGAATCAGGATTCAAGCCCAGGCTGTGTCTTCAGAGTTCATGCTGTTAATCATTGTACTGTGCCACCTATGTGCCACTCTGTATTCTAGCCAATAACAAGTCTTTACTCAGTTCTATAAAATAATTTCGTTTTTGTTGACAGCATATTCTGAGTATGTTCAACATTAAGAAAATATCTCCTACTTATTTCAAGACACAATATTAGTTGCAACAAATTCAATCAGAACAAATCTAAGTGAAACTGTACCAAACTAGAAATCTGATTTCAGCCCAAAGGGATCCATATAAAGTGATACTGGTGATTTAATGTGTGCTGCATTTATTGCTTACTTGATACAGTGTTTTCTAAAAAATTGTATCATTTTAAAAAGTATTATTTAAATGTATTCAATATAATAACCTGTACTGTTATATTAATATTAAGTGAAAATTATATTTGAAGCAAGAGCTGAAGCCAGAGATACATGGGCATAAATGGAAATATTTTCTCTGTAGTATCAGTTTGAATGTCTCTTAGTAAGTAGAGATCTGGTGTTATGAACTACAAATCTTAACTTTGTCTTTTTCAGAATGTAAATTCTGAAGGAGTAGAATATGTAGAATAGGAAAAAAGAGCACTGGGTTGAGAACCAGTGGCAGATCTAGCAGTTTTGGTGCATGAAGGAAGCTACAAGAAATGTACTTTGAAATTAACTTTTTAATTCATGATGTGACTCACAGATGAATTTTATTACTAATGCAATCTTCTTGGTTCTTATCAACTCAAATAACTATTCTTGCTCACGAAGTACTATGTTTAGTTATTTCTAAGACGATGAGGGATTGGATATGGTGTTTATATGCAAATATAATCATTTCACATTAAACATTACTATTTATATTTTTGTGCCATCTTAATATTGCTGCTTTGGGGCAAAGTGGTAGGTATATCATTTTAACTCTGGTCTTGAATGCTGATTTTTGTTTTTGTTCTGCTCTAAAGTGATGAAACATTTCTGTATCTGAATTTCAGTCTATAAATGAGAGGTTTTGCTTAGATCAGTGATTCTCAACCCTAGTTTCATCTTAGAATCACTTAAGGTACTTTAAAAAAAAAAAAAAATTGAGTGCCTGAGCTCCACCTCAGACTGATGAAATCAGAATCTCTGGGGTTGGGGGTATAATCATTCACACATTTTAAAAGCTCCCTGATGATTTATTTATTTATTTATTTATTTATTTATTTATTGAGATGGATTTTGCTCTTTCACCCAGGCTGGAGTGCAATAGTGCGATCTTGGCTCACTGCAACCTCCGCCTTCCGGTTTCAAGTGATTCTCCTGCCTCAGCCTCCTGAGTAGCTGGGATTACAGGTTCCCACCACCACGCCCAGCTAATTTTTGTATTTTTAGTAGAGACGGGGTTTCACCATGTTGGCCAGACTGGTCTCAAACTTCTGACCTTGTGGTCCACCCACCTCAGCCTCCCAAAGTGCTGGGATTACAAAAGTGAGCCACCACGCCTGGCCAGCTTCCTGATGATTCTAATGGGAAGTCAGGCTTGAGAACCATGTAATAGATCATTGCCTGTGTTTCTCCCTGGTTTCAAAATTTATGATTTTAACTTATCTGATATGTTTGCCTGTCATGTTCAAATAGCAAACATATTTTTTTTCTGAAGTTCAGAGATCCTCCATAAGTTGGGTTTAAAAAATCCTCCCCCAGTGCCTTTTTTTCTGTCTTCATCAAGTCAAAGAGAGGAAATCACTGACAAATGCTAGATGCTGCTCCTAAATCTGGGGACAAGTTAAGTGACATCAGGTTATTGGAATGACTAAACTTTAATCACGTTTTTATTTTTTATTCTTACCAAGTCAACTACTTTGCTACTCTCTGTTTCTCATGAATGTTTGATTAACATTCTATCAGATGCTTTATTAAAGCAGTCTGTCCTAGAGATCTTGATCATTTATCAAGCTGCTACAGCACTGCAGGACAAAGGCAATTCTTTCTAAATCTCAATGCCTTTAAAATGTTTTAGTATAATATAATAAAAATTTTAAATAATGCTGCACAGTTAAACAGAATAGTAATCCCTCTTGACCCTATCTTTCCATTTTGAAAGTGAGACATGATAGCATGGAGCTATGGTAGTTTTGGCTATCGGCTCCTTCCAGTTAGACTGTGACTTCCTTAAGAGTAGTTTATTGTGTCCTAAGTCCTCTCATCTATCCCTGAAAGCTCCAAAATGCTAGCCTGCTAGCTAGGTACACCATACCTTTTTGTTCATTAAGAGATCTTAATGCAATGCTATGCACAGCTCTGTATTCTCATACTTTTGTAGATACACACACACACGGATCATTATTTGATGCTTTAATTGCCTTTTGCAAAGTTTGTTCCTGTTTGGAATGCTTTGTTCTTTGCCTCTAAGACTATCATGTGTTTTTCTTGCTTAGAGGAATTGCTTTTACATGGTGTCTGGGTGGCCTATCTGGCCCTGCTATTTATTAGTATCTACCAAGTGGGCTGCCATTTTGAACTGATGTTCTAGTCTGTCCTTTTGTTCTTTACTTTGCTTACTTTTTGTCCACTCACATAGCTGGATACATAACATCTATTTTGAAATCTTGTTGTCATCGACCTGTACATGTAATGAGTCCCCAGCATGGCTAGGCTGTAGCAAGATCTGTGTGGATGCTGGGGATCATCTGTATCACTACACTTTCTCTTCAGCACTTTAACAGTGACTGGTTGATAGGTGGTTGTTAATAAATGTGCTTGAGGAATGGGACTTCTACATTTTTTAGTCATTTTCCAGCTCTGCCAAAGAAGCCTCTAATAAGTAAGTCCTAGAAACAGTATATGTTGATTCCAGCATTTTCAAATTCCATAGCAGTTCCTGAGGATGCAGACTTTCAGTTCCAAGTTTATACTTTTAGCTTGGATTACAGAAGTGACTTCAAAACAGTGACCAGGTAAAATTGTTGCAAGGAATCCATGGATTCATATGCACATATATATTTTTTAATGCACAGATTCTAAAAGTGTAATAAAAATATGAGTGTATGTTTGGTGGTGGAAGGGTTGTTCATGAAAGTTTTAAAAGCTAAAAGGCAGTCTTAATGCTAAAAAATGTTGGATATTTGGTCTAGAGAGTGATGTAGGCTTAATCAAGTCCAGTCCTGTTGTGATTTCAACTCACATTTACTTCTTTTGAATAAGCCAGGACACCATTATCATTGAGCAAGTTTATGGGAACTAATTCTGCTATTGTTCTATGCCCTGCACTGTACTATATGTTATAGGGTCTAAGAGGAAATCCAAAGCATAATTCTTGCTTTTGAGAAGTTTCATGGGGAATTTTGTATAAATTTTGAGACTAAGAACTGAAGCTTGAACTTGATTTGGAGAAAAGGTATTTTTACAAAATAATTCCCAAACTAAGATTAGTGGGAGGTGCTATAAGAGTAGAAAGTGGTCTTACTTCCCAGGATCTGAGTTAATGGTCTTCGGTGATACTCAAATGGATTTTTTGGCTGTTCATTGAAAATAGAAAATCCAAACATGCAAACAGTATGTGCAGTGGGCAAGATCAGGGCTTTTATTTGTTAAAATCTGAGATTGAGTTCCAGCTTCACCAGTTACTAATAACTGGGAAATAGTACTCCCCACCTCATAGGGTTGTCATGAGGCTTGAGATTGTGAAAATCAAAGGGTAAGCACAGTGCCTAACTTGTAAAGACTCCATAAATATTTACAGATATTATTTAGTATAAAGTATGGGAGTTGGCAAAGCCTAGCCAGCCTCCTGTTTCTGTGAATGAGGTTTTATTGGCACACAATCATGCCCATTTGCTGACTTATTGTCTATGGCCGTTTTTGAGCTACAATGCTCTGGTTGAGTACCTGCAACAGAGACTGTACCTCCACAAAGCTATTTACTATCTGGCCCTTTACAGAAAAAAATTACTGATTCCTTGTATATAGAACAAGAGACAAGAAAATCAAGGCCAAGAAATCCAAGTCAATAACTTAAAAACACACAGACAACACAAATTTAAAAATAGTGAAGAGTAAGAAATGGTGCTGAGAATATAAAACAAAAGTGACAGAACTAGAGTCTTGTGATCTCCTTTCTAGTTCACCATACAGCTTTCAGTTGAACATAGCGAGAAGGAGCAAGTGAGAAGGACAAATAACTTGTTTTATGTGACCAGAAGGACTGAAACTGATTTTCTATCTGTTTTCCTATTGGGAGCTAGGGAATAGACCATACTTACATGCAGACAAGGCAAGTAAGAAAGAGTCCAGTTAAAGTTAAATGGTTAAAAAAAAATGTAGACTCTGCTCCAACTACTTTTGTGTGTGTGTGTTTTTTTAAGATGAGGTCTTGCTCTGTTGCCCAGCCTGGAGTGCAGCAGCGCAATCACAGCTTACTGCAGTTTCAACCTCCCAGGCCCAAATGATCTTCCCATCCCAGCCTCCAGAGAAGCTGGGACTACAGACATAGGTCACCATGCCTGGTTAATTTTTTTTTTTTTCTCGCTCCAATGAATTCTCATTAATTCCTGGAAGGATGCAACCTTGTTGGTGGTAGAGGTGGGAAACAGGAAAGTAGATGAATTAAACTGTAAATCTGTCTTGACTTAATAGCTTCTGTTGACCTTGTAACCCTGTAAAAGTTCAGTATAATTTGTTTCTAGAAAAATCTTATCCCAAGAAAAGGGCAGAATCTATCACCTAGATTCACATATAATTCAGAATATCCTGTAAAAAGTAGAATTTAAATTAGCAATTTCAGATGCTCTAACATAAATTGCAAATTCTATGATTTTCTTTAATATTTATAAAAAATAATTAAGGGAAAGGGCTCAGTAAATAAGAGGAATGACTTACAAATTGTTGATTCTATTGGGCCATAGATGTAGCGGGTTTCATATCGAGTTGATAGAACATCAGTGCCAATCTTTGCAACTTTGGCCTGGAAAGAAAGGAAAGTTAGAGTGAAATAATAGAATACTGTGTAAATACCAAATAATATGTAATTATGGATGTATGCAATTTTTTAATGGAGTCTTACAGGTTAGTCACTGTGCTTAGCCCTTGATTTTGAGTTTCAAGACTCATAACAACCCTATAAGGTGGACAGTACTATTTCCTGGTTACTTACAACTGGTGAAGCCGGAATTCAGTTCCTGGTTTTAACAAAACCAAAGCCCATACATACATATATATGTAAATATGTAAATTACTAGGGATGAAAAAAAGTCAAATTTACTAGTTATTTGGCATTTGAAGATCAAAAGAAAATAAATGGTTAAATGAGAAACTTATTTTCAGTAATATATGTGGTAATTATGAAGACTTGGCTGGGCACGGTGGCTCATGCCTGTAATTCCAGCACTTGGGGAGACTGAGGTGGGTGGATCACAAGGTCAGGAGATTGAGACCGCCCTGGTTAGCATGGTGAAACCCTGTCTCTGCTAAAAATACAAAAAATTTGCTGGGCATGGTGCCATGTGCCTGTAGTCCCAGCTACTCGGGAGGCTGAGGCAGGAGAATCACTTGAACCAGGGAGTCAGAGGTTGTAGTGAGCCGAGATCGCGCCACTGCACTCCAGCCTGGCGACAGAGCGAGACTCCGTCTAAAAAAATAAAAATAAAAAAATGAAGACTTAAATATGCTGTCAATTATATACAGTAATGCTATATCTCATTTTGTGTTTCTACCCTTCCTTTTCTTTCTCTCTCTCTATCTCCTCATTCTTTTCTTTTAAAATATAAAATATACATTATTTTTCCTGTCAATATTTTTTGGCTTCAGATAATTGTCTTTTCTGACGATTTCTCTAGTTTCTTCCATGTTTTACATTCCTTGGTCCCTAACAGGCTCATATTGCTACAGGATCTTCTCTACTCATCTGACTTCAGCATACCAAGGGAAGAAGGGCGGTTGACCACTCTTTAAAATAGTTGTTAATTAGGGTGTCTCTTTCAGAATGGCATTTTGTCATGACCTTTTAATACATGTTAGTGTTTTGTGCTATGAGAGTGATTGTCAGAATGAATTTTAATGGAATATAGTTACTAACATATTTGCACTTACAAGTAAAGATTTTTAAAAGATGATATGTGTAATGTATATAACCAAGAATTTTTCTTTTTCTCAATCAATTTAGTTGCTATGCAAAGAACTCTCATTTTACTCAAAGTGTTTTTTTTTTTGTGGATATGCATTTTTTTTAACCCATAATGTCATTTTCCTAACAGTGGATTGAAATCACAGTGCTGTACATTTGTATGCATTAATTGAACTCATGCACTCAGATTATCACATAGATTGGATAATAAATGACTATGGGCCATATATTGCTGGTATGTTTTCTTTGTTGTGTATATGGAGGTGATTTTAATGACTGATTCAGATCTCTGCTCCAATTAACATTAAATGCTGTTGTGCTAAACACAATGAACGAGGTCAAAATGAAAATTGTAACCTTTTAATTTTAAAATATTTTATGAGGCAGTATTTGCACCACAGCTGTTACCGGAAGTGCTATATTTGCCAATCACCATGGGATCTGGGCCACTAAACTTTTTCTGTTTTATTTATTTTCTTCTATAGCAATTCAAAATATTTATCCCTCTATCCACACATTCACTCTGTTACTTCCTGTGATTCATTGGAACCCATATGCAGACTTTTTTTTTTAAGCTCACATTATCAAATCAGTTTTTATTAATAAAAGGTGCTTAATGGATCATAGTTTTGGAAAGATAACATATTCTTAGTGAGGAAGCTTCACAAACATTTATAGTCTTCTTTGGATAGTAAAAGAGTATAATTTCCAAGTTTATCACGAGGATAAAAATACAATGCATCTCCTTAAATCTGATATCTGGGGGGGCAGGACTAGTGAATGTCTTTGCTGTTCTATTAGACTTTTTCCATGCATGGTTTTACCATACAACCACGGTAACTCTTAAACCCCACAGGGAACTGTGTCATAATAGGCTTCTATTGTGCCTTGCATAGAAATTTCTTCCTGATTTGTTTTTCCTCCTGAGAATCACATTAAAAGAGTTTATTATCTATATACTTTTATCAATGAAAAATTAAAGATCATTATTTTAACTTCAAGGCAAATTTCATTAGTTCTTTTCTTTGACATTAAAATGTGAAATTCTTTCAACATACCCTAGTTAATGAAGAATAGACTGAAAGTCAATGGTGGTGTCGATGCATTAAGCGCAAACTTTTGTCTACGTACCAAGTCCTCGTGATTAGGTGGCAGTTTTGACGTATATCCATAGGGAAACAATAGCATCTGGGAGTAGGAATGGAAGGTGATGTAAGCCTTGATTTCATTCAGGTGGCTTCTAATGAAATCAGTGAAAGCTTTCGTCTCTTTCTCGGACTCCGGTGCAGAGCCCCGATAGTTATCTGCACATGGGTCATTGGTATTAGGAATGGCTGCAGAAGACATAAGTGGATGAGACCATAGTCTGCTCCGCATCCATACAGCTCCTGCCTCTTCTAATGTATTATAGATTCACAGAATGGTTTAAATGTTTTTGCCTCTCATGTTTACAGGGCTGCTTCAATGTCCCTTGTATCATAGTCACTACATATTAACATTTCACACACATGCCAGATTGTAACAGACTTAGCCCACTGGAATATTCTGAGCCTTGTTTATTTCCTTGTCCTTTCCCAAGGCCACAGGAATAATAAATCAGAAGCAGCCCATGACTTGGAGCCAGATAGACTCCAGTTCTAATTCAACCCCAGCTCTAATGCGCTGGGGGCTGGTGTGAATTACCTTCTCTGGGCAAAAGTTTCTTCAGCCTTTTTCAGCAGAAAGCTCTCAATTTGGGATAGCTGCTTCTATTATCACGTTCATTATGGCAGAATACAGTTAAGAGCTCAGGTGATGTTTTCAACAAAATTAGGCACAGAAGAAATATATAAATTGGGGCAATGGTAATTTCTCCTTGAAACTATGCAGTGATAAAGTCATAGTTGTATAGCAACTAAAGCATCGTCTGATGTAGCAGGTCTCTGCTTATCATTGTATTTCCATTACACTTTTTCACTTTCTTTGCTCCAGATGACTCTTTTCACTAAATATCTGAAAAATTCTCTCTATGTTGCTTTTAACTGCTGACATTTCTCACATCGGGAAGCAGAGGAATCTGAGGTCTTTATTTCAGATTATCGTAAGTAAGAGATGGTTTGATAAACAGTCCGTTCCTCCTCATTTCCTTCCACACAGCAAAACATCCTTCAATGTTAGTGATGATTGTCTTTCATGTTACAGATACAAAAGTGAACACTCACTCTAAGCATAACTATTTTTACTGAACAAGTAGGTGTTTTTGTTATGTTTGGGGCCTAAATATTCCTTATAGCAATTTTCCTTGATAGCAAGTCTGCTACTCACAGTCCCATGAAGCATTAAAATTCCTGTTGAGGTCAGTGCCAATGCATTTGGAGTTTTGGTTCTTGGAACGATTTTTTCTCCACATGCGGTTCTGCCAGATTGAATGATGTAAGTGTATACACAAGATCAGTTTGCATTTTTCAATTTGATCATTTTAAATTCTCTCTGCAGGTGTCTGCAACTTTATTTGAAATCTATCTAGTTAACTTGAGGCCCTTTATTATAAAAAGAAAAATATTGTTTTCTTATAATTTGTAATATTTTCAGAATCATGGTTTTTAATATTATATCCTTGGGCTTTGATGAAATAATTCAGTTAATTTTAAACACTGTTGTTTAGTTCTCAGTATTAGAAGATGACTAATGGTGTTCTGAAATTAACCATAATTTAAATTATAACTTCATTAGCTTTTTCACCATATATAGATTCAGATATAATGCAGGTCAAATTTTTACTGTTGGAGCATTATTTGCAGAAAATAACTTGATGTGACAGTATCTGTCTGAGAGTTCTTATTTAGCAAAAGCAGGATAATAAAATGTACTGTGAAAAGACAAATGGGTATCCGTATCTCTCTTTTATTTCTTTTTTGATACAATGATTCTACCTCAAATTCTATTCAAAATTGATGAAATACAAAGGTTTTTGTTTTAAAATCAATTAATTGACTTTGTTCTTAGCTAGATATGCCATATCGTATAATGCAGTCATACATTTCCTCTATAATTATTACTTTATTTCATTTTTCCACATAACTAGCTTCAGCAGCAAAAATTTTGTATTATTTCAAGGATACCTATGCAACCAAGAAATCCTACTTAATTTGAAACTGAGATTTTAAAAAATATAATTTTCTGAATTAGCATTAACTAGTTACCTAAACCCTAAGCTGAATGCATAACAATGTGTATTAAAGCCAGTAAATAATATCTAAATGCATACAAGAGAGTAGAGAGCAGTACCTTTGTCCATGACCAAATATATCCATCAACATTGAACACAGGAAGAATGTAAAAATTCATTCGATCCAAGAGTTTCGTCATAATTTTGTTTCTCCCATAAGTTTTGGTTGCCTGTAGGAGGAGAAAAAAATTAAGCTATTGGTATGAAGTTTAGCTATTATGTGTAAAGCTGTGGTTATAATAGTAATAACTTGAATCACTTCCCAAGATCACATGCTTTCAAACATATTTTCCTTAAAATGAACAAAAATGAACAATCCATGTAGATTACAGGGGAAAAAAACCTAACTTATTAAGACTAATGACATTAATGGAAATGAACAGTCTTTAAAGGAACATTTAATTATCGAGACCTGTAGTGTTCTAAATGTAGCACGAGAGAGATGTTTCATAGAAAGATTGGAAGCCAAATGGAAAATTTGTAGTACTACTTATTTTTAATTGATTCTCTCACATCCTTTACATAAATATAGATTGAGTCTGTAAGCACAGGAATATGAAAAGATTGGAGAGAATTTGTGAGATAGTTATAAGCAGGATTAAATAAAAAAATTTGTATTAATAAAATATCCAAGAATTCAGAGATTGAACAACTTTTTTGTTTTTTTTTCCATATCTGACTGAAATTTCTCTAATCACATGCACTTTCTGTAGCTACCTAAAATCTCTCTCATCACTCTTGGGAAGTCCCTTCCAGGTGTATCTGAGCTGAAGACAAGAGATTTTTTGTAGACCTGTGATGTGCATTCCTTTATGTGTTGAGTAGGGGGAGCTCTTGGCCCTCATTTGGGAGAGCAAAAATAACTACAGGTTACTTTCTGGTGGATTCTTTTCTAGAAAAAGTATCTATGCCCAGAAAACCATTGTTATACATATTTCACCAGTGCAATATGCAAAAGCTGACAGAAAGAGAAAATTAAAATATGATTAGGAGTCAAAATACATTGGCAATAGAGTGAAAGGAAATTGAATATATAAACTAGATGAACCTTTTAAAAAAATGAATTATAGACCCGGTGTGGTGGCTCATGCCTGTTATCCCAGCACTTTGGGAGGCCGACGGGGGCGGATTACTTGAGATCAGGAGTTTGAGAACAGCCTGGCCAACATGGCAAAACCCTGTCTCTACTAAAAATGCAAAAATTAGCTGGGCCTGGTGGCGCATGCCTGTAGTTCCAGCCACTTTGGAGGCTGAGGCAGTAGACTCACTTG
This sequence comes from Chlorocebus sabaeus, assembly GCF_047675955.1. Classification (NCBI taxonomy): domain Eukaryota; kingdom Metazoa; phylum Chordata; class Mammalia; order Primates; family Cercopithecidae; genus Chlorocebus; species Chlorocebus sabaeus. The sequence continues at coordinate 42,196,389 of NC_132918.1, forward strand.
AACCCAGCAATTGGAGGTTGCAGTGAGCCGAGACTGCACCACTGCATTCCAGCCTGGCTGACAGTGTGAGACTCTGTCTCAAAAAAAAAAAAAAAAAAAAAAAAAAAAAAGAGTGAGTTATTTTACACTCAGAAAGGAAACTTAAATATGAAAATTCCAAGTACATGTGTGACCAATGTATTATCTAAACAGGAATTAAAATTAAATATCTGTGTTTTGAACTCACTGAAGAAAGGTTACATTTGTAGGTTATGTGAAGTTTGTTTCAGATTTTCCACACTTGACTATAGGAAAAACTTCCATATGATAGCCCAAGAAAAGTTTGAGTTTCATAAACTCTTAGCTTGAGTTTAAGAATTGTTTGAAGGGAAGGTGTCAATTTCATAAAAACTGTAATGATGAGTAAAATTCAGAGTATTTCTTCCCTGACAGCACCAAGTGTGGGCTCTTCTAGCTAAGTAGAATTGCGTGTTTGGAAAGGATGTCGCCACTCAGTGAAGTGCTGGAGACTTGGCAGTCAAAGGAGAATTGGGAGAGTCTTCTGATTCACTTACCTGATACACAAACCACTGGCAGAATGCTGGGGAGACCCATTCTCGTGCGTGAATGCCACAATCCATAAAAATAGCCTTTCTTCTTCCTTTGTTTTTTCCAATCTATTTAAAAATAAGCTTGATATATTGTTTTGAACAAATTCACACATTGATCCCTTCTTGACCAATAACTCATTCATATTCTCAAAGCAATTTTTCCCCCTGTCTATTGTTAAATGAGAACCATGTATGCACATATTGTTCTCAGAAGGGACCACGGGACATATCCTTAAATGTCTATCTATAATTCATAACCTATTACAATGTATATTTTTCAAAAAATTTTTCTAGTGTCAGGGCAGCTGGTAGGATTTTGAAAAAAATTTGTAGTCCATTGTTTTTATTTTATTACTAACATCCTGTGTTCTGAGAAATTGATTATAAAGTCACTTTTGTTTCTGCCATTTCCTTTTGCTTTTCTGGTTTTGTAAACTGGGGATATTTACCCTGGAGTGGAGATCTTGTGTTGTGTTGGAGTGGGGAAGGGAATTAGTACTGGTTACTTGAATGGCTGCCATTTTGAAGAGAGTGCAGATTTGTTTTGGGTGATTGGAGATAATGAATGAATGGGGATTCAGGATGTGGATGGGCTTCTCACTTGTTAAATGGCTGCTTCAGGGAGCAGTATCTTTGGATGTGCAAAAATCCAGCAGCAACAGAATGGAAATTGTTGGCTCTGTTTTAGGGAACCCTCTAGCAATACAGGGTTGAAATGCCTAACATACTGTTCTACAGTCCTATGATGCTATGATATTTAAATTCCTTTCATGACATTCATTCATCAGTTTCGCTGCATTTTAAGGGGTGAGGGTTTTTTATACCAGAGACATCACAGACTCTTGTAATAAAGCTGTGGGATGAAATATTTGTTTGTGTTTGTCCACCGTGCAATCTCTGACAAATGTTTATCCAGACACTTTCTTGGTTCCACCAAAACCACCTGTCACTTCTATTCTTTAATGGATGTCTGGAGCTTAAATAGTCTTTCAGAGATAATATGTATTGTCTCAAAAATGACTCAGTTGTATTACAAAGTAACTTTTAAATTCATGTTTTTCAACAATAATAAGAACTAGTGGTTCTTGAATTATTTTTACCTTCAGGACATATAGTGGATTATCTTCAACAGTAGATCCAATTTTAATACGAGAGACCATTTCAGGATGCTTATCCATCATCTTTTCAGTCCAAGCCACAATCTTAAGAGCAAAATCAATTTTGCAAAATTAGAATAAAAGAAAACAAAATGACAATAAATATTAAGGGTAACTTAAAAAGTACAGGCATTTTATACTGTACCTTTTCCCAGTTGTTGTATTTTGCATAGCTGTGCCTGCCTGGGATATCTTCTTTAACATCAAACTGTTTCTCAATCTCTTCTTGTAGATCATGAATCAAGATTCTGTTTGACAGGGGAATGATAAAATACATGTTTTATCACGAGAAAGGAAAACACAGTTATCTTTCATTTGCAGAAAACCTCTCTTCCTTCTCCTGTATCTTTAATCAAGTTTGCTGTTTCTTCATTATTCTCCTCTAGCTATCTCCTTTAGACATGTCATATGTCTGGCTTCTGATCTCCCCATTTATCTGGAGCTGTGCTGTCCAGTATGATAATCTCTAGCCCCATGTGCCTACAGGACATGTGATGTGGGGCTTGTCCAAGAGTAGATTGCTGTATGTGTAAAATATATACCAGATTTTGAAGATAGTATAAAAATTATATAAATTATCTCACTAATAAGTTTTATATTGTATAGAATAAATATTTCAGATATATTGGGCTAAAAAATGTATTGCTAAAGTTAATTTTACCTGTTGCTTTTTACTTTTTTAATGTGGCTACTAGAATTTTAAAATTATGCATGTGGCTCATATTGTACTGCTATAGTACTCCCCATCCTTCTCCAAAACACACACACATCTACGTCCACATAAACACAGGCAACAAGGGATACTTTCATGCACACATCTACAGACCATACCTTATAATTTCACACCTTGAAAGCTGGGAGAAACTTGAATAATAATGATAATTATAATAGTAAGCAGGTACTTAGCACTTACCTTGTGCCAGGCATCGCTCTGACCTCCATATGTACATTACTAATTCATTTAATCTTCATATGAGATTATTATGCTTATCTTCAGATGAGAAAAATGAGGTACAAAGTGTTGAAATAATATGCCTATAGAGATGTATCTAGAAAATGGCTAACAAGATTTGGAGGGGGCGAAATAAGAGATGGGAAAAATCACTGGGAGACTGATGTTGAGGGTCAAGAGGCTTACACCTTATCTTCCTATTTTCTTTTTCTTTTCTTTTCTTTTTTTTTTGAGATGGAGTTTTGCTCTTGTTGCCCAGGCTGGAGTGCAATGGGGTGATCTCGGCTCACCACAATCTCCACCTCCCGGGTTCAAGCGATTCTCCTGCTTTAGCCTCCCGAATAGCTGGGATTACAGGCATGTACCACCACGCCGGTTAATTTTGTGTTTTTAGTAGAGATGGGGTTTATCCATGTTGGTCAGGCTGGTCTTGAACTCCTGACCTCAGGTGATCTGCCCACCTCAACCTCCTGAAGTGCTGGGATTACAGGCATGAGCCACTGCGCCCGGCCTCATCTTCCTATTTTCATCTCTTTCTGAGCCATCTCATGTCATCATTTTATGGAGTCCAATGGCTGTAATGGTCACCTGATGGTCACTCATACTTGAATCTCCAGGTATAGACCCTCCTCTGAACTCTAGGCTTACACTACTGCCTACCTGACGTTTTCACTTGGATTCAGATAACCATATGTGTAATACAGGCCAGGTACAGCTTTATACACATTATTTAATTAACCTTGTCAGTATTATCACTTTACAGATGGGGAAGTTGGTGCTCAAAAGGTTTAAATATTCACAGTTTGTATGAGGTGGAGTTGGGAATTTGAATACAAACTACTTCATTTCAAGATTTATTTTTTAAAAATGTCATCTTCATCATATATGAAAGTATTTTATTTATTTTGTCTGGGGATTTTCTATTTGCTTCATTAATCTATTTTCTTATGCCTTAATATAAACCAAATCATATTTAATTACAGTAAAATTTAATACTGGATAATGTATCTTATTCTTTTTTTCCAAAAATTTTGAGTAATTTCACCTATTTTAAAGAAATATCTTAGCTGGGCATGATGGTTCACACCTGTAATCCCAGCACTTTGGGAAGCCGAGGCAGTGGGATCACATGAGGCCAGAAGTTTGAGACCAGCCTGGGCAACATGGTGAAACCCCGTCTCTACTAAAAATACAAAAGTTAGCCAGGTGTGGTAGCAGACACCTGTAGTCTCAGCTACTCGGGTGGCTGAGGCATAAGAATTGCTTGAACCCAGGAAGTGGAGGTTGCAGTTAGCTGAGATTGTGCCACTGCACTCCAGCCTGGGTGACAGAGGAGACTCTGTCTCAAAAAAAAAAAAAAAAAAAAAATCTTATCAGAATCATTTTAGGAATTAGAAACATCAGAAAAAATAGGATTTTGGATAGACATTAAATTATAAATATAAGAATTTTATTATTAATAACAGACATAATATAGTTGTATCTTTTTGATTCTTCAGTAAAATGTTATGTATTTTGATTGCCTCTATATATATATATTTTTTTTTTACCAGTTTTGCGAGTGACTTTTTTTCTCACTACATTTTTGAATTGGTTATTACAGTATTCATATATTAAAAAACCATTTACTTTGATTATACTTAGCTATTTTATTAGATTAAAAAACTATCTTCTTACTTTTAAGAATTTTAGTTATGTCTTTAGGGTATTTTCTGTGTTATTTCTTCTGCCAGTATCTATACTTTCTAATTTTCTTAATAACTTTCTTTTTTTCCTTGCTGTTTTGCATTGGAAAATTCTCTGAAATATGATAAATCATAGTAGCCATAGAGGGCATTCTTTTTTTTTTTTTTTTTTTTTTTTAACAGGAAAACTTATCTTTCACCATTAAGAAAGATGTTGAATGCCACTTTGAGATTAATATGGCAGTATCAATTTATATGATCAAATTATTGTCCATTGATGTATGGCTTCATTAAAGCCTATTATTAGATTCCTTAATATGTAAATATTATTTAACAGCTGAAGGAGATTTACAAATACCCTCACAAAAAGCCTTGTTTGTCTTATTTTAGATAGTGTTCTAAAAATCTTGTTTAACCTAGAAGGAATGCATTGGATCTAGGGAGAATGACGTGCTGAAAGCAAGCAGCGAGCACACTGTTCAGTAGGTGATAGCTGACAGCAAAAAGAAAAAGAAAAAAAACAGAAAAGTAAAAAAAACTCCCTAGACAGAAGGACTTAGAAAACATGGGTTAGTGGTCTCATAGCACAATATGAAAATTCATATTGATAATGATAACTATTTACCCAAAGGTAAACTGTATTCAATACACTCTATTTTGCAGGGCAGAAAAATTATCGTTTATAATGGGACTGTTTCAATAAAAGTGTTTAAAAGAAAGGATTTCTTGAAGTTGTACTTGCCTGAACAATTTTCTTATTTGGCTTATCTCATTTCTCATTGACTATATAAATAAAGGAATTACTCACCTCTTGGCAATGAAATGCACATGTATTTTTTTCTGCTGTTAGCGGTGAGTCCTGAATGCAGGAAAATGTCTATTTTTAAATATTCATTCTAGTCTTTGAGACAATATCATGTACTCTTTCCATCACCATAAACCTTATCAAATGAGGAAGCAGTGAGTGACCTGTGTTCAGACCTTCTTGGGTTCCAACCCCAGTTCGCCTACATAATACTAAATGTGATCTTGGGTGGCTTAGTTACCCTCTGAACCTCAGCTTTCCAACTTTTACAATTGCGGTGACCAGGCTTGTGGTGAGAATGAAATGAAGTAAAACTGAAGTGCCTGGTGGCCTCAGGCTCCCATTGAACTTCCGAATAATAGTGAAGTTGGGTCACAAAATCGACCACCATTTTATAGTAGTAACACGTTTTTAAAGCAGGCTTTGATGGTATGTAGATGTCTGACTCTTTGATTTCTTCAATTTTTTACAATAATGAGCTATGATACTGACACTGCTGAGCTCCCCTCTACTTATTGGTTTCTCCTTGCTGATTGACTGACTGATCTGAGTTCTGATGTGGAACGCAAATGCCGTATTCCCCTAATTAGAGTTTATTTAGCACATGGGACCAAGTACTGCTCATGAATATTGATTCCTACTAGCAGCACTGACAAGCACATCATTATGTACATTATGTATATTATATCTAACTCACTGTATGCTTTGCTTTTGACTTATGATGAATCTAGGATTTCTGAGAAAATAAACTTGTGGCAGCAATTTTGGGATCAGGTGGAGCATGTTGCACTGAAACTCACACAAAGCCTGGGAAAGTTTGAAATTATATTTTGGGTGATCATTAGAGACATAATTAATGGCTTTAAGCTCTTACGGGGGCACATGGCTTTTGCTCCACCTGCATTAATAGAAGTGGAGGAACCAGGTAGAAGAGAAATTTTATGGTCCCAGAGGTTGATTTGTAACATAAGGCAGTATTAATTAGTCAGAGGAAGCTTGTATCTAAGAATATCTTTAGACTTACACGTGTCAATTTAGCTCTTGTGATAACAATAGCAGCAAACACACACACACACACACACACACATATATGCACACAAAAAACAGGGTGAGTTGAAGTTCAATCTTTCCACAAATGATGCAGCTGCATGAGAACATCAGAAAGGTGTCAGGTTGTTGCTGATAGGGACTAGAATTTAAGGCTGGAAATTGAGAATTGGAGCCAGATGTTATTTTCATGAGCCCTTTCACTAACCAGCAGCCAGGCATAAACAAATGAAAACAAATTACTTTTTCTCAAATATTATTTTGTGCTCCAAAATTTGCTTAATTTGTTTAACAAAATTCCTAAATGTAGGTGAAAGGATAAATAATTATCACTGGGGATTGAATAATACAAATGGTTAATGTTTACTGAACCTTCCTTATGCGCCAGGCACTTTTCTCGGCGCTGTATTTACATTTTATCACTCAGCATGATTAACTGGGTACCATTATCAGCCCTTGTTTTTATGAAGGTTTGGCCAGTTTCCAAAATGGACACAACTGTTGAAATACAGAAGTTGGAATTTGAACCTGGAGGGTCTGACATCAGCACCCTAGCTGTGAGCCATTGTGCAATAGTGCCTTCATCACCGGATGAAATCCTTGGGTAATGCTGTCAGACTCTGCTCTCCATAGTCTTCGGAGGTTGGTACATGGTTGGCCCAGTCAACCAACACTCATGGAAGTCTGTGTCCCAAGATCAGGGAGCAAGTAAGAGGTTCAGAGAAGAGATGAGATAAATTTTACTTTGACAGTTTCAAGGCTCCCATCCTTTGCTGCTTTTAGAAAGCAGCAAAGAAGGACTGGAGAACTGTGGGCCAATGTATGTGACCATCATAGGCTCTGGTGTGTGTGTATGTGTGTGTGTGTGCATGTACATGCACTGGGGAAAGATGTTTCAGGAAGGCAGAGTCACTGTCAGGGTGCCTTATAAATAGGACTGGATTCTCCTGATGCCCACATTACATCAGGATATGGTGCTATTCCAAAGGCATGGTTTCGGGTTTCTATAAGATTCAATATCCCCCTGGTAACTCCCTAATTTGGTTACCACACATCAAACTCTACACTTACTGACATGGATTTCCCAAGGTTTGAGGAATACTACTCATTTATTCACTAGGAGGAAAATGGAGCATCTAGTGATAGCCTCTAGTTATTCCCTGTTTCAGTATATGTGTGTGTATTCATAGAAGTAAAGGACTAGACAGACAGAAACTTTATGATCCCAGTCAATCTTCATGAAACGCTTATGAAATAGGTTCCATTATTATTCCCATTTTATAGATGAGGTATGAGGTAAAGCAAAGTTTAATAAATTGCCAATGTTAAATACCTAATGCGTGGCTTCAATGGGACTGGACCCAGATAGCCTTGCTTCAGAATCTGCTTTCCTACCTTCCACACTCCTGTTTGTCACATGACCAATTGTAACTTCAACATTTGTAGCATGTAGCGTGTTGTAGTATAACATGCATGTTATACTCTTAGGTAAGTAATATGTAAAAATGTGAAGCAGAAGAAAAAAATGAATGACTCATTAGAATGATTTGATTGAAACACTTGATAGGACTGTGTATATCCATGGAATATGAATTTGTATCTGATTGAACATTTTATTAGGCAGGTAGACATTAATATGAGGTGTTGATTATCACTGTGTCAGTTTGGCATAGATCTCTTTTGCATTTCTCACATAATCTTATATGGATCCTAGTAAGATTTTACTTAATTGTACCATTTCAGTTTTCTTATTATATTAATAGCTGTTTTCTGAGTTACCTTTCATTAACAACTCTTTATTTTCTGATTTTAACCTTTTATCAAAGAAAAGACAGTGTTAAAAATTGACTATCTAAAATGTAAACAGTGTTAAAAACACTAGGATTTTTAACTGCTGAATCCAAGTATAGTGTCTGCTCCAGAGGCTCAGTCCAATGGACATGCTTTCCCTTTGATATTTGTTCTCCAGTCTGTTTGGGTTTGTTAGTATATCCATGTTGTTTGTTTTTTGAACTTGGACTTTTATGATTTTATAAATAAAAAAGGAAACAAGTATGTTACTTTAAAATAAAATCTGGCTTACTAACTTAATTTTCTAAAAATTAAAAAAAAATCACACAGATACTTTAAACTAAATAGTAGTTGATATATACTATCTAATGAAGGGTGTCTAAGTAAATCATTGTGTCAAACCAGCCTTGGTTTAATTCAGCCTGGTGCCTGGATCCGACCAGATGTTTCTGTTCTTAGAACTCTTTTTTGTTCTTAGGACTCTTTTCTGTTCTTAGAACTCTTTTCTGTTACTGACTGACACCAAGCAATATATATAATTAATATGCAAATAAAATTATATAATTAGCACTTGGAGACAAGATTTTAAATAGTTCTTGCCTGCACATATCAGTTTACATATTTATATTTCTGAGGGAGGTAACTAATTATGTGGCTTTCCCGTAACTGTGACTGATTTGGGCCACTTTCTAGAATTCATGTTTTAATTTGATAAAACCAATTTTTGTAGGTAATTTAACACTTTGGTTCTCGATGTAGATAGCAAGAAACTCCTTTGTCATAAGATAAAGTGAAAAACACACTAATTTGAAGATCTGGATTTAGACATCTAGTTGAATGAGAATCATTTTAGGCTAGCAGAGGCCTAGAGGACCAAAGGAGAAAAAAGGCTGATGTGAGCTATTTGATGAATTAGAAGGATGCTAGCTGCCTGCTTAGATGTTGTACAGTGATTTACTCCACTATCCATGCTCATGCCAAACAACTGGCTTTTCTAGATACATTTTCTACATTATAATTGCATTAGAGGGCTATTAAGGAAAACATAATACCTAATTCTTTACCTTGCTGTTCAAGCCAAATTATATAAAATTTGGCCACACCACTACTTTATTTTAGCTTGGGCTGAGTGCTTTGTAAGAATTAGTTTATCATAGGAATCCAGACCAGGTCTATATTTTTGAAGTAAAGTGAAGAGTGTGATAATTTAGGCACATACACTAGAAAGTTGGCAATGAAGTGAGTGAATCAAGAGACACAGTAGGCCGGGCGCGGTGGCTCACGCCTGTAATCCCAGCACTTCAGGAGGCCGAGGTGGGCAGATCACAAGATCAGGAGATCGAGACCATCCTGGCTAACACGGTAAAACCCCGTCTTTACTAAAAATACAAAAAATTAGCCTGGCATGGTGGCAGGTGCCTGTAGTCTCAGTTACTCGGGAGGCTGAGGCAGCAGAATGGTGTGAACCCGGGAGGCGGAGCTTGCAGTGAACCGAGATTGCGCCACTGCGTTCTAGTCTGGGTGACAGAGTGAGACTCCGTCTCAAAAAAAAAAAAAAAAAAAAAAAACAAAACCAAAAAACACACAATAACCAGGGGTTATTTAAGATAGAGGGTTGATTTCTTTTAAATGAAAAAGTCAATGCATTATCTGAACCTTAATGTAAACAGATAATGTAATACAAATTTCTGCAGTCTTGTAGTTATATTTTCAAAGTGTCTAAGTTTAATGATGCAATTTATAAAAACACACCAAAAACCTATATCAGTATATTAATTTAAAAAAGTGAAAAGCTGGTATCAATTTTGAATTATGTATTTTCAATTTGTTAACTTTTACATTTGTACCACAACCTCCTTGAAACAGTAACAAAACCGAAAAACAGTCATCAATAACCATCACAAATAACAAAATGTTACCTTTAAAGCCATGAATAAGAATGTTTTTTGCTTACTTGTCCTATGTATGTGATTTTTAAATTTCATTAGAGTTTATATTTATTTGAAATATTGTAGCAATATCATAAATACAATCACGTTATGGTGAGCAGTAGTAAATCCTGCTCTGCAGTATAACATCACTGACATTAATGGGATCTTTCTTTATCTCAGCCAGAAGCAGATCTTTTGAGTTAAAGCACCAAGTCAGGTAATAGAGGTGTAAAATGGCAAGTTCAAAAAAAAAAAAAAAATGAACTAGTGTTTAGCAGTGTTTTGACAACGACGGTCTCAATAAACGGGAATCCTAGCATGACGTGGCCTGGGGAAGTTAAAATTGGACCTCTCTGTACATGAAACTATGAAATGTTTGAAAGTATAAAAGCACATTTTCTTTCTTTCTTTTCTTTTCTTTTTTTTTTTTTTTTGAGATGGAGTCTAGCTGTGTCGCCCAGGCTGGAGTGCAGTGGCGCTATCTCGGCTCACTGCAACCTCTGCTTTCTGGGTTCAAGCGATTCTTCTGCCTCAGCCTCCTGAGTAGCTGGAACTACAGGCACATGCCACCATGCCCGGGTAATTTTTGTATTTTTAGTAGAGATGGGGTGTCACCATATTGGCCAGGCTTGTCTCTAACTCCTGACCTCATGATTCGCCTGCCTTGGCCTCACAAAGTGCTGGGATTACAGGCATGAGCCAGCATGCCTGGCTGACACATTTTAATTTCTAAATTATGCATTGATTTATGATATTCATTGCTGGGCTCCCTTCTCGTTCACTGCCCAGGGCCCAGACTGTGCATGGCCCATGGTTGCTGCTCAATATATTCAAATTTTCTCTTATTTCTCCGTGGGGCCAGAATGACTCATTTCTGCATCTCTGGCTGTTTGAGATTCCTTTCTCTTTGATTTAAACCTTATTCGACTGCTCTGCTTGTGCTTTCTCTGAGGAAGAATTTTTTTCGTAAAGAATTATTTATTGCTGTATTTCTGACATACCAATGGTTTTTTTTTTTTTTTTTTTTTTTTTTTTTTTTTTTTTTTTGGTCTCCTTTTATGTATCAGGAAAATTCAAATACATAAAAGGAGGCCAGTACCAGTAGCTCATGAGCTCTGGGCCGATTACCTGTCAGTAGTGATGGCGTGTGGCTAACCCATTCTTGCCTGCTCATGTGGGCCCTGTGCTTACAAGGGGCTGGTTTTGGAGATGGTAGATACAGGTAATTGTTATTATTATAGCTAAGAGCAAATGTAAGGTAGATGTTGAACTGGCAAGTTTGATTCTATCACCTCTGTAAACAGGCTTTGATAATGTGTTTGGAAGTAGCTGTGATCTGTATCTTACAGAAAGAGCTTTTGTTTTGGGGGGCCCAATTAAACATAGTTCCATTGTAATACTTTCTTCTACTTCAAGGCTCCCAAGCTTTGAATATCTAACACATTTCAATATTTGCCAAAGACTTACTCATAGTGCATTTTATTTTGATCCAAGGCAGACTGGATGGCTTGGGATTCCTTCTCACTAACTCGGAAATCCACTGTCATATTAGCAGCTACGTGGTGGGTGGCACCTGGATACCAGAAGTCAAGCTGCAGAGATAAGCTCAATGTTAGTCAGAGTTTATTTGCTTACCCAACACATATTGATTAAGAAATGATCATGTCTCATACTCTGTGAAAGGAATTTGGGGCTCAGCATAGCTAAGATATAGACCCTTCTTTTAATAAGCTTATGGGATTTTTGCAAATATACTTAAGAACTGTTGAATATTAGGGAGAAGGAAGGAAACCTTCCTAGTGCCTGATCACTTTTTTTTTTTTTTTTTTTTAGGACTTCAGGTCTATCAAGTTAAAAAGGATGGGCAGCTCTTTTGGTTAATTTTTTTCTTCCACAATTTTGGGGTTGAATGGGATCACAATTCATCTAGCCACAGAATCTGGCTCTAATTGGAAATTTAAATTAAATATCTGGTTAGTTAGTCCTCAGAACCTGATGTCCCTATAAACTCTGGAAATCCTGAAAGTCTTGTATTCGACAGTCGGGATAGTCCCCCAGGAATGTTATTTTTCTAGCAATATGTCCTTGGGCAAGTTACTAGGATTCTTTAAATTTTAGTCCTCTCTCCTAAAATAATGGGGCAAATGAGAGTTCACTGGGAAGTGTTGTGAAGATTGTGAAATAGGTCTGAGGTCTGGGGCATGAAGACATTTAACAGGTGCAGATTTTTTTTTTTCCTTTCTCTTCCTCTAGCTGACAATCTCAAAAATTTGTATATGACATCAGAAGTATAGCATTCAGATCAAAATAATTACGAGGCTGGGCATCGTGGCTCACGACTGTAATCCCAGCACTTTGGGAGGCTGAGGTGCGGATCACCTGAGGTCAGGAGTTCGAGACCAGCCTGATCAACATGGAGAAACCCCATTTCTACTAAAAATGCAAAATTAGCCAGGCGTGGTGGCACATGCCTGTAATTCCAGCTACTTGGGAGGCTGACACAGGAGAATTGCTTGAATCTGGGAGGCGGAGGTTGCAGTGAGCTGAGGTCTCGCCATTGCACTCCAGCCTGGGCAACAAGAGCAAAACTCCATCTCAAAAAACAACAAAAAACAAAACAAAAGCAAAAACAAAAACAAAAACAAACATTGCAAAGATTCCAGTTCTTGTGGTTCTTCAAAATCATACTCAGTTGTGAAACTAAATGAAGTACAAGTCCCCAGCTTGGGAAATGTGAAGGCAAAGCTCAATTTCCACCCCTGCTTGTGCATGTGTCCAAGTCTGCCTGGCTGTTTCTTAGTTGAGACCCCCTCTACCTCTAGGTCAATCAAGTGACAATATGAGGCTGCTATGAACCAACCAATGTTTGTTTATTTTGATCAAAAAGTTACAGCATGAGTTGGACATATGAGAGATGTAGTGTGAAGCAAAAGCAAGTTAGGCAGAGCCAACTTATCAAAATAGACATTTCTCTGTTCTAGCAGGGTAACGTGCCGCAGGAGCTTAGAGCTTAGTGAACTTTCATTTATTAAGCACAAGGCAGAGAGCTGGGTGCCACAGTTGTAGAGACTAATAAGGGACTTTTGAGATGTGAAAGGTTTGTTGTGGAACACAATCAGACATGCATGTTTCTCACATGTTAACCAATGCTAGAGGAAGGATCTGGTGTTCCAGGAGCACAAGGAGCAGCCAAAACTGAGTCATGAGAGTTGATGAACAGAAGAGACTTCCTGCAGGAGACACTGCCTGAGTTGGATCTTGAGAAATAAGTGGGACTTACCCAGGTCAAAATGGAGAGAAACATATTCCTCATGAGAAAAGGTGTACAGGGCCAAGGTGGGTGAGATTTTGGTGTTTATGGGGCTTGAAGGGTGCGGAAGAAGGTGGATGAGCAGGATATTGAAGAGGTTGGTAGTTTGGCCGATCATAAAAGGTTCTGAATGCTATACGAATACCAACAGAAAATGCTTCTGACCGGGCACGGTGGCTCACGCCTGTAATGCCAGCATTTTGGGGGGCCGAGGAAGGTGGATCATTTGAGGTCAGGAGTTTGAGACTAGCTGGGCGATGTTACAAAACCCCATCTTCACTAAAAACACAAAAATTAGCTGGGAATGGTGGTGGGCACCTGTAATCCCAGCTAATAGGGAGGCTGAGGCAGGTGAATCACTTGAACCTGGGAGTCGGAGGCTACAGAGATTGCACAACTGCACTCCAGCCTGGGTGACAGAGTGGAACTCTGTCTCAAAACAAAAACATAAACAAACAAAAAACACTTGTGTGATGCTTAATATAGCAGGCCTGCTTCTGAGTGCTACCAAAAGCTTATTTAGTCTTTGAAGCAACCCTAGGAAGTAGGTATGATTATTATCCTCATTTTATAGAAGAAGAAATGGAGACCCAGAGATGTTGAGTAACTTGCCTAAGGCTACAGAGGTAGTGTAGAGCTTGGATTTGAATGTAAGCATTTGACTTTGAAGAAAATGCTTTTTCCATACTAGGCTGCTTCTCAGCAATGACCCTCAAATGGAGGAATGCAATTGTCAAGTTTTAGAGTGAGCAATCAGGTTGCAATGCAGAGTTGGCTTTGTGGGTGGCAAGACTAGAACCCTGATTGCTAGCTAAGGGACTATGGAAATTGTCCTTGCAAGAGGTAGAGTGAACATGAAGTTGGCAGTGGCAGTGGAATGGAGGGCAATGTGTGGATTTGAGAAATATTTGGGAGTTAGAATAGGCAGAGCCTTTGATTGGTTTGTTGTAGAGATAAGAGTGTGTTCTACTGGAATAAATCCCAGATCCAGTTCTGGGTTTAAATCTGATGTGTAATCTTGGTCATTTAATTTTTTGTCTTTGCACTTTAGCTCTTCTGTTTCAAATGAGTTACATTATAACCCTGACATCGAGAATCTGTTGGAGAATTTGAAATGACATATGTAAGGTGGCTTGCACAACGTATTTAGGAGCAGCTGAATACATGATACAATTATTTTAGACTGTTAGATTTTAAAGGATTGATCTAACTTTAAAAGTCTTTTTTGAAAATGTACCTGCTCTTGGAAAGGGTCACATCTTGATATTTGCCAGTGCCTCAACGGTTTTAGTTAGTACTCAAAGAGAAATTATGGCACCAGAGGAGATGAGGGTGGGAGTGGGGAGAATGGAGAGGGAATGGCACCAGTAGGCAAGAGAAAGATGCCCTGATAAGGAGGCTAAGAACAGCTCCTGATTTCACAGTTTTACGTGAAAAAACTTGGTGTTTGCAAAGCTTTTGGGAGGAAAAACAGAAGTGGTAGTCGTGGAAACCAAGACCAAAACCAGAACAGATGAAGTATTGGCCATTGGCTGAATTATCCAGATAGCTCCTGCTTTCCCCTTATGTTCAATAGTCTTTTGTAGTCCCGTGGGCATTAACAGTAAAATAAGAAGAAGCATATTTTAGAGAACAGTAAGAAAAGATAAAATATCCGTTTAAATGCTTACCTCATTGGTTTTGGCCAAGTCCTTTATGATGTCTGCTTGTTTTTCATCCTGGGGCTTCACGCGGAACACCTTATCCCTTTACAAAGGCAAATGAAAAAAAAAAAAACAACAAACAGTGAACCGTAAGGAAACAACCTTTAATTCTCTTCCCACACAGAGACTGGAACACAGGAAGTAAGATTTACCTGTCAAAGCGGACAGGAGCAATTGCAAGAGTGGTAGCAATCAAACCCATGGGCAGGATGAGCATCATGATTCTTCTTTGCCTGCCTTGAGACCCTCTGGCAGTTTTATGCCTCAGCCCTTATCTTGATGAGCAGCTGATTTCCTCTTAGGGTTCTGTTGCAGAAACTGTTCCCCTTCTTTGCCCACACTAGGTTTTTTTTTTTTTTTTTTTTTTTTTTTTTTTTTTTCTAGCTGGGGAGGGAAAAACGCTAACCCACCAAGCCCATGCTACTTATCTACCTTTTGCAATAGGAAATACCCATTTTACAGACACAGGATGGGAAGCAAATGCCTTTAGCAAATAACTTGGTCAAGGTAACAGAGAAAGTATGTTCACAGAGCTGGGGTTTAATAGTTCTGTCTGTTCTAAAATACTACTGTACCATTCTGCTTGAATTGAATGATAGAAGAAATCAGTTTTACAATTTGCACTTGGAGACTGAGATGAATTTGGGTATCAGGCCATAAAATCTTGGTGAGTGGTTTGTAATAATGTAAAATATATTTTTGAAGCTAGAATGTAAGTTGTGAAATTAAAAACATTTAAATTACAAAATATAAACGTACTAAAAATGCTGTAAGCACTATGGCAAACATTGAAGTGTTCACTGTTTAGATTTTACAATGATAACATTTTTGTTACATTTGTCCTGTACTTCTCTTGGTGAAGAAATAAACACTAAAGACCTAAAGCACTGCCCTAACTCTTTGCCCCTTCTCTTCTTTTTGTCCTCAGAGTCGGCCCCTATTTCTAAGGCAACTTGAGGACTCCTTGAGAGGAAGAAAATATCAATGCTGTAATGTTTATTAATTGGACACTGTCTTCAGAGCCTGGATGCTGTAATTGCCAAATAATGCCTTTTGAAAGTTGAATTAATGAAAGCCACCTATAGATCATTTAAAACCATCTCTGGAGGGATCTTTAGTCTTGAACACAACTTAATTAATTATGGGAGACTAATACCTTTACCTAGAATCATAGGTAACCTAAAAGAGTAAGTGGATTTATCTAATCAGATAACTTATTAGAATTTCCTTTTTGAAAACCACCTCTTCACATTGACAAATGTATAGCTGACTGTATATAAAACTTCTCTGAGTCATGACTGTGTATTATCAAAATAGTGCGGTTGGAGACACGCCCCTGTTGTATGTCCAGCAGCAGTAATTCCATTCTTCTCTGTCTGATGGGTGTGTGGTAGAACTCAAGACTTTTTTATTTCCCCAAATGGATTTTCCGGCTCCAGCCTTGCAGGTAAGGAAGAGGAGGGTTTTACAAGTGCCTTCATGTTCTTGACACTGGGCAAGCTCATCAGCACTGAGAATTCCCAAAGCAAATGCTTGCTCTATTGCTTTTGACTAAAGATACTTTTGACCAGGGAAAAGAATCTTTAGTCAAAAGAAAGACCTTGACTTTGGGTTTAGAGAGACATCACTTCAATGTGGCTCCCACACACTAGCTACATCACCTCGAGCAGGCTGCCTAGTTATTCTGGGCCTTGGTTTCCTCATTTGTAAAATGGGAATGCTAATGTGACTCTAACAAGTGGCTGTGAGGCTTAGTGAGACAGCATATGTTACAGACTTTGTGGTAGGTGCTAAGAAACATCTCCATGCTCTCTAGACGGTTGATAAAATGTTCATGTGCTGTTAACAGAGACTTACAGTTGGCCACTGCCAGTCTGCAGAACTGGTATCAAAATAGATCATGTGGTAGATTAAAGTGGTGGCCGTGACCTTTCAGGATAAAATATCTCTCTGTATTTGTTTTAATGTGGACTACTTCAAGATTTTTAAAAAATGTTATTGCTTTGTTTTTTAGAGTTTTATTTTCTGATTCTAAAAATTATAAATGCCCATTGAAAACGATTCGGGAAAATACAGGAAAGTTGAAAGAGGAAAAATAGAAATCCTTTTAATTTTAGAATTCTGTTATATTTTCTTGAAGCCTTTTCCTCTGTGACTGGTTTTAAAATTGTGTAGAGAAAGCTTCTATGTCTGTTTTTCAGGTCAAGTAGGAAGAACACTTTTATTTTATTTGGGGAATCTAGGTGAGTGCTTTGAGGACCCTGGTATTTCTCAGGATAAGACTTTGTTAATAAATAAAAGTACATATTTGGCTTCTTAATAGATTACATATTGGCAATTTCTTGTTTCTGGAATATGATATAAACATGTGATGCATTTGAGACTCCCACTGCCTCTACAATCTATTTAGCCTCTGAAGAAAAATACAATAGATGGATTTCAAGAATGTTCTAGAGCTTCTTCTCAGAACAAGTGCTATTTCTTGGCAAGCATAGATCAGTGCAGCCTTATATTACTGCATCAAGATTTATAAAAGGTCTTGGCATATGTGTGGGTAGGATGAATAATTATCAAACACCATATCATTTTAGGAT
This sequence comes from Chlorocebus sabaeus, assembly GCF_047675955.1. Lineage (NCBI taxonomy): Eukaryota > Metazoa > Chordata > Mammalia > Primates > Cercopithecidae > Chlorocebus > Chlorocebus sabaeus. The sequence continues at coordinate 42,213,954 of NC_132918.1, forward strand.
TGACTATGTAAGACTGTGATGTTTAACAGATTAAATCAACCTCTTTAAAAAGTAACTTAGAGGTGAATACTTCACGCAGCCATAATTTTCCATCTTTCTTGAGCTCTACACTTCTAGGGTATTTGTAGTAGTGTATATCTAGCCATGATTTAAAATATCACCATATAGTTTAGCTATGCTTTTCTATATGTATTTTCAATTGTTATCACTATACAAGAAATATCCTAGAAAATGGAAGTGATGCTTTAAAAAGATGAACAGAAAAAACAGTAAAAACAGAAAAAAATTAAAAAAAGAAAAAGAAAAGAAACAATAAAATGGAAGTATGATTTAATACTCTTCCAAATAATTTTTTATCTTCAAATTCAATCCAGTAAACTTCTGGAATACATTTACATATCTCACGAAAGGTACGTTGAAAGAAAAAATTGTTGCTTTTAGTTATGATTATTGGATTCTTAACATTGAAACAAAACTACCCTGCAAATTCTGCAGAGAAAAACTTCTGCAAAGGTGGCATTTGAGGACAGATATGTGGGTGTATATGATTCAGGCAGTGTCTGACCTTGTTGGGGGGGAGTAAGTGACTATCTGCTCCCATAAGATGACCTAAGAGGCTCAGCAGAACCCTTTTTTGCCCCCAAGTTAACATGTTAACTTGCTATGGTCTGCCTTCTTTTCCTTCTAGAAATTCTCTCTTTGACCAATTCATATAGGTGGGCTTGCAAAATAAGATGAACAAATGGCATATGATTCTAGGTATGTAGGAATTCCATAATCCAGATGAGAAAATCAGTATTGCTATTTTCTACCCACACCATTTGAGAAAGAAAGATTCAGGGGCCACTCTTGTACTGTTGGTTCGCTGTTGCTTTGGGAGCTAAGAGCTTGGAGCTGAAGGAAAGGCTCAGGGCCTGCTCTAGGATCTCAGGGTGGGAGTGGGATAAAGGAGGGAGAAGAGGTATTCCCCCAACCTGGGGCTCTCGGGTGGGTAAGGCTGAGTGGACTCACAGCAGTCTCTGATTAGCTGGTCAGACACTACTGCAGTGAGGACTAAGGCAGATTTCTCTTTCTGTTTTTCTTGTTTTTTCCCAGGCAAGTGGAAATTCTAGCCAACTTCCTGTTAACTTTGAGCAGACAGTGGCTATAGTAAAAATTTCTCAGGTGCAGGACATCTCAGATACATGGGATTTCAAATAAGAATATTTGTATTTTTGCTTTCCTATTCTTTGTTCCTACCCTTAAAACTTAAAACGCAGCCCACAAATATTCCTAATTTCTATTTTAAAGCGTTCAATTTAGGGAATTAGGAGAGTACTTTGTGGTTTGCCAAGATTTCCATACTTTGGGCCATAGCATCCCTTAGTCAGGGGTTGGTGTTACTTGCCAGAGATAGCACAAGGGAGTCTCCTGTGGAACAGGAGTTAATGATACACCTCCAGCAAGATTACCTCACTCAGGTAACTATGGCTATGTTAACCCTCCAATACACAAAGTTGATATAACTTAAAGAGTAGGAGGAAGAATATTTAGCTAAATTACATCTGTTTTTTAATTACCACCAATGTTGCTGATAAATTAATGGGATTTTTTTTTTTTTTTTTCCCTCGCACGTATGGGTCTCTGTCTCTCTATTTAAATAACGTATTACTAAATGAGTTTGAAGGTGATTGTGTGACACATTGTAGCAGCTGCATTGCTACCATCTAGTGGACAATTAATGCAATTAATTATTCTTTGGCTTGACAACTTTCGCAAACCATTGCTACTTCAATGGATTCTCTTTATGAATAGAACACTGTTACAGATATTTTAAGATATCATGCCCAATATGGAGTCTCATTTTTCTTGAAGTCATATAGAAAGTAATGAGTTAATAGTCTATGAAAGTAGACTACAAAAAGTCTATAAAGTAATGAGTTAATAGTCTATTATTTTTAAGTAAGAGATGCCCCTAAATCATAACTTTAGTACATCTCATTCTATTTTAAAATTTGAACTTGGCACAATACTTCCCAACATTAGTATGTTCAATTCCAGTCCTGGAAAACTTCAAGTCCTGGAGTGATTTTTGCACTTTCGTTGGTCCAAGTGGTCGAGTCAGGGTCCGTGGCATCCTCTTGTCTCACGTCTGATCTGCTTTCCACACCCTAGCCTAGTTGGTGTTCGAAAAACACTGTGACCATGTCATGGATGACTTAATATCTTCCTTGGGTTTTCATTGTTTTTAGACCAGTGTCCCCAATCCTTAACATGACCTCTAAGCTCTGCCTGACATGGTTCCTACCACCCTCGCTAGCCTGTACACATGCTTTTCTTTCCTCAGCTCTCTAAATTTCACCCTCAATGGCTTTCTTCTTACACTTTTGGGATAGCCACAGGCCTGGAAGGGGTGCTCCCTTTGTGCAGCTAACTGTGATTTATTTGTCAGGTTACAGCACCTTCTGAGGGAGGCTTCTCCCCTACATCAAGCAGGTAGACTTTTTGTACGTTCTTTTTGTGTAGTTCATCCAGCACTTATTTGATTAACATAAATTAGATCACTAATTAATACATTGTTAATTAATGAGTTAATTATTTGTGTAATGTCTGTCTTTCCTAAGGGCCTATACACACGTTCAGGGCAGAAATGTTATCTTTCTTTTTCATTGTTCCATCTTCAATTGCTTAGCAAAGTGCATGGCATGTAGTAGACAGCTGACAAAATAACTTCAATGAGTGGAGACCAAAGCTAGACCAAGAAAGATGGTATCTTTTCATGTCTGCCAGGTTTTATAGTCCTGAATTTCCCTTTACATTTCTTCTTAGCTCACAAGCCTCCCACTGTAATCAGTGCATCTGCACCCTGATGGTCTTGGCCAGCACCCGAGGATGTTAACTCCTATACAGTTGACCGAATCCTCACTGTGCACGGCTTGCTTAGTCATTCATTCACATCGGTTTATCCCCAAAGAAGTAGACCATATGTCAGGTTTTCCAATGGTAATGATTCACTTTTATTATGATCAATATGAAAAGATCTACCTAGTTTAATAGACCCAGAAACTTAAAGAAAGATTGGGATCTGTAAAACATCCAGGCAAACCAAAATAAGAATTCAAGAAAGAAAAGAAATGAAAAATGAGAATTTTGAAACAAGGCCATCAGCTTTCTCAACTAGTACAGGTGTTCCAGGACATAGCTGGCAATGTACTTGATTGCCAGCAAGGTCTCCTCGCAGGTAGCCCGGATCTGGGATTCTGGAAGGGCAAAGCCATATCTGCCTGTATCTCGGAGTTCAAGGGTGAAGGAATATCTGATTCCTTGATCATAAGCCCAGTCGTCAGAGCCCCCAGCAGCAGGATCTGAAATGTGCAAACAGCAATGGAAAAAAAACCTTTAAATCTAGGAAGGAGCTTTAAAAAATTGCCACTTTCTTTTTATCATTACAGATGTTTCACTGTGCAAAATATTTTCAGTAGGCCAATTTTCTAGTAAACTGGATCATAAATGTTTTGGGGGCCGTTTTAAAAATATTACTCCAATCTTATTAAATGTATCACCACGTCACTTTGTAGAAATGATGTGTTTAATACTTCAGAAAGTATGTAGTCTGTAATGCAAAATTCCCAGTGTGCTTGTATGCTATGGTGAACTATACTTTATATGTGAAAGGATGTGTATTTCTCAGGAAAATAAGGAAAGCTGTGTATGATTGGCAAGAGGAGAAGACTCTAAACCCGGCTCGGCTGAAACTATGCCAAATGATAAGATTAAAGAAGCTGAGGGCAGGGCTATGCCTTCATTTTTGTATTTTTAGTGTTTATCTAGCATAAGGCCTGGCGTAGATAAGGTACTTGTTATTAATTTATTCAATAACAATCATGTTGTCACTAACACGTAAAATATGTATTAATTAATTCATTTGTTCATTTATTCACTCATCTGTTTTTTCAGTCAACAATTGTATAGCCCCCACGGAACAGCAGGCTATGGCCTCAACTCTGAAGATGCCAGAACAAGGGAGAGATGTTGGCTCTGCCCTCCAAGGTGTTACAGTGTAATGGAAAAAGAAACCTAGCTGAATTGAATAAAATATGCACCAAGTTCACAATATATAAATAGGTGGGCTATCTCTGCTAGAAATCCCTTAAGAAAACAGTATGCCTCGTATGATTCAGAGCGGTTTTTAAAAAATAATAAAAATAAAGAAAATTGTATTCTGCATAAAGGCTTAAAATAAATTCCAACAACTCAGGACCAGAGCCTCTCCAACTGCACTGGAGGCCACTTGATGATGACACCAGGTCTTTTTTCATGTGTGTGTTTCAATTTCTTTCCAACCTCAGGCAGAAAGAAATCATTTGAAGGCAAAGGAAGATATACGTAGAAATGGAAAATGAGGCCTGTGGAATGTGCCTTCCAGAGAGATCTAAGCTGCAGCATCTGCAGCTCTAGAGTCTAGCCCCTACCACTCTAGCCACTTGCTTACATACACTGACTGACTGATTAGAGGGACTGGTGTCTACCTCTTGAAGGTGACTTGTGCCTCAAGTAGCCATGGTACTTGTCTGTTTAGCCAAAACAAAAAACAAAAACAAAAAAACAACAACAAAAAAAAAAAACCAAAAAACACTCTGTCTTTTTTTTTTGAAATGGAGTTTTGCTCTTGTCACCCAGGCTGGAGTGCAGTGGTAGGATCTCAGCTCACTGCAACCTCCGCCTTCTGGGTTCGAGTGATTCTCCTGCCTCAGCCTCCTGAGCAGCTGGGATTACAGGTGCCTGCCACCATGCCTGGCTAATTTTTTATATTTTTAGTAGAGATGGGATTTTGCCATATTGGGCAGACTGGTCTCGAACTCCTGACCTCGTGATCCGCCCACCTCGGCCTCCCAAAATGCTGGGATTACAGGCATGAGCCGCCATGCCTGGCTGGAAACACTCTGTTTTATATTTTCCTCCAGCAATGGTCCTTTCAAATAAAACTTTTGTGGTGTCATCATTTTGGGAAGTTAATTCTGATACTGTGGGGTTGGTTGGTCTTTTTGTGTGTGCTTTCCTTGTGCATCCTGATGTGACAGCACTCAGCACCTGTATCACAAAAGACTGCATATTTTTTCCTGCTTCCCTACTGCCAGTTTTTTAAAGACTGCCCTGATCTCTCCCTCCTTCCTTTTCTCTTTTCATCTTTTCTTCTCTCTGTTCTTACTTTCTTGTTCTCTAAGTGCCTAATGAGGCCCTGGCACATAGTAAGTGCTCAGTAAATACTTACAGAGAGCAAATGTCTCTGTGGGTTGAAAAGGATATTTTTCTTCCCTTCTCTTTTTATTTTGAGACAGGGTCCTGCTCTGTCACCCAGGCTGGAGTGCAATGGTGCAATTATAGCTCACTGTAACCTTGAACTCCTGGGCTCAGGGGACTCTCCCGCCTCAGCCTCCTCAGTAGCTGGGATTATAGGTGTGCGTGACCAACTAATTTTTAAACGTTTTTAGAGACAAGGTTGCTATGTTGTCCAGGCTTTCCTTCCTTTTTTTTTTTGAACAGAAAACTGATTACATATTTTAGAAAAATTAGTTGTGAGGCAAAAGCCACATGCTTTAAACTATCAGAAAATAAACGCCCCAGGAACCATTTGTTGGCTTTTTAGGCACATGGTTCTTTGCACGGTTCTGAAGCCAAGACTCACAGATTGTTGTAGCTCCTGGGCCATATGTGTACTTGGTGCCGTGCAGTGAGGCAAGTTCTTTCACAGCAGCTTTAGCCAGGGTATTCTGCAAAAGAAACAGCAATAAGTAAGGAAATAAATAAAAGCACACTGCTAAATAAATGCTCTGTGCCTTATTTTTAAGGCATTCAAAGTGTGCAAAGTAACAATTTGGATAGTATTATATGCTTTTTCAGGACCCATTTTCATTTTTCTACCTAACTTAGTGATATGATCCAAGTAATTCTTGTGCAAGGATGTCTTCCCTAATACCCTCCACAAGCATTCACTCTGAGCCTCTATTTATCTTGTCTCGTAAGAGTTTGTAAGAGTAAAGCAGGAGACAAGGAAGGCTTTATGGCTGTGCAAAGAAGTTGTCTACCTGTTTGCAGGCAAACAAACCAAAACACACGCACGCAAAAACCCAAACAGAACAAAACGAAACAAAAAAAAACCGCTTGGCAATGTGCAGGTTATAAAGCCGGATTAAGTTACGATAGGGTTGTGTGAGTTAGGGCAGGAGCATTAGAAACTGTCCATAGGATTGGCTAGTCAATGCAACATTCAGTGCCAGCATGGAAATGCTTAGGACTGGCAGTTCCCTAGATGAGTGGTAGCTCCAGCTTGGAAAATTTTTAGACTAAAAAGTTACAGAATATTCATTCGATTTCAAAATGCAGAACATTTGAATTTCAGAATTTAAAAAGTTGTTAAGTATTAACTTACGTGTAATCTTTTTTCTTAGAAGCATCATCACCTTCTCATAAGAACCATTGCCCTCCGGTTCCCTGCACCCAACTCCTAGGGAAAGGCTCTCTGTACTCAGAAACTCTGTGATAAAACTCCGCTGACATACTGCCTATTTAAATAAAACACTTGAGAAGCAAGGCCTGGCTCAGCTGTCTGGGGAATACAGATTTGAAAAACAAATTGTTTACTGCAGGAGAATTAGCCATAATTCATTCCGGAATGAAACTGGCTCTATTTCATACTTTGGCATTATAATTACTTCCTCTACATATGCCTGGAAAACTGTGAGGTTGGTGATGATTCATAATAATATGATTTTTACAAAGTAGGAATTTTCTTTCCCTTATTCTAATGTTGAAACCAGTTTAGTAGAATCTTATGTCAAACTGATGAGGGCATGGCCATAAGACTTCAAGGATTCCAATTCCTAAAGCATTAATACTTCATCAGCCAGGTGGTAAATTAGAAAACTTAAAGAGAGTTATAAAATGTAATTCATTATTTTCTGGTCCACTGAAATGATGCAATCAGCTTCCTGGAACTAACATCATTCTCAGAGTTTTGGTTCAGTACTTGCAAATTTTAGGGTTCCATTTTCCTGTTTCTAAACTGATAAACTAAGACATGCTTTCTCTAACTGCATGGAATATTTACTGTTGTGGCCTAAATATATTGCTCCTCTTGTTTAATCTTATTGTAACAAAGACACTAGATTTAGATTTTTTTAACCCTTTGGTTAAACCCCTAGGTTCCACTGCCGATTGAAACCAGAACCAGTTAAACATTACATAATGCTAAGAATAGATTTAAAACCATCTTCTAGAGATGTGAAACATGGTGAGGCAATAGTTCTTTTTGTAGGTAAACATGATATTTTCTACCATTCTACAATTTCTTTAACTTGCCATTTATCAAAGGAAATCTCTAGTTAGTTATTTTTCTGGAAGGCAGAACCTCTGATCTTACAGAATTCTTATTCCTTCCCTGGTTGCCTTCTTCAGGCTTTACTTCAATTTTTCCTTAAGACTTGAATTATTGGCCGGGCGCGGTGGCTCAAGCCTGTAATCCCAGCACTTTGGGAGGCCGAGACGGGCGGATCACGAGGTCAGGAGATCGAGACCATCCTGGCTAACACGGTGAAACCCCGTCTCTACTAAGAAATACAAAAAACTAGCCGGGCGAGGTGGCGGGCGCCTGTAGTCCCAGCTACTTGGGAGGCTGAGGCCGGAGAATGGCGTGATCCCAGGAGGCGGAGCTTGCAGTGAGCTGAGATCCGGCCACTGCACTCCAGCCTGGGCGACAGAGCAAGACTCCGTCTCAAAAAAAAAAAAAAAAAAAAAAAAGACTTGAATTATTATTTTTAGTTAGTGGAAATATTCTTCAAGATTAGTTCCAAACATGAATAGTTACGAAGACTTGAGAAGATTTAGTAGTCATTGTCGTTATCTTTTGGACTCGTGTTGATTGATTGTCGTTCAAGTCTCTCAACATATTTACTGGTGCAATACAATAATAGAGTTTTCAGACAAAACCAAAGGGGGCTATTTGTGATCTGTTATCTCTTTTGACTTATTATCTTATCAATTTAATTATGATTTCCATTAAGGCCACAGAAAAATGTTTAGTTGTCCTTTCCTCAAACCACACTCTGGGCATGTGAAGTGACATCCGAGTTCTCGCTATGCCTTCATTGGCATCTTTTGGAAACAGTTGCTCTATTTTTTTGATGCTGAAGGAATACCTGAGGTTGATGTGGGCTTAAAAAGGTTGTTATTTTATTCCTGTCACAGGTGCACACTGGAGGAACATTTAATTTATGCCTAAGTTCTCAGCTCTTGTCCTCAGTTGCTCTCTCATCTTGATATCCACCTCATCTCTCATCTTCTGAAGATCACCTCATCACCATGTCTTCGATGACTCTATCATGTCAAACCTCTTTGGCAAAAACAGCTGTTACAAACCAGGTCCGGCCTTGTCTCTCAGGCTACATCATTTGTTGTGTATTCTCGTGTTCCTCCTGAGGTAGATTTTCCTGAATTACTTCTCTGTACACCCTTTCCTGCTTCTCCTGACCTCCATGACTGTGGGTACCCTTTTCTCTTCACTGGAATCCTCTTTCTGTCTTTGCTAATATGAATAATTGCTATTGTTTTTCCAGATTCAGTTTTAGTGTTATCTTCTTTATGAAACTGCCTCTACTCTCTTAGGAAGCATTGAGGACCCCCCCTTGTTGGGTGCCCACACTTTTATCAGGGTTCACTGTGTGCTATAATCAGTTGTTTTTGCATCTATGTCCTCTCCAGGTGAGCTCCTTGAAGGAAGGAATTGTTGGCTATTCATTTTGTATCCTCAGCAGATTGCATAGCACCTAGCAAATGATTAGTCAACTGAGTCTAACACTCTGGCTTAGGGTCATTATGAATAGTCAAGTGCAGAGTGCTGAGCTTTGCAGAGGCTGAACCCACCTGAGTGGAGATTGGGAATGCTTCTGGGGAGGGCAGTGGTACCATTTATTGATGGTTGATGGGTTGCTACATTTAGACATTGACATCTTCTGTGCATTTTACTTATTTCTATTAATTAAAAAAAAATCTATGGATCCTTTCTCTCAGCCCCTCCAAGGCCAAAAGACAAAAAAAAGTCAGAACAGACATTAATCAAGTAAAATATCATATTTTAAATTCCAATTATGTTAACAAAAATCCCTGGAATCAGTGTGTGTCTTTTCTTTAGAAGAGTTCAAATAATTTCACAAATGTTACTCATTTATCTTCTCAACATTATCTGTCCACATTTCACTGACACAGAATTTTCTAGCAGAATGGAATACCATCTGGGGCAGCAAGCTCAGTGGGAATGTTCCAGTCAACCTGGATGACTGACCCCTGCCAAGAATGGTAGAGAGAAAGGTAATTCTTGCATTTGCTACAATGTTAGAGTGGTAACTCTGTTCCCTTGCATGTTTCTGTAAAGAGATGAGGGCAGATGATGGAAGAGCCAAGAAGCAACGACACAGCAGACAGCTCTGTCCGTATCTTGAAATTCCAATTAGTGACAATTTCTATAAAACTTGTCTTTTGAGGGACATCTTACATTGTTTCTCAGTGGATTCAAAATCAGAACTAACATTTACATAAAAACTTAAGCTTTACAAAGAGCTCTTGATAAGAGCTAGATATTTTTATCCCCATTTTACAGATAAAAGAACTAAAACTCACAGAGGATAAAAGAAGTTGCTCAAGGGCACACAGCCCCATAAGTGGCTGACTTGAGCTAAGTTCTTCTTTCTTTAAATCTTCTGCTCTTTTTCACTTCTCCTTGTGGCCTTGGAATACTTCAAAAGAAGTGTTGCTGGAGCTGGTTTTACCAATTGTAAAGAACAGAAGGAAGCTAAATATAAATCAGCCTCAGAGAAAACTTTGCTTTCAGTCAAGGCCAAACATGGTCAGCCTTTATTAATCCTTAGCTATGAATTTCCTACCACATCTTATGCATGTTCTCTTTTGTCATCTATTTCCTCAAAAAGAGGCCTTGGTCCTAGAGCAAAAGACAGAGAAAGTCTAAAATGTCACATCTAGCTCACAGCCCAAGAGACAAAGTAAGAGCTAGTGTAATGTTTCTCCAGGCGTTGAGTTCCAAGGACCTGGTGAGATGAATAAGGAGAGGATATTCTTTTCCACTGACCTGCATTCCCATTGAATATATGATAAAGAAACTCCCCTTTCGTGACTGTGCACATCGCTCTCACTCCAATCTCTTGTACACGACCAGCATCAATCTTCCAGTGGCCCACTATTACAGTATAAGAAAACAAAAGCTCCAAACCAACTATCAGGTATAAAACAATTTAAAGAAAATTTTCTGTAGAACTTTGTTTCTGACTGAAAATTCTGAGTTTAGCCATCCCTATGGGTGAATATCTGTGATAAGGGAAGCATCAAAATGACCCTTAACTGCAGTTTCCTTCCTTCTGTCCTGCGATAATGGGTAAATTATACCAAGGGACCAATAAGAAACTTAACTTTTATAATTTTGGTGCAAAAGAAGAAGTCCTTACGGTCTATAAGCAGGCACCAAGGAGAAAGCATTTGAGACCTGAAAAAGCAAATGTGTTTTGAGAAAAAAGAGGCCCTGAGATTAGAGAAGGGCAAAGAGTTAGGAAAAAGTTTGACTTAGGAGAACCAGGCCTGCCGATTTCCACAGAGCCCAGGGGAGTGTGGGAATGCTTTCACTGATGAAAACCAAACTTTGTACTGGACTGATCTGCATACATATTTTTAAGCTCTTTGACATTCAAGGGAAATGTGAAGTGTGAGTCAGCTGAAATTGCAAAGTCTAGAGAATGTATTTATTTATTTATTTATTTATTTATTTATTTATTTATTTTTCTGGTAGAAGTGGAGTTTCTCCCAAATAAATAAATACTGTCTAATGGGGGATTTGTAGGTTCTCTTGCACTTGAAATTTGCAGAACATTGTAAAGTTTTGTGAAGAAAGTATAAGATCCTGTGAAAGGCAAGAGCCTTTGTCTAGGAATGTGACTTTGTTCTTATCTTTATTTAAAGCAAGTTTCTCAACCTTGGCACTCTTGCCATTTTGGGCTGGATAATTTGTTGGGGATGGGAGGGCTGTTCTGTGCATTGTAGGAAGTGTATCAGCATCCCCTGGCCTCTACCCACCAAATGCCTGTAGAGCTTGACAGTTATGACAACCAAAGATGTCTCCCAAATATTGCCAAATGTCATCTGGGGGTGGGAGTGGGGGTGGGGGGCGAAATTAGTTGAAATGGAAGTCATATAAAATATTTAATTATGGTAAACTAAAATTTGTTTTAGGAAAAAGATTAAAAAGAAAGACAACTGATTTTAAAGGTGCTATGAGAATGCCTTTTTCTCTGTTGATGACATTACAGGTATCTTTTAAACATCTCTGCTAGGTCACTTTTGCTAAAACATCACTTTATCCCAAGAACTTTCAGGCTTTTAGGAAAAAATACAGATTGACCAGTTAAATTTATATTTCAGATGAACAATAATTTTTCAGTAGAAGTCTGTCCCATGAAATATTTGGACATGGTTACAATAAAAATTGTTTGTTGTTTGAATCCAAATTCTACTGGAAGTTCTGTAATGGACCTACAATCCTATTTTCCAGGCCCCTGACTCCAGGGCCCACTGTGACACAGGATTCATCCTGGCATTCAAGTGCCTACACAACCTGGTCACCTCATTGATTGGCCCTTGCCCCGACTCTTCTCCAGGGAGAACACTCGATACAAGATGACCCCCTTCTACTTCCTTCCTCAACTTCATCTTTCAGTTTCTCCATTGCTCATTTGTTGGCTATTTTCTCTGCCTAAAACGTCCTATTCCTTTCTCTGCCACTCAAATTCTGCCCAGACTTCAAAGCTCAGAACAAGTTGCATCCCTTCTTTATGATCTTCACTGTGTAGCTTCAGCAAACATTGCCATTTTCCTCTCCTGAATTCCTACTACTGCACTAATGGGAAACTCCCAATTCTGTTCTCCTTTTGTATGGTTTCTGGTACCCAAGTCTAGTCATTTCAGTAGGATTGTAAGTTCTCAGTGGCAGGAAACATACTTTATAATGAGCACTTAATAGTTGCTTAATGAAATTTCTTTCCCTCCCTCCCTCCTTCCCTCCCTCCCTCCCTCCCTCCCTCCCTCCCTCCCTCCCTCCCTTCCTTCCTTCCTTCCTTCCTTCCTTCCTTCCTTCCTTCCTTCCTTCCTTCCTTCCTTCCTTCCTTCCGCGACAGGGTCTTGCTCTGTTACCCAGGTTGGAGTGCAGTGGCATGATCTTGGCTCACTGCAACCTCTGCCTCCCGGGTTCAAATGATTCTCATGCCTCAGCCACCCGAGGAGCTGGGACTACAGGCGTGTGCCACCACATCCAGCCAAATTTTTGTATTTTTGGTAGGGAAGAGGTTTCACCATGTTGGCCAGGCTGGTCTCAAATTCCTGACCACAAGTGATCCTCCTGCATCGGCCTCCCAAAGTGCTGGGATTACAGGCATGAGCCACCAGGCCTGGCTATGAAATTTTTGATGATTGATAAGCCATGTACTGACCAGGCCTAGTAGGAGAATTTTATCAGGCCAAGAAGTCCCTTAAAGAGCATAATGGTGAATAAGCAACTAGTTTCTTAAATAAATTCTGAGTTTGTCATTTAAAGTTTTTGTCTTTTAAGTGAGAGTATAAGTTTGGAGAAAATTCCTGCAGCAGATGTTTTGTGTCTAAAGCCCTGTTTACCTGAGCCGCTGATAAGCACACCTGAAGGCAGAATTGTGGCTTGCTACTCTTGTTATTAGGGACATGGAGCAGCTGTGATGGGTGATGTGCATGGGTGTGTGCATAGCCCGCAATTGTCCGCCTTCTAATCATAATAGTCTTCCCTCTGATTTTTATGTTTATCTTTAGTCATAATCTTGCATTATACTCACATTCTTGAGGAAAGCAGTGAACTTGTGTCTTAGTAATGCCTTAATTAAAACTTCAATTAAGAGGCAGTGAGTGAGGTTGCCACTGGACTGGAAGGTGTTAGAATTTAGAAGTAGCTTTCTATCTTTTGTTCACATTTAATAATTTTTTAGAAAGTCTGTCATATTTTTTCTTCTGGTTACTGTTATCTTTTTCCTGGTTAATGAATATGTATCTCTCTAAAGAATGGGCCAGAATCATAAAGACTAGGCCATTAGAAGTTAGTCATCTCAGTTAACCAGAGTACATCTTTAGTAATGTCCAGAGGCAGAGGTAATTGTGATATACTGTGTGGGATGAAAGACTTTCTGATGAATGTTCTTCTGCAAAGCAGTTCTATGGGGTACCACCATAGAATGTACCCACTTAAATATGTGTCTGTGTGTCTTTGGAAATTGAGGCAGCCTAGAAGATTCTTCAGGAGCCAGTAGCTTTAGACTCAGGGCTACCCTGACTACCAGTGTTGGCTTCACCAAGCCTTCCATGCCTCAGGTGGAAAATGAGAAACAGACCAGAGAATTTCTAAGACTTTTCTAGGCATAACATTCTGTGCTTCTAATGCAGAGAAATGGTGCAAGACTCATGCCCTGGATTGGCACCTTTGTGTAGTGCACTCTGCTTTCCACTTTGTTAATCTGTGGAGAGGGACAAGATACTTGTTGGCTGGATATTCTTCTGGCATCCCATTTTTCACTTTGAAGTTGTATTATTATTATTATTATTATTATTAACAGTGTCATGTAGACATCTTTGCGGGAGAAGGTGTACCAAAGATTGGGTGCTTCTTCCTGCCCAATAAGTGCAGTCATTTGGTTAGGTTTGAAAGCCTTTTCTCCCAGTTTTAATTTCTCTGACAATAACGAGGTCACAGAATTCAATATTTCATTGTCCTTTAGAATTTTGGAAATCTAAATTCATTGTTTTTCTTCTAAGTCTTAAAACTTCCTTTGACAGTAGTGGCCACTTTATATTAAAGAGGTCTACACTGAGAGACTGGACAGTTTATGAGGCCATTAGAAGCTCAGAGTGCACTTTGTATTCTTGCTTTAAACAATATAGTATGAGTAAAAGCAGTTTGCAAATGGGAAAGCATTATATATGTGAGATATTCTTGTTATTCCATCTCCCTTCTGCTCTGCTAAACATATCTTTTCTAGTAGTCTTCTCTGCAATCCATATAATACTTTTCCTGTTCTTTACTTCATTGGTCTTTTGCATTCTTATCTCTGCCCTTCTTTCTTTGGAAGGTTGTCTTATGATGTGAGCAATTATTAGGCAAGCTACATGTAAAATCATTCAGAAATGAAGCCACATAAATTTTTATCATGACTCAGATATCAAAAGACTGCTGCTTATAGGATGTCCTAAGTTTGGGCTGAAAATGCTAACATAAGAGCAAAATAATTTCCTTTAGTCTAGTCTTATTGTCATTGAAACATATATTTTTTTGCTATAAATATAATAATTTTATAGATATAAAGAAAAATAGAAATCCCATGTATACCAATGACTTGGCAGAATGCTATATAAGTCCTCATTGTTTCCTTTAAATTTTAATGTGGTATGACACAAGATTTCATCTTCCTAATGTTTTACTACCTTTTGTTTTCTGCAGCAGAGTCACATTTCTCTATGTAAGAATTAATATGGAGGCTCTAGATTTGGGTTGAAAATTAACTTCTTGAGACCAAGGCTTAGTTTTTTCCCTTTGAAATCCTCATTGCAAATAAAAACTAAAAATGTTAAGATTGATGTTTTTTGAGAGACTCATATTCTTTTTTGTCTATACATATATTTGTAATTGCACTATAGTTAATGAGCTTGTTTTAGCAAAATGTGCTTTGGAAGTAAGTAAATTGGAATTCTACCATACAAGAAGAAGTTGGAAGGATCTCTAGCTACTCAAAATATTAAAGTTGCTTTGGTGTGCTAAACTAAATTCAGACACCAAATGAATCAGATAATCAAATAACAGTCACCTTAAGTAGCATGCCACTTACTAGTGGCATTTAAGTGTTTCTTTTAAGATACTAGAGGAAAGCTTTATCAATAGAGAAAATTATTGGAAATTAAAAATAACTTTTAAATCAATGAGTATGATATATCAAATTCAATTTTTGCATTTTAGTCACCTGTCTTGTACTCTGGTAAAGATAAAAGTGGCATATACTTTTATTTGAACTTTTTAGTTTTGTGTGTGTAGAAACAAGCATCCAAAATAAGATTATTTTGTGGCTTGTGCTTTTTCTCCTTTTGAGAATAGATTATGAACATTTTACTTTGGTAGAATTCTACTTATTATACTTCGTTGGCAATTAGAATTTAACAACAATTTTGGAGGACAGGATTTTGAATAGTATCTCTTTTACTATTACCTCTCCTTGACTTTAAACAAAGAAGTGACTCTTAGGGAAGAGTATCAGTGACTCATGTTCTGTTGGAACAGTTTTACACCATTTGGTGCACATGTGAATTGGCCCATTAAAACTTCTAACTCTGAGGCTTGCTGCTTTTGCTGGAGAAAATTCCCTTAGGAAGTAGCAAAAATTATTTATAATATTCTAGAGGCAGGACTTACTTGCCTTTTTTTTTTTTATTTTTATTTTTATTAAGGATGATTTGGAGACTTTTAGGGTAGCCCAGATTCTCGTTGTTATTGTATACAACTAGTGGCAACAAAGCTGTCTCATCACTAAAAGGGCTTACACTTATTCCTTGAATAGGAAATGTACTGAATAAGAAAACTTCGGCAGCTCAGCTTCCAGGAACACTTTAAGCTTTATTCTGTTAGTGTTAGTCTTTTAGTATTTATGTGTAAAACTAGTTGATACTGAAGCAAACTGGATATATATGTTATTGCTACTCTCGATGTGTTTTGTAATTTTAATTTTTATATTTTAATTATTAACTCATTAGTATGTAGCTATGGCTTTGGCTTTTTCTCTTCTGATATGGCACAACTTAAATATATTTACATGAGTTATACAAACTACATACCCCCACCTCCCCTTTTCTGGTGGCCAGAAATTTTGGACAGAAATGAGGAGCCAACCATACCCATCTCTGGGATAGCAAGACTGTGAGTGCTCACTGGCAACACAGACAGCCTGAGCTTAAGTGAAAAACTGAAATGCTTAGCGGTGCTAACTTATATATATTGGCCACGGATGGGGAAAAATGAAAAGCTTTTTGAAAAATTGTATTTTTTTTTTTAAAGAAAAGGGCCCATCCAACTATTAGCTATCAATTTTCTAGGAGATGGGGTTATTCTTCTGATTTGTTCTCAAAATATTTACAGCATTACATATTTTATTTGGTCTCTGAAAGACTAATTCTGAAAGTATAAAACAACATTTTTCAGTTTTAAAGTTACTGGGTCTTCAAATTTATTCATTTAGGTAAGCCAAATATGCATGTCATTGTCTAAGTGGAATACATTTTTTTTTTTTTGGGCATAACTCAAATGCTTTAAATCTTATATTTGCTCTTTTAGTTTATTGGTGCCAACTTCTGGCAGCCAGATGTTTCACAAATTAATGAAATATTGTTTGAAAGATTCAAACATGCTTATTTAAAAAATTATTCATTGACATGTGATATTTCTCAATGAGAAAACTCATTATTTAACTGCTCAAGTGATTGTCTTGATTGTTCAATAAGATTGCTAGTTTTTTTGATGTCAGAGATTCTTAAATTTCTTTGCTTTATGCCCTGTATGTGGTAAAGACTCATTCACATTATTTGTTCATTGATTGATTTACTTTTGAGTCTCACCCAATCAAAAAGTGAAATAAACCGTTTTAGTATTTAATGACTAAACCTGATATCACCCAAGTGTGACAAATTCCTAATGACATCTGCTATGCTCTGCTATGCTCTGGATCTGTGTCAAATTCAGCTCAGGGCAGCTTGACAAAACTGACTGAAAAAAAATATGTATGTGATCAAGCAACTTTGTTGATTATCTCAAATGCATCTGAAATCATCATGTAAGTCAGTATTGTGGTGAAGCCAGAGGAAATGGAACTATTGTCATTTTGAAGATTAGTCAATAAATCACATGTGGGGAACAATTTCCTGTATGAAAATCGTATTTCTTTTAGCCAGCTCCAGATTCCTTATACATCTGTAATAAGTTTTTCAGTTCTACTACCAAAAAATCAATAAAGGGACTTGCAGAAAGTGTTCTTATAATGATTTTTTTTTTTTTTTTTTAGGATTAGAATTTTAAAAATCTCAACAGTAAAATATCATACCTACTATTTTGCTACTTACCAACTCAACATTGTTCTCACCGAGTTTGTAAGCATATGAGTAAGGGTAGATTAACATTTGGGAGTACGAGTGGATTGTCAGATATGCCTTGATGGAAGAGAGGTTGTTGCGGATGAAATCAGCCAGGGCCTTGGTTTCCTTTTCAGACTCTGCAGCAGGTCCACAGTAAGTTTCATCACAGGGGTTTCGAGAGGCTCCAATTTCTGGAAAAACGTGTGATGTTAATGGCAAGGATCACCTAATAAGGTTCTTGTGAGGATGTTTTAAACTTTCAAATTAGAAAGTTGTTTTCATAGGAGTCCTAATCAAGGAGGCCTTATAGTTGTCCCTATTATGTATATATTATGTAGTAAAATATCCATTTAATCACAGGATTAGGATGGTATGTTTTTAAGCTAACATGGTAAAAAGTTGCACATGGAATCACCAATGTGTCTCCGTGTAGTATCAATATAGTGTAAGAACATTAATAAGCAGGGGACAAACTAATATCCATGAAAACATTTTTAGTATGATCATTCTTAATTGCATTACAATTTTATGTAAATAATGACTTATTTAATGGCTGTCTCCCCCTCTAGACTATACATTCCATGAGTAGTAGCATTATGTCTGGTTTGTTCAGCCTTATATTTTCAGCATCTAGCACAGCTGGGAACACAACAGAGTTCTCAATATGTTTTAGTTAATTGAATTAAAATTTTTTTTTTTTTTGGTGCTTTTAGAAAGTTAGAACTTTAAAATATAAAACTTTGCAGTTTTTTTTTATTTTAGACACTATTGTGTTTTCTTATTTTTCCTCTTATGTTTTTCAATGGGTAGATGCAAAATGGTTAGCCAGATACTTACCGCACCAACCAGCGTCAAAATTTCTGTTGGGGTCTGTGCCAATGCAGCTAGATCCAGCACGGGTGGAGCGAGTCTTTCTCCAAAATCGGCTCTGAAAGTGGACTATATGGTTAGGACAAATATAATAGAGAAAGGTTGGTTTTAATTTAATCAGCCTCTCTCAGTAGTGTTGCATATACCTTGGTCCAGGTGTAGATGTAGCCGTCGATATTGAGCACAGGCAGGATATAAAAGTCTAACTTGTTGAGAAGCTCTGTTATTTGGATCTCACTTCCATAGGTACGAACAGCCTGTATGTGAATTATGAAGAGGAATGTCATGGAAAAATGGAACATATGATGCTGTTAAAATTTACAAAGACTGTTGAATGTTAACTTTGGTAACAAAAACAGTATTTCCTATTGAGGATGGACAATATTAATATTTAAAAAGCAATCAGCAAATTACTACCAATACTTGATATTTTTATTTATAATTGTTATTTCTAATTCTTCTCTGCTTCCAGGATATTTCTATTGCATGCTTCTTATTTTAACTTTTTACTTTAATGAGAAACTTATTTAATTAAAGACTTCTGAAGAACATATATACTCATTTCTTTTCAGATAACAACTACAATAGCTTTTTTCAAAGTTAGTAGGGTATAAGTGTAAGACCTAGTTCTGGTAAGAAGTTCTGTGGATAGCTCTGCATGTTCCTAATAATGTCATTTAGAAATGTATTTCTTTTCTATGAAACCTCCTGTAGATGATCTCACTAGAGGGAATGTCCAATATAACAAGGTAATGAGAATGCCTCTCATAATAAGCTCACACTCAGGGATTTTGGGGAGGCTCTCACCAACACCCCAAGCTGCAGAGTGATGGGAGTTTCCTTTGTTGTCTTTCTCAAGAAGGGACAATCCTGTTGTCCCTGTTAAGTAATGTAGACACTTATCTATGAATGAGGGACATCATGCCCGTTTAATACGTTCCGTTAGTCATGGTCCCTCTGATCCAGCATCATATTAAACTTAAATTCAACCCTTCCCTAGGCTTGCTTGAATAAACTTTAAAATAGATTAGACTGCTATGTGTGAACAGTTTGTATATACTATTTGCAATTATATATATATAAAAGTTAATTACAATATTACATGATCAAGCATGTGCTTTTTAGGTTACAGGAGCTATACAATCATTTTCTTTTAATGGTATGCAAATTGGAAAAATAGTAAAATTTCATTCTAAGATCCAGTTATCCTCTTCTAAAAGGCAGACGGTGAGGTGAGCTACATAGTGAAGCTAAGTGATGCCAATCTGATACATAATGTCTAGAAACCAAGACTATATAACAAATATATACGGAAGTGCTTCACACAAACATTATGTTGTATATGATAATATTCTTATATATTTAAAGCACTTCAATGTTTTCAACTTTTAAATTTGAAATAATTTTAGACTTACAGAAGAATTGCAAAAGTATTTCCCATATACCCATCATCCAGCTTCCTGAATGTTACCATCTTACATAACCATGGTATAATTTTCAAAGTGAAGAAATTAACAGTGATACAATACTATAAACTAATTTATAGACTTTATTCAGATTTCACAAGTTTATCCACTAATATCCTTTTTCCATTCTCATTTCCAATCTAGGATCCTACATTGCCTTTATTTGTCTTGTCTCCGTTGTCTCCTCTGATCTGTGACAGGTCTTCAGTCTTTTTGTGTTTTATGACTTTAATACTGTTCAAGAGTTCTGGTCAGGTTATTTTGCAGAATGCCCCTTACTTTGAGTTTGTCTAAATTATTTTTCAAAATTAAATTTTGTTTATGATTAAAGGGAGGTCACTTATTTTAAGGAAGAATGCCACATATCACAATGTGATATGTCTTTTCACTGCATAATATCTGAAGGTACATGATATTGATATGTCTTATTTATTACTGGTGATGTCAACCTTGATCACTTAGTTAAGGTAGTTCCTTCTGCTAGGTTTATCCACTGTAAGTTTTCCCTTTGTAATGAATACACTTTTGGGAGGAGATAACTTTGAGACTGTGCAAATATCCTGTTTCTCCCTAAACTTTTAGCCACTAATTTTATATGCCTCTGTGGATTTGCCTGACATGATTATTGCTGTGGTGTTCCAGTGATGATTTTATGTTTTGCTCATTCTTTGTACATATATTAGTTGTAATTCTTCTGCAAGAAGGAGTTGTTCTTTGCCTCTGTTTTATTTATTGAATCATCTATGCATATCAGTATAGACTTATGCATATTTTAAAACTTGTTTTTAAAAGGCTTTTACATATATCTTATTATTAGAATGATAAGGCATGAAAAACAGTATCATTTAGAGTAAGGACTACTATGCACTGTTTTCTTTTCTTCTGAAGTATACAATTATTATTAGCCAGGAGATAATGATCCAATTGGTTTAACCACAACCATTAGGTTTTACATGACCAACCACTATGCTAGCTGTTGGACTCTCTACCAAATGGGGGTGAGAAAGTTCAGATGAGTGAAATTCAAATAAATGCAATTTTTTTTTGTTTTTTTTTTTTTTTGAGATGAGGTTTCACCATGTTGCGCAGGCTGGTCTCCAATTCCTGGGCCCAAGCAATCCACCTGTCTCAGCCTCCCAAAGTACTAGGGTTATAGGCATGAGCCACTGCACCTGGCCCATAAATAGAATTTTCTGTTTAAAATCTTGCCTTATAAAGGTCTGTTGGTGGAAGTTGAAACTAGTTTCCAACATTGGGAACTTGTAATTGTGGATTTTTTTCTGTGTTATTATTCTCTCTAGGTTTTAAGGAATTAATTGAAAATTAAAACATACATTTCTCTTTGCCAAAAACCACTCTACACACTGACCTCTCTTACAAACCACTGGCAAAATGCAGGAGAAATCCACTCTCTGGCATGGAAACCACAGTCTATGAAAATGGCAGGCTTATTTTGTCCAGCTTTGCCAACCTATTGCAAACAAAAGGAAAAGGAAAACCATGATTCATCATGGGACATTCAGGGGTTAACCTCCACTACCCATCTGGGCTTGAGACTCAACAAGTGAAACCCGACAACAGCAAGAGCTGGATCCCATGATTAAATTAAATTAAAATATAATACTAACACAGTATGTTCTCGCTTCTAGACTCACAATGTTTGAGCTGAAAGCTTATATGGCTGTTTATTACTTTTATTAAGCTTGACAAGCTCATATTTTCAGATGATGCTTGATTACCCTGCTTAATTGTACTCATGTGGAGGTTATTTTCAGCTGCTGTTATTAGGTGACATGACCAAGACAACTGGATGAGTAATTAGAAGTAATCATGATTATTGCTAATCTTGTAGGAATTTTTACTACTCTCTCACTTTTTCCTTGTCTTTTTATTTCCTTCATTAGAATTATATGACAAAAATGGTGTTAGAAAATGACAGAAACAAATTGTTGATATGCTTTGTAATATTGTCTGATAGACATGAAGTTTATGAACCTCTTTAGCAAATGGATTTGCAAACGACAGCTGGGAAAGAAGAATTTCATCAAGGTAGATAATCATTTACATTGCTTACAGGAATGTGGTTAAATTTATAGGTCTTCTCTTATTTTATTGCATTTTTCCTTTTGAATAAATCAAAATAATGATTTAAAAATCCACATATGATAAAAGAAGCTGGGGAATCTGATTCCCTCGGGGGTGTAGGCAGGAAAGAGTTATAACAATGTTTGGGATAAGCATGTCTGTGAAACAGATGTTCATATGTTAGAATTCATTGATTTAAAGCCCTCAGACATGGCAAGGTCATGGTTAAAAATGATTACCTTGAGGAGGTAAATATCACGTCCCTCAAATGTGGTTCCGATAACACTGCGAGAGATGAGGGCTGGATTCTCAGTGGCGACTTGTTGAGTCCAAGCCTCTATCTACCAAATGGAATCATTTGTAGATCAGTGTGGCATTCTTGGTTCAATTCCCAAAGTAATATCTGTCTAAATCATGTGCACATCATACCGTTTCCCAGTTGTTGTACTTCACATAACTGTGTCCTGTTGCACGAACCCGGCTATCAAACTGAGCCTCCACCACATTTCTCAGGTTGCTTATCAGTACCCTGCAACGAACCAAAGTGGGTGTTCCTATGAACATAAGTGTATTTTTCCCCAGTGAACACACATAAAGCCCCAGAGCCGCTGCTTTAGCAGATGGCACAGTACACTCTCTATAAATTCTCATGTCGTCCTCTGGTTCTTCCTGATGACCTTCAGCTGCTCCAGGGAGATTCTGTTACTGATCGTAAAGAATGAGTAAGTCACGAAGAAGGATACTGGAGAGTGCAAGCAAAATAGGATCTTCCTCAGCCCAGACCTCAGGTATTTGACTATCTGTGAACCTTAAACTTGGAAAATGGTTGCCCCTGGTACCTGGGACATTTTGGGTCAGGGCCTTGGGTTTCCACACAACAGTATGTGCTCGAAGCCTATCTATGGTCTTTCTTCCTCAGGACTTTTCTGAATTTAGAACTAAAAGTCTTGTGTTCCAGAGAGCTACTCAATTCTGGGTAAATGGAAAGAGTTGTCACTTTGGAACTGTCTCTAGGTTCTGAGAAAAATATCTTGTCTGGAAATTCAGAAATATTAACAAGCTGAAGATTTACTAGGTAAAAGAATAGGTTTAAAGAACTAGTTTCTATTTGCTTGTCTTTTGGGTGGTTTAAGTAATCTAATAATGGTTCTGTAGTAAGGTAATATGAAAAGTCGTAACAGAAACCTTTGAGGCCTACCTGTTTAGATAAATGAATTGTTCAGGTGATAGTTTCCATTATGAGGCCAGTCTGAAGGTGTGTATGTGTGTGACTTCGCTTCCCTTTCTACTCTGAGTGAAAAGTATGCTTGGAAGAGAGAAAAGTTTATGATCATTAGTATCCTTGATCACAGTACTGTGAATATTACAGACAGAGGTCACTTTGCAGAAATTTCTATTATCCAGTTAAACCTTGAAATGATTTTATCTGACATACAGAGAATTGCAGACACACATCAAAAGTCTGCTTCTCCTCTGGCTGCCCCAAGGACATTCTGATGAAGTATGTCAGGGACATCCTCTGAACCTTCCTCCTGGTCACTCCTTCAATTGGTGAACTTGGGTATGAACTTGCGTCTGTTTTTGGAAAGTGTAATAAATTTAATACTAAACGGGATCTGTTTCCTAGCAAAAGACAAACACTTTCTTAAGGTCTTAACTATCTTAAGGTAGTAATTAAAAAGGAAAAAATGCAGATTTTAGAAGTTATTCCATGGAAAAGCATTTTCTATTGAACAGCTGCCAATGCTTTGTGAGTGTTATTAGTTTTCTATGGCTGCTGTCAGTTGCCACAGACTTAGTGACTTAAAATATATAAAATTTATTATTTTATAGTTCTGTAGGTTAGAATTCCAACATAAGTCTCACTGGGATAAAAATGAGGTGTGGCTAAAAAAGAAGTATCAACAGGGAAGCTCTAGGGGAGAATCTACTTCTTTGCCCTTTCTAGTTCTGAGAGGTCACCTGCATTCCTTGGCCATACCCTTTTCTCCACTTTCAAGGCTCCAACAGCAGATAAAGTCCTCACAGCCAATCACTGTGACCTCTTCTCCCTCTCTCTTTCACTTTAAAGACCTATGATTACAGTGGGCCTATAGGACAATCCAGAATAATCTCCCTATTTTAACATCAGCTGATTAGGAACCTGAATTCCATCTATAACCTTAATTCCTCTTTGTGATAAACATAACATATTCAGATGTTCTGGGGATTAGGATATAGAGTTTTTTGGGGAACATCAGTCAGTCTGCTATAGTTAGGAACAGTGATTTTAGTCAGCACTATATTCACTACTCCAATTATATTCACTACCCCAATTGAATTGTTAAGGAATAGGGTGGAAGTAGAAGGAATCATGAATAAGGAATCAAAAGATCAAGGTCATAGTTTTGCCCAACTCATAAATTGGCTTTAGAAAAGTCATTTAATCCCTGGACTTTAATGTCATAAGTTTTAGAATGGGGTCATTTGACTAGTAAATATTCAACATCCTTTTCAATTCCAAAATGCGTGGCTTGATTCCAATCCATAAGCCTTAGTCATTTACATACATGTCTTCCAAGTTTATGAAAAAAATAAAAACTTGCCAGTTATCACTGTCATAACTCAGGAAAACGTGGAGGAAAACTAAAAAATAGATAGTTCAGGAAAATGATATTCAAGGATAACAAAAAACTAAAAATAGACTAACCAAACCAAAACAAAGCAAGCCCAGCAAGACAAAAACCTGGCAACAACGACAACGAAAAATCAACCGACAGAAACTGCTAAGAAGACAGTTATGTCTCGATATCATAATGTGAAAGAACAAATCTTACCTAGTAAGGATGAGCTTCTCGGAATGAAAAAAAAAAAAAAAATCCAAGAGGAACCAGAAAATGACATCCTCTTTCATTTCAAAGCTTCCAGACATATTGCTATCCTCTTACCTGTACCCAACTCTTTAGTTCAAATTATTTATTTATTTAATTATTTATTTTTGAGATGGAGTCTCGTTCTGTCGCCCAGGCTGGCATGCAGTGGTGCAATCACGGCTCACTGCAAGCTCCGCTTCCCAAGTTCACGCCATTCTCCTGCCTCAGCCTCCCAAGTAGCTGGGACTACAGGCACCCGCCACCGCACCTGGCTAATTTGTTGTAATTTTAGTAGAGATGGGGTTTCACCGTGTTAGCCAGGATGGTCTTGATCTCCTGACCTCATGACCCACCTACCTCAGCCTCCGAAGGTGCTAGGATTACAGGCGTGAGCCACGGCGACCGGCTGAGTTTAAATTGTTTAGGAGGATCGGTGACTGTGTGGGGGCTGGCATTTTGTTTGGTACTAAGAGACATTCTGTTAGAGTTATTACTACGTTAAATATTAAACATTTTCATCAACATCCAGAACAAAGAAGCATAAAAAACCAGTTAGTTAAATTGAAGATGACACCCAAGAGTAAAAATATCCTCTAGTAACTTGCAAAAGAGCATCAGAGTGTGGTTGAAATGTAGTGCTGACTTTTGCTTGAAGGCGGGGGACTGACCTCAAATAATCCTTCCCAGTCCTGTGGTTATTTGACTTTATTAGATTTAGGACAAAGTACTACTTTAGCTATATTACAAAATATTATTACTAAATAATGAGCTTCCATTCTAGAAGATTAAAACAATGCCTCACAGCTCCAAAATAGAGAAGCATGTATAGTGTTTTATACTTTTATATGCTCGTTTTATAGTGCCATCCAACTTCTCCTTTTTTTTTTTTTTTTAAACACGCAAGCAAATTAGATAACTGGGACTCCCAAAAAAGCAAGGAACACAATGTCTGAGAAGTAAAGAAAGACATGACTCAGTTTTATCCCCCTTTCAGATGTCTGGAAAATGGAATATTTGATCAGTACCTGGATTTTGTGCCCACTGCTACTGAAGAACATTACTACGTGCCTATTGCTATCTTAGGACCCCTTCCTGTATACCTCTGAAATATGCAGAAAAATGCTAATATATGTTTGAGCCACAATCAGTCTCCCTGGATCAAGTAGGGCAAAGGCAATCTTTCTACAGTCTGTAGCAAGGAATTCCATGGAGGGCAGGCCACCTAAAGGTTCTGTCCACTTAGCTTCATAACCATAAGTTGGAAATTTACACTATCTGATTCCTAGTCTTTCTGTTACTAAAGGTGAAACTTTGGCATTTAAAACTACAGTTATCTTTCTTTTGCACACATTTTGATTTTTTTCCTATGATTATTCAGGATCTGATTAAAGCTGCCAAATAATACAGGTCTTGGTGAAGAGGGTTGGAAACACCGAAAAAATCTGAGAAGTTATTTTGGTAGAACTTGTGTGCAGCGGATGGTTCTTGTTATATACAAACACTACTGCAAATTTTTGCCGGCAGGAAATCGTCTAAATACAAGTTAGTTACCATATGAGGTAATAATGGGATGCACAGGGACTGCTTGCAACCCCAGCAAGGATATTGCTGGTACGCTTCTCTAGGATTTCCAGGGACTTATTATTATTTAATATTTCAAAAATTATATGCTACAAATGTGCTAAGCAGTGAACAGAGAAGCAAAAATTAACAAGCTCTTAGCCCTCAGGGGATGTCCTATGTTCTAGATGAGACAACATTCATACACAATTCCCAAAAAGTTCACCACTAAAAAGGAAAGGGAATTTTCTATCCGATTATAAATAGAGATTGAAATTCTATCAGAAACCATTTTACTGTTTTGTGATAAGGGTAGAATTAAGACATCATTCAGGTAGCTAGAGTTAATCTATGGTCACTGATCTTTGTTTTTCTTAAAGAATTACAAAGAAACTGATCTTTTTGAATGCTTCTGAAGGCTCCAAGGACTAGAATTTTAGATGTCCTTTTCAGTATAATAAAAAGAGCAAAATGTTATAGACATGAATCTTAATCACATTTTGAGACTTACGAGGTTATATCTGTGTTGTAAAAAGACAGTCAATTCTTAAGGTCACATTTTGACACTTCCCTCAGGCAGAAAGCACATAACTAAGCTTTGTGAGGCATGACAATGGGGTTAAACATAGCAGTTTCTGTAGACTCTTAAAAAATGTATAATCTCCCTCTTTGTACAACAGTAAACCATAGCAGCATTCTCAGCAATATAATACCAGTTGTAATTTATTTATGTATTGTTTTGTTTTATTTTTACAACAGCCCTTTGAGAGAGGCATTATGTCTTCATTTTATGGATAAGAAAGCTGAAGCTCAGAAAGGTTGAGCAAATTACCCACAATCACACAGCAATGCGCAAAGCCAGGATTAGAATCTGGTCTGTTTTTTCTCCAAAGCCTTTACTTGTTGCACTGTGCTACACCACTTCTCCTAATGGAGGTGTAGATTTCATAGGTGACAATTCGGACATCTTCACTGGCACAGATACTATTCTTTTACATTTTTACGATGTGAAAAACAAGAGAAATTTCTGTTAAAATTATATAGGTTACATTTTTCCAAAACATAATGAAGACTTGAGTTTGTGATGGGGGATTGCTGGATAAACATTCGAATGTTCAGGACCAGAGCCCAAGACTTTGTCTTTGTTCCTCCCTAATCCACCCACTGGAAGAGGACCCCTGCTTTGTACTAGGGACCTTGTTTCTTCCTTCCCTCTTATGCAAATGTCCTGGGTTAGCATGGTCTCTCCTGCTTCTAAGCCCTAGCATATGGTCTGTTCTCTGCCTAAAGTATGTTTTTTTCTTCGTTTTTGTCTGGCTAATCAACTCCTACTCATCTTTCAGTTCTCAACTGAAGAATCGTTTCCTAGGACAGCCCTCCCTGACTCCTAAACTTGGTCTATTCTTCTGAGCTCCAGCTCTTTACTCTTCTTACCATCTATTAAATACTACCGCAATTCCTTATTTAAAGTCTGTTTTCCCCTAAAGGATGTGAGGCCATATCTGTCCTTATTGGAACTTGATTCATGTAGACATTCAATATTGATTTGTTGGATCAGCAAATGGACAATTGCCTTTACTTAGGAAGACATTCTTGTCATGAAAGACCTAGATGAACCAAAGTGGTATTCAGTGAGGGAGACAGGATCAGCTTAGCCAACTACTCTAGTCTTTTCTTTGCATCTTTCTTTCCATGCCTTCTCCTACCATTAGAGACAATGGTGGGACTTTAGAGAAAAAAAGGACAGAAGGGTCATTCAGACTGACTCTATACTTATCCTTATGCTAAAAATGCATAAATAGCCCTCATAGCTCACAATAGGTCTGGCTGATACCCTGGAAAGAAGAGCTGATAAGATTTGGGGTTAAAACTATGTCTGGCTGAGAATAGAGTATCCATTGGTTAGGTCTGTACTCTATACATTGCTTGTAAAATGGACCAAGTCAGATATCTGGCAGAAGACTTGGGGTTCAAGAATAAAAACCATTTTCATTAGAGCAATAACTAAACACAAAATCCATCAGAACTGAAGTCTTAAGACTTGGAATCCAGGGCCAGCTCTGCTGTTACCTATTTGTGGGGTCCTGGGGAAGGCATGGTCTTGGTCTCATTTCTACCCTCCCAGAGTTATTCAAAGGCTCAGATGAAAGCATGCATGGGAGAGAATTTTAATATTTATAAAACATAAACTTACTCGTGTTGTAGTTCATTCTGCTTTAGAACATTCTCCACAGTGACAATATCTTCTGCTTTAACACGGAAGTCAACTGTACTGTGAGGTTTGATTTGTGTGACAGAGTCTGGCTTCCAGAAGTCAATCTGAATAAAGAGCAAGATAAACTATATTGGATACCTATAATTCAATGGGTGAATGATCATCTGTGAGCATGTTATTGCTCTACTCAATTGAGTTATTTTCAAAATCAAATCATCCATGAAATCTGTTGAAAATATTTCCTTTGAGTGAACAAGGGTTGGAACCAAGCAGTTAGATGTTGATAAAACTGTTTATAAATACATATATAACCTTGATTGATTATCAATGAACATGAAAAAACATATAATCATTTCCCATAATGCTAGTTAGTTGTATTCTGTAACTGTTCTTTTCTATTTATTGATTTTCTGGATCAGTAGCTTATTGGGGTAGTAGTGTTGTGGTAATGGATCTATGTGTTAGATGAATGATGAATTAACTAGAACTACAAAATTTAATGGAGAAATATAAAGCTGTTTTACTTTTTAATGGACTTATGCGTTTTTCTTGGAACTCAATTCTGTGCAAGTCACAGTAATATGCGGAACCAGGAGCATCCCTGACCTGTGGTGGATACATCAGGAAGAAAAATGATATCTTTTCACAATGGGTATATTGGCACTGTGGCTGGAAACAAATTGCTCTTGGGGATCCAGTCATGCACTGACATTTTCATTTATTTAGTTACTCATCAACTATTGTTGAGAACTTACGATATGCTAGGCTCTGTGTCTGAGACTAGGAATACATTGGTGGGCAAATCAAAAGTGGCCTTTGTCTTTATGGGGGAGACGTTAGAGAATATGAAGCCCAAAACAGCATTTTAAAAAAATCTGTGGATGTGTGGTTTTAAGTATCACTTTTCAGTAGAAAAATATTAACTAAAACATACTGCGTCTTGTAGGTGTCTGTTTTTCTCTTCCTTGCTTGTGCTAGGTGGAAGCCTAGAATTCTGAGGTCAGCCTGACATTGGGTCTTTCTTTGTCCCTGTGTCTCAGCCAATCTCTGTTCAGATGTTTGCACACTGCTTTGGGGCTAGAAATGTGTCTGATGGTGATATTTAGGACCACTGCTTGGAAACTTGGAAGGGAGTCTGGGCAGACTTAGAGGTTGTACAGCAGAAACTGATGAGGTAATACTCTAAGACATCTCAGTTTCAGATACACTTGTTGGGCTCCCAGTAACCTATATTCTGTCCTGGCAAGCTTCAAACCACTGTAGATATCTAGAGGTGGTGAGTCACGAAGCAGGCCCATAAGGAATGTCAGGGCCATGGGAGGCAGGGATACTGGCATTCCAGAAGAAAAAAGCATGAGGTGAGGTGAGTGCCACAAAGGGATTGAAAGGAGAGAGTATCAATGTTTGGATAAGGATTGGCTGTAGAAGGTCACCTAGTGAGTCAAGGATGAGAGGGTTCAATGAAGTGTGGAAGTATAAAGACATGCTAAGATAAGGACAGAGAAAGCAAGGGGCTGGTGACAACTTCTAGTTAGCCAACACTGTGGAGAGAAGGGCAATGAAGATAAGCACATTATAAGAGAAAGCGTATTTTTGAAACTTAGCTCTGAATTTGTGTTCCTAATAAACACCTGTCATTCTATGGTGTGCTGGGAGAGGGAGGGATGTCTTTATTATAGAAGACAAGGTTGAGAATTGGCAAAACACATAGAGTCCTCCACGTATCTGTAGCTGACCTGACAGTGTCCCGCTGGTACATAATTGCGGGGACCTTTTAGTGTGCTCAGTGTACTCCCGTTGCTAAGATCTGCTCTCTGTGCCTGAGGGTTCTTTCCTGTAGAACTGGGAAAAGTCAAATTCTCAGCTCCAGGTAGGCAGGAGGTACCAAGGAAATTACTCTTTGTGGTTCAACCAATAATCCTGAAAAGCGAATGTTGAACTACTCCAACTCCTTCACCTCTTAGGTGGGATAATTCTGAAGCGTGTTGTTTGTACACATTCCTAGCGTTTCCCTGTGGGTTTACCTCCAGTTGTCCTCTGGTAGCTGGCTTAACACTGTTTCCTTTGTTGGCTGCCTTTACTTCTATGTAGCACTCCCCACTTCTTTACCAGGGCTCCCTGCGCTTCCCAGATACAATTCTTTCCCTTGAATCTTTGTCTCAGGGTCTACTTTGGAAGAGCCTATGTTAAGATGCCAGCTTTCCACTCAAAGCATCAAATGCCTGCATGATGTTCTTGGTGGTGGTTCTAGCAGAAACTTGTGTATATCTAGTGCCACTTCAGAACAGCTTAATTGCTTATAAATGGTTTTCTTTCTAATATCAAACTGAAAATTGCCGTCTGTATCCTCCTAAGCTCTTACCCATTGGTCCTAGCTCTGCCAAGTATTAGAAGAGTATATGTATATATGTAGAGAAAGTGTTACTTTTAAGATTACAGTATGATCATTACGGATTCTTTAAGAGGGGGCAAATAAATCTCATAAATATGTTTGACAGAAACTTACAGACCTAACCTGAGGTTGCTTAAAAATTTCAGTTTGACATGGAGAAAACTAGTTAGCAAATCTGTCAACATGGAACTCTCTGGAGTGCCGCAGACCCCCTATACTGGAGTTAGTCTCTGGTACTTCCTAGGAGAAACGTGGCTGGAAATCAGGAGCGATGCTATAGTCTCACAGCTGTTTACCAGTGCACCAAATATGAATACAGGTATTAAAGTCAAAGTAATAACATAAGGTGATAAATTTCAGAAATTACTAAGACCTTGTGAATGAGATGTATGTCTGAAATATAAACATGGAGTGAAATATAGGATGTAGATGTAGGGAATTAAACTATACATTATGAAGTTAGAAAACTGAAGTTATGAAATTATAAATGTGACAAAGAACCATACAGAACATTTATTGGATGATTAAGAGATATCTTTAAATGATAGCATTATATCAATTTAATCAGTTGGCTTCGTAACAACTAAAGAATCCTTCCTAAAATATCTCGGAAAACTAGCCCAAAAACAAGATAAAGTAGCATGCCAACCTGAAATTTTTCTGGGAATAAGATTGGCCAATAAAAATATAAATATTGGTGTTGGGGATCTTTGTTTCTTCAGAAATTTGCATGAATTTGTTTCTTCATGTTGCATTTGACTGTAAGTCAAACATCTGATAGGCTTTTCATTTATCTTGGTGAAATTTTCCTTTTTTGTTGGAAAAGAAAGCAACTTCTACTCAAGGCCCAATTCCAGACAGCAGGGAGGAACTTACCGGTACAGTAGGAATGACAAGAACATTGGAAGACAGTAACCATGTTACTCTAGGTATAGAGAAAAATGCACCTTAAATTTGAGAAACACAGACTTCAAGACAGTCCAGAGAAAAGTGAATAGGTTTTATGGTGAATGCCTCCAATAAAGTAAAAAGTACAACCCTGATTGTGAGGAGATAAAATAAAATCCTTACTATTCAATTATAGATGAGAAAAGAGGGGCTGCTAGAGTACAGTGTGGTTACAGATCTGTCCAATATATTCAGCATTTAAAAGGACATGTTCAAAAGCTGAGAGGAAGGACACATGGCCAAGGATGAATACAAAGACTGGATGCCCTTGTAATGATCTTATCAGGAAGGCTACAGACCAGAATATGCTGTTCCCATAATTGCTAAGGAGAATAAAAATCTCATTTCAATCATGTTGAAAATAAAAGAATAAAGAAGAAATATGTTGGGTCCAACTGCTTTGAGCTAAAGCATGATGTCTGCAGCCAGAGGAAAGAAAGAAGCCCTATTTAACTCTTTTTTTGGCTTCTGTGTTTTCCAAGAGAGAGTTACACTATCCCTTGTTTATTCGATTACTACTGAGAGATGAAATTACCACAAGGATAAGTACAGAGTTTTTCATGTTATGATTTAAGCAGAAATACCTTCTTTGGAAAGAGAACATTGAGGCCCAAGGTAGATGAGGACATAGGTGATTGATTATACCAGCCATATAAATTGTATTCAAAATTTCAGACCTAATGATAGTAATAGCAGCAAACACATGTAGTTCTTACTATTTAAGTTCTAAGTGCTTTACCTATATTAATTCATTTACATCTCACAACAATCCCCTACATAAAATAGTATTATCATCTTCATTTTACAAATGAGGAAGTTGAGACCCAGAGAGGTGTCCAAGTTTGACTAACAAGTAGTAGGGCTAGGAACTGAACCCAGGCAGTCTGAGTCCAGACTCTCTGCTCTTGACCACTATGAAATGCTGAATTTTAGATCATTTAAAAAAAAAAAATACTGCAGATGTGATTGCAAACTTTCTCAGCAATCTTGGAAGAATCAGAGCTTGAAGGGCTCACTGGGGAGTAGAGGGGGCAAGTTTTAGATTTTATAGACAAGAAAACAGGTGAAGCCCAGAAGCAGGAGCTGCTGGGGCCTGGCATGGATTCTGGCAAAGCTACAGAGTAAACTGGAAGCAGATGGATTGTGAATGCTGAGAAAAGGAAGCTGTGGTCTCTGGGAGTCAGTATGGTTTAAAGTAAGAATAAGTCAGGCCCAATTAACTTCACCTTATTTTTGGATGACAGCACTAACCTGGTAGAATGTTGAATCTTGATCTTAGTAAAGTATTTGATGAAGTCTCTGCATTGATATCTTTCTTTATAAACCAGAAAGCATCAGGCAGAGTTACCCCTAGGTAACGCCCCACTAGTTTGGGTAGTTGAGTAAACTTATGCAAGGAGACTAGGTTAACGAATCACTTCAGTGCTTAACATTATGTCTGGTACATTGGAGATTCATGATAAATATGTACTGAATGAGTGAAACATGAAGAAGACCTCTAATTCTGTGACTCCTGACCTACTTAATATTTTCTTTTATCAGTGACAAGGATAAAAGTTGAAAAGGCATGATTATCAAACTCGCTGGAGATACAAAGTTAGGGGAAGAATTATTGCCCTGGATGACTGAATTAGTCTCCTAAAAGATCTCAACATGCTGAAAACAGCTATCAAGATAAATCTTAAAAGTGTAAATCTAAAATGCTACATATAGGTGAAAAAAGTCAATTAGGTAAGCACAGAAGGAGGGATACCCTGTTCGAGGGTGATTCATGTGAGGAAAAAAAAAAAAAATTTACCTAATGGTTTTGATTGAACACAGGTTTAATATAAGCTTATAGTGTTCTATGACTGCCCAAGATGCTAAAAGGAATCTTAGGCACCATTAATAAATGTCTGCTTTACAAATGAAGGCAAGCAACGGCCCTGTAGTATGTATTAATCAGAGCACACCTGGAGGTCCATTGTCAATTCTGGTAACTACATTTAAAAAAAGAAATGTAGACAGAAAGACTGACCTGTATCTAGAGGTGAGCAGAATGATCAAGAGTCTGTAAACCAGTTTTAAGAAAAATTACAGAAAGCCTGAAAAAGATAAATCTTAGAGGTAACACGATATTTGGCTCAGCTAAGCCCAACAGGTCAAAGTTAGAGAAAGAAGTTTTCAGCTCAGAATAAGGAAGCAAACAGTTGGATTTGTAAGGCAAGTGGGCTATTCCAAAAAGCAGTAAACAAACTATTCCCGGAATTACTCAAACAGGTTTTACCAGGGGTAGCAACTGCGGATGCTGTTTCCCAGAAGGAAATTCCAGATTTGAGTGAATCGCCTGAATAGATGAGTTTATATTTCTTTCAATTCTGAACTTCTGAGCCTGTGATTATGACACTATCCACCTTCTTCCTTTCTCTAGGCCTTAAAAGCTACAGAATGACTATACGTGTGTGTGTGTGTGTGTGTGTGTGTGTGCGCGTGCGCGTATAAGCTAGCACATTATTTTAGTTTATATATTTATGAAAAAATGGCATTGGCCCAAGTGGAACTACTGTATTTGTGGTCAGCAATAGCTTCCTGCTACATTATATATAGTTTAAAATGTCAGTTCTTACCTCGTATATAGTGGATAAAAAAAATAGCACAGAGATGTCAGTTTTTTGAAAGCAAAAGAAAAGTATGAAAATCACTCATGGCTTTTTACCTTCTTTTCCCCCCTCATGTCATATCATTAGGGGGACCTGAATCAAGGTCATGCAAACCCAAGCTGTTTGATTTGGAATGAAAGAAAATCAAAGAGGACAGATGATACATGGGATGTGGAAATGAATTTGAAGTTGGACAAAAGCCCAGTTTTTCAGTAATATCCAAGTTGATCATTTTTCTCTTTTGCCTTAGAAGGAAAGTGACTGCACATTAGATGTTCTGTGACCTTCGTGACAGTTCCAACTCATCCAGTTGTCACACTGTCTGTTCTTTTAAAAGTTACCATGGATTTATAATACTACAGGGCTTATGGCAATCTAATTTAGGCAGAAAAAGAAGACATGATGGCATTAAATGTTTTCCAACATTTTATTTCTTGCTACCAAAAGTGCTATAGTTAATATTTCATGTTATTTTTTCCCCATTGTTGGAATCACAGTGCGATCTAAGATTTTAAATTA
The DNA here is from genome assembly GCF_047675955.1 of Chlorocebus sabaeus. Classification (NCBI taxonomy): domain Eukaryota; kingdom Metazoa; phylum Chordata; class Mammalia; order Primates; family Cercopithecidae; genus Chlorocebus; species Chlorocebus sabaeus. Next base: position 42,248,717 of record NC_132918.1, read on the forward strand.
CATGTGAAGCAAATCAAAATTGTTACTTACCTGGGTGGTGCTGGCCAAATTGCGGATTACGTTAATGTGATTTTCATCTTCAACATTAACACGGAACACCTTCTCGCTGAATAGTGAGATAGTAGAAGCACAGAAAATTTAAATTGAGTGATGTGTCCAAATCTTGGGGCTAGCAAGGAAGAAGGACTTGCTTATTAAAGATGGCTTACTCACCCTTCAAAGTGCTCACCACCATGATGAGCAGATGCCAGGGCCACAGTTGCCAGAATGAAGAGCGCCAACATTGTGTCTGACTAGGCCTCGTGGGTAGGTCTCATCTGCTTTTATAATCCAGAGTGTTCTTTGCTTTCTTCTCCTGATTGCAAACAGGTGCTACCATATCTTGATTAATAGTTTTCCTGGCATTGTTGCCTTGGTAGCTGTGTAAAGTCTGAGAGAGTATCTCTCTCAACACCTGTGGAAATAGAGTAAATACTCTCAAATTCAACTTATTTAATTTGGATATCAGAACCTGAATAGCCTGGGAGTAAATTAGATTTAAATAAAATCTATTTTGTATTTTTTTCCATTTTGAATTGAGAATTACACACAATAAATTCTGCAGATTTCGTGTAAAGTTTGATGAGTTTTGACAAATGTATAAACCCATGTAATAAACATCTCAAACAAGATATAGAACATTTTCATCACCCTAACAAATTCCCGTGTGCACTTTTCCAGTCTATTTCTGTACTCCTGTCAGGCAAATGTTACTCTGATTTCTAGCTTTATACATTAATTTTGCCTGTATTAAACTTAATGTAAATGAGATTATACTATATATATTCCTTTGTTTCTGGCTTCTATCATTCAAGATAATGTTTTTGACATTTATCAGTATTTTTGTTTGTATTACCATTATTACTGTTAATATTATTTTTGAGACAGAGTCTTGCTCTGTCGCCCAGATGGGAGTGCAGTGGCGTGTGATCTCAGCTCACTGCAACCTCTACCTCCTGGGTTCAAGTGATTCTTGTGCCTCAGACTCCCGAGTAGCTAGGATTACTGGAATGCACCACCATGCTTGGCTAATTTTTGTATTTTTAGTAGAGACGCAGTTTCCCTCTGTTGGCCAGGCTGGCTTTGAACTCCTGGCATCAAGTGGTCAGCCTCCCAGAGTGCTGGGATTACAGGCATGAGCCACTGTGCTTGGCTTTGTTGGCATTATTGATTTATTACTTTTTATTAATAAGTGATATTCCATTGTATGGATATGTCATAATTTGTTTAGCTCTTTTACTGTTGAGATATTTGTGTTGTTTCCAATTTTGTGTTATTGTTAATAAGGCTGCAATAAATATTTTTGTACAAGTTCTTTACTTGGCATATGTTTTCATTTAAGGGGGGTGAACATGTGAGTGGAATTGTTAAGCAATAGTGTAAATCTAGGTTTAACACAATAAGATTCTGCTAAACATTTTTTCCATCGTAGTTTGTACCATTTTAAGCTTACATCAGTATCTAGTGGCTTTGTGTTCTCTCCAACACCTTGTTATTTTTAGTATTTAATTTTGGTATTTCTAATGAGTATAAAGTGGTATCTAATTCGAATTTTAACTTGTATTTCCCTGATGCTTGGTAGTGGTGAACATCTTTTCATGTGTTTATTGATCATTTGCAAATCTTCTTTTGTGAAGCATCTATTGAAGTCTTTTGCCTTTTTAAAGAAATTGGTTGTGTTTTAATTCTTGTGTTGTAGCTGTTCTTTATATAGGATGGATACAAGTCCTGTGTTAGAAATATGTGTTCCAAATATTTTTCCCGGTATGTGGCTTGCATTTTTATTTTCTCAATGTTATCTTTTGATGAACAGATGTTTTTAATCTTGATAAAGTTTGTTTACCAACATTTTTATTTTATAATTAATGCCTTTACATTTTTTCAAAGGAATTTTTGCCTATCTCAAGGTTTCAAACACATTCACCTATTTTTTCTTATAAGAGATTTGTTGTTTGGGGTCTTCATGTAAGATATGAGTCTTTAGTGTAAGATATGAATCATTCATGTTTAAAATACGGATATTCAGTAGATCCACTATTATTTGTTGAAAAGGTTTTTCTCACATGTTCTAGCACTTTCTCTATGGATCTTAATGTATGGTAATGGCTCTTTAACCTTTATAAAAACTTGTTTATCGTGAGAAGCAAGGAGACAAACCAAAATTAGGGACATCCTCCACAAAAACTGACTTTTACCCTCTAGAAATGTCAATATTATGAAAGATAAAGGCTGAGGTACTAGTCCAGATTAAAGAAGACTAAAGAGACATCCTAGATTGGATCCTAAGTTATACACACACACAAAATGCACTAAACACCATGTTAGCCCTGGAAGGCATTAAGGTGAGCCCCAATTCACTGACCAGGGTTGTTACGGATGGTAGAATTACCCTAGACTTCCTCCTTGCAGGCCATGGTAGGGTTTGTGCAATAGTTAATATTGTTAACAATAGGTAACCATCAATGTCTGCCTTAGAAAGATAGGCAGCTGTTTCCTTAAGTTTCAGTATTGACTGTTCCATTTCACCTGAGGCAATAATCTGTGTACAAGATTTTTTTTAAAAGTTAAAGAGCCATTACCATACTTTGAGATCCATAGAGAAAGTGCTAGAACAAGTGAGAGTTGGTCAGACACTGGAAGACTGCATGCCTCACTGGGGAAAAATAACCAAACACAGGCAAAGGAGATCCTCAGAAGCCAAGAGACAAAATGTCATCATATGCATTCTTTGTGCAAATTTGCCAGGAGGAGCACCTAGATGCTTCAGTCAATTTCTCAGAGTTTTCTAAGAAGTACTCAGAGAAATGGAAGACCCTCTCTACTAAAGAGAAAGGAAAATTTGAATACATGGCAATGGCAGACAGAGCCTTTGTGAAAAGGAAATGAAAACCTATATCCCTCCTAAAAGGGGAAAAACAAGTTTAAGGATCCTAATGCACCCAAGAGGCCACCTTCAGCCGTTTCCTGTTCTGTTCTGAGTATTGCCCCCAAATCAAAGCAGAACATCTCGGCCTATCCATCAGCAATGTTGTAAAGAAACTGGGAGAGATAGGAAATAACACTGCTGCAGATGACAAGCAGCCTTACAAAAAAAAAAGGCTGTGAAGCTGAAAGAATAATGTGAAAAGGATATTGTTGCACACTGAGCTAAGGAAAGCCTGATGTAGCAAAAAAGGGAATCATTAAGTCTGAAAAAAGCAAGAAAAAGGAGGAGGAGGAAGACGAGGAAGATGAAAAGGATGAGGAGGAGAAAGATGAAAAAATGAAGATGAAGAAGATAATGATAAATAAGTTGGCTCTAGTACAAGTTGTTCCCCTTGTCTATAAAGCATTTAAGTCCCCTGTAAACCCTCACTCCTTTGAAAGAAAAAAATGAAAGGTAAGGCTGCCTAAGATATGTTTTTAAACTATTTATACTATCTTTTTCTGTATGGTTAACACACTACTAAATATATCTTCTGATTGTTCTGTCCTGGTGGCATTTTCGATAGAACTAACGTTGCCTGCTACAGTGCTGGGGTTGTAAATGGGCGTGGAAATTTAAAGTAGGTTCTTGTCATTACACAGTTCAAATTACTTATATATGAGGATGGTAGTGTTTTCATCTTCAGTTGTCTCTGATGCAGTTTATATAAAATAATCATTGTTCAGTTAACTGAATACCATGCTGTAATTGCAAAAAAAAAAAAAAAAGTCACAGCTGTCTTGTTGATGTTCTCAATGCTTCGATGAAAGTGTTTTTATTAAACAAATTAAAGCCCAATTACATAACCTTCTGGATATAAAGGATATAAATGGTCTATATATTGATACTCTATCAACACAACTGATTAAAAAGTTGAAAATTTAGACAATTCATTGACTTTGACAAGTCTGCTTCTTTTGTGGGTGTTAATTATTTCCTTTTCTGCATAGTCTCATAGTATTTTGCTTTTATTTCTTCATATTGTTTCTTTATTTCTGTAGTCTAGTTGAATATTTGTGAAACCTTCTCCTTTCCCTGAGATTATAAGCTCCTCGAAATATCAAACTGTCTCATTCATTTTAATTTGTTCTTTAGCAAGTGCAAGGTACTTTGTTGAGTGGAAGGATATAGAAATAATGACAATCTGACATTTTCACAAGAAAATCAGATTATTTTGACATTGTTCAATAATTACATTATAGGGAGAGTAATATTAAGACAAATATTGCTTTCCTAGGAAAGTCAAATTTTATTCTTCCCTTGGGTTAATAGCAAACATATCTTCCCTTTTGGTTATGAAAATTTACATCAAATAAAAATTATAAACTTATCTGAAGTCATAAAATCATCTTATTCTAACCCATGTATGTATTCTTAGAACTGACAATTTCCTTTTAGCTTCTTAGAATCTTCTCTATTTTCAGAATTAATGATCGAGTGGTGTACACATAAAATGTTTTTTTCCCCAAGATCAGCTAACTGGGTGCATTCAGAGTGGTATGGTCATAGACACATGGGATGTCTTTTTTACACTATGCTTTGGGTACCACAAAAACGATACATCACAACATTTGCTTATTCATGGGTTTGTTCTAAATTATCGTAACTTAATCTGCTTCGTACACCACATTTTAGTCTGTTGCTGATTCTTCCAGATTATAACCTCATTGCTCACTGTTCTGTTTTATGTATTTTCCTCCCCACTGACCTTGCCTTTTGGATTTGGCTTCTGTTAATATCTTTCCAGCTTCAGCTTTTGCAATCCATCAACCCCAATTTGGGTTCTTTCTTCACTTCCCTAAGTTCCCCTTGTTTGCAACCAAAATTAAAAGTAAACTAGCTAAATGAGAGAACTTGTTATTTATATAACTAAAAAGTTTAGCAATAGTGCTGACATCACAGGTTTAGTTGATGATATTGAAACCGCCTTTGCAAAAATTATAACAGCAAGAAAATTATGACAGTGAAAAAAAATCTGACCTAACAAACTCCATTTTGCATTTAACCTCCAAGCTGTTCTCGTTTATTCCTGATTCCTCAGTGTAGGCTTGAACTAACTTTGTAAGGAACTTAGTTTATAGTTGAAATTTGAAACAAATATGATAATATCCCTTTCCCAAAATAAACCCCCTCCTTGCCTGGGGACCAGACTGCCTTTGTAGGCCTAACAAATTAGTCACAAGATTAGTCACAAGGCTTAGGAACCTTATAGCTAGAGGCCACAAGACTCTAAACCTCTTCAATTGCTACTAGGGATAATATGACTGTAGTAAAACCTAAGATTGTTGCTTAAGATATTTTTCAGACCCTGTGCTCAATGGATCAGCTAGTACCACCCAGATCAATAAATTGGCTCATCTGATCCTGTGGCCCTCTCCAGGAGCGGACTCAGCATTAGAAAATGGTTTTGACTCCCTATGACTTCGTCTCTGACCCGACCAATCAGCACTCCCTGCTTCCTGACGCCCTTCCCAACAAATTATCCCTTAATAAAAAAACCCAGTCTCCAAATTTTCAGGGAGATTGATTGGACTAATAGTAAAACTCTGGTCTCCTATTCAGCCAGGTCCGGGTGAGTTAAACTCTTTCTCTATTGCAATTCCTCTGTCTTGATAAATTGACTCTATCTGGGCAGTAAGCAAAATGAACCCATTGGACAGTTACAATATTTGGTAAGCCTAGACCTCTATTTTTTGGTCACCTGTGTCATGTAGTTACAACATGGCCACTAATAAATACAGTTTTGCATCCTAGTGGATTGGTAACCCTATTGAAAAGATAATTTCTTTTTCCCCCAAATTCTTTTATTTATTTATTTTTTTGAGACGGAGTCTCGCTCTGTCGCCCAGGCTGCAGTGCAGTGGCACAATCTCGGCTCACTGCAAGCTCCACCTCCCGGGTTTGCACCATTCTCCTGCCTCAGCCTCCCGAGTAGCTGGGACTACAGGCACCTGCCACCACGCCCGGCTACTTTTTCTGTGTGTGTGTGTGTGTGTGTGTGTGTGTATTTTTAGTAGGAGGCGGGATTTCATCATGTTAGCCAGGATGGTCTCAATCTCCTGGCCTACTGATCTGCCCGCTTCGGCCTCCCAAAGTGCTGGGATTACAGGCCTGAGCCACCGCGCGGCTTTCCCCACCAAATTCTAAACCAAATATTTAGATTGAATCTCAGTGGACCAACTTGGACATGTGCTCTATCTGGAACCAATTCTTGTGGTCAGGATGGTGGGATGTGCTGGCTTGCCAGGCCAGGGTAATGAGATCATCCCTAGGACTCTGGCGTAAACCTCACGCAAAATACTTAATGCAGCTACTACTGCTGCTGCTGTTGCCACCCTTTGCAGAAGAGATCTTGAACAATCCTCACTTCTGTTTGTCACCAGCTTCCAAGTTAAAGTGAAAGTCGTAGGTCAGTGCCCTTGCTACTAGAAGGCTGGGAAAGTGAGTCTGACTTTAACTTTGATGGTAGGAAGTGTCTCTGCCTCCTATGGCTCCTTAGCTAGAGCATTCCCCAGTCTTAGGGAGTGGGGTTCAGATCTGGACAGCTAAAAAGAGTGACCAATATCCACTAAAAGAGGACATAATTATTTGTGGATGGCTTGTGGTGTGCTGTACTTGGAACTGTAAACACACTGGAAAGTTTATCTCAATCCATACACGGTGATTCCAAGGGAGGGCAATTAAGATTTTCAGTTAGTAATTAAAAAAAATATTTTTGTTAGGTATGAGGGAAATCAAAATATCTTTCCCCCAAATATACTTCTTTGACATATTTTGAGTTGTCTGTTCAGAAGGCCTGCAAACAGACGTAACCCTGCAAGGTCTTTCATGGGGGAGGTTTATATCTGTGGAGAATCCACATTGATGCAGCCAGTTTTTCTCTGAGGCCTTCCTTCTCTCATCTGTCCAGATCTAGGGAAGATTAATTGAAGAGTCTGACCCCTTTAAAGGTCTGAAAGAAATATTTCCTATCTCTTCCCTCTGAGGGCTTCTACTTGTGAGGTTTCATCTGCATAACAAGGCCACTTTTGCTAGCCTTGCCTCTTCTTCTCCTCCCATAATCTGTTTTGTCATAGTCCAAGCCCTCATTCTTTCTGTATCCTCAAGGTGCATTTGACCTTCTGAACCCCACTGGAAGGTGGAGAGTAATCAGTCTGTAGTTCTTCCCTGTGTACACATTAATAGATCTGTTTTTCTTTTCTCCAGGTTATCTGCATTTTGTGAGTTGATTTTTCAGCAAAACTTCAGAATGCGAAGGGGAAGTTTTTCCTTGGCTTCTACAGGCACGCAATATTTTTTCCATAGATTTTGAAATTTTTCTTTCTGTCTCATGTACATGTTTTAAATTTCTTTTTTACTTAAAGCTTTGGTGATTAATAAGGCAAGCAGCACCTTTGTGTCTGTCTGTGTTTCATGTAACAGCGTGAGATTTTGGAGACTCTCTAAACTGTCCATGGTGTGATAATTTATCCTATGTGATGTCTCAATTTCTGGAAAAGGATTTCCCCAAGCATTCCATAATATTAAGTAGAAAAGGGTTCTGAGGTCAAATACATTTGCTTTAAACTAAAACAAACTCCTTTAGTATAAGGTTTCTTGGAGTCTTTAATATGCATTACAAATCATCAAAAAGGGACTCTGCCATACAGCTACTTCCCAAGCATGTCTCACAGTAGAGGGTTTGGATAACAAAGTCCAGCTAAAATTAGAAGACTTATGACCACTCCTATGATTTCAGTGCATTTGGCTGTGGAATATTTTCTTCAAAATCATCAATTCAGACCAGTTATTTTGAGAATACATTTTGGGACACTTTAGACGGAGTACATAATTACAATTACGTAAACTTAAAGATCTGGCCCTGTGGATTTGTGGTCTGTTTTGTTCAAAACCAAAGAATTTATTGTGATTTCAACGGTAAGGTTCTTGAGCTAAGTGTTATGGGGTATTCAGAGATAAAAAGGGCTTAATTGTGTTCTTTAATACCTGCAGTGCCAGGCAGGCAAACAGGCAAAAAAGCTAAAGGAGTAGTTCTCTTGGCTCTTCTTTTTCTTTGTTTTAGGGTGTGAGTTTAACAACTGGGCCAAATGATGATTCTGGAAAAACCATTCTCTCAACCTGAGTGCTACTTAGAACTGGTAAGTAAGGAGTAAACAGAAAGTTGTCTTCTTCTCTGTTAAAATGGCCAGACGATACCAGGGAAGAGAGAGAAATCAGAGAATGAGTACTTCTTGTTAAGTCAGAGGAAGTTCCAATTACTTGGAGAAGCTCAAGTACTTTGTACATGTATTTGTGTCTGTTAGATATCGAGTATGCTAAATCAAGCTAAGCCTAAAGCTGACTACTTAACATATTTTATGTTTGGCCTATAGGTTTCCCTGTACATGCAAAAGTACAAACTAAATAGAGGTGTACACAGACTGTAACCTACACTTGTGCCAATAACTGAGTTTTGGCCAATCAAAGGGGGCTAACTGTTCAAATCATGTTCAAATAAGGTAAATGCTGAGCTGTAACCAGTCTGGCGGTTTCTGTACCTCACCTCCATTTTCTGTATGCCACTTTTCTTTTTCTGTCCGTAAATCTACCATGTGACTGTGCCGGAGTCGCTGAGCCTACTCTGGCTCAGGAGACTGCCCAATTTATGAATTGTTCTTTGCTCAGTTAAACTCTGTTACATTTAATTTGTCTATAAACAACTAGGAACATTTTTATCTGAAAATTATTCCTTCAGAAATCCTGCATCATTTGCAAATTAAAATCACAATAAGATACCATCTAACACAAGTTCGAATGACTATTGTTAAAAAGTCAAGAAATAACAGATATTGGTGATGTAGAGAAAAAGCGATGCTTATACACTGTTGGTGGAAATGCAAACTAATTCAGCCCTTGTGGAAAGCAGTTTGGAGATTTCCTGAAGAACTAAAGATAGAACTACCATTTGACCCAGCAATCCCATTACTGGGGATATACCCAAAGGAAAATAAATCATTCTAACAAAAGACACCTGCATTTGTATGTGTGTTGCAGCACTGTTCAGAATAGCAAAATCATGAGCTCAACCCATGTGTCCATCGGTGGATTGGATAAAGAAAATGTTGTATATACATACCACGCAATACTACGCAGCCATAAAAAAGAAATGAAATTACGTCTTTTGCAGCAAACTTCATTGCCACTGGAGGTCATTATTCTAAGCAAATTAATGCAGTAACAGAAAACCAAATACTGCATGTTCTCACTTATAAGTGAGAGCTAAACACTGGGTACACATGGACACAAATATGGGAACAATAAACACTGGGGACTCCAAAAAGGGAAAGGTAGAGGGGGACAAAGGTTGAAAAGTTACCTATTGGGTATTATGTTCACTACTTGAGTGACAAGATCATCAGAAGCTCAAACCTCAGCATCATGCACTACACCTGTGTAACAAACCTGCACATGTACACCCTGAATCTAAAATTGAAAAAAATCCTGCATTATCATTATCATTGATGAAGTTCAGAAAATGCTATTCCAAAATATGACTGTAGAAGAACCGAATATACCACCTCAAAATATGCCTCTTTAGCCTAAGGATTATTTTGAGTTGATTATTATGGGAAACAAGAGACATAGGAGAAACTCTAAAACTAGAGTAGAAGTTACCATTTGTAAAAAAAGTTACGTCTTTTAAAAAATTTTCCTTTTGTATGGTATCTCCGCTTTGTGCCAGGAAGAGACTCTAAATCACTAGAAAGTATTATTAATAGAGAAGTATTGACTGAAACCTGCATAGTAAACCTCTCTCTGTTTTAGTGGATGATGGTATTTAGTCTACCTTCTTAGATGTATATTCTTGATATTTACTCATTTTGCTTTGGGTAGCTCCCATGTATACATGATGTATACATGTTAATAAACTTCTGATTTTTTTCTCTTGTTAATCTATCGTTTGTTATAGGGATCCATCCCAATTGAAAGAGGAAAAATTATTTTTCCTCTCATATTATTATTGTCATTATTTCCTCCTCCTCCTCCTTCATCATCATCATATTCTATCATCAATTCCTAGACCAATTACTATGAAAATAGAACCTTGTTGCTTCAATTCTGATGTTAAAAAGGCAATAGGATTTTATATTATAGAAGAGGCAAGCTCCTAAATGGGGAGTTATTTCAGAAAAGAGTTAACTTCTGTTTGTTTGCATCCAATCAAAACAACTGATTGCTTCAGTTGATTCAGTAAAAATTCTCCTTTTATACACCTTTCTTAACTGAACTGTCCAGTTGTTTGTAAGGCAGACAGAATTACCCTGTAACTTGATGGATATAACTGATTGGTGACCTGATCTGCTGGTAAAAACAACCTGAAAATGTTGTACAGGTGCACCCATGGCCTGTTAGTTTTGTATAATTATACTTAATATTTGAATAAACTGTCTTTTTATGGATATGAAAAGAGACGCTAGTAAACATTTTCTTGGCTGGGTTTACTCTTTGGCATCTACTAATGTTGGTATATGGTTCTATTTTTATTTCCAAACATGATCATCATCATTAATGGGCATAGTCTGCATATCTCTGGTGGGACTGTTGTTTGTTACTGAATTGCAGACCAGTATTTTGAAAGCTGGGAGATAAACACAATTGCTTCATTCCATAAATCTTACCACCTGAGTCATCAATTTGAGGTTCCTTATTGAAATAAGGAAAACATATTTAATCATGCAAATATTTGGAAACTCCAAGCGTATCTCTATTTGGAATTTGGGAGATAATTAAAATGGACAAGTTATGATTGATTAGTACATGAAAAATGGACTAGTTAAAAGGCAGTTGGTTCTCTTTCTATTCTTATATCAACACTCCATCAACAGGAATTAAGAAAACAGCATAACTAGGCTCCAGCTCCTCGCTGAGGGCAATTAATCAGGACAGAAGAGTGGGGAGGTAAACTGGAATACTGCCAAATAAATCAACCTATTTTTGTTCCTACATTTATCTTTGTTAATTCTCACAGGCCATCTTAAGATTCTGATCTTTGATTCATGTAATAGGTAACAAATTTTAGAAAAAAATTCCTAGGTATTTTGAATTATTAAATAAATTACATGTTATATTTTCAAATTAATATCTTTCTTGGAAACAAACATATAAGAAGAGGTACATTTCTACTTTTAATTCAAATATGAGAAATATTTGTTTTATTCCAGTTTATAAGGCAAGGGAAAACTATTTTTATTCTTAAAATGCTGTAACAGAACATTAAAGCTCCTTAAAACCTTTTGAGGAAAGGGCAGGGTTTTAATAAATAAATGTTAATAATATAAAATGCCATATTGGATAGGAAATAAAAGCATAAAGTCAATTCAAATGTCAATATTTTCTGACAACCTGTTTACTGTTTACCTGATCTGAATCTTCAGAAAGGTCTTTGTTCTACTTTGCATGGCTCCAGTTCAATTTCAATTTGTTTTAAAAATTAGTTTGGAAGGGCAAGCCCCAGGCACACAGATAATGCTGGTGATGCTGTCATTTGGCAATCCAGTTCTAACCACCAGATTGGGTTCCTTTTTTTTTTTTTTTTTTTTCCTGTTTCCGATTCTAAATCATTGAGACTCTAGTTTCTTCCTACTGTATTATCACCAGGTAATTTTATAAGCAAACCTATAATCAGCATGGTTGATACTTGAGAGAAACAGGTTGACAATAAGTTTCCTGGAGTCATTTGAAAAAGTTGGCATTTGAGTGCTCAGAAATATGATCAGTGCAATGGATGTTACGACATGGATTTTTACCCTTTAAGAGTGAACTATTTTAATGTTGGGATGTTTCATAGTTCCTTTGGTAAATGAGGTATTATACCATACTTTTATGTGATAAAAATCCTTCTAAAGAACTCTGGGAATTAAATGACTAAATTGACAACTTGTTTGAGATTTAAAAGACGATTACAGAGTTTTTGATGGTTCAGTTTTCTTTTATGTCAGAATTTTGATCTCCAAATGCAAGAAGGGTTTTGCTTGCTTCACAATTAATGACCTAATTTTGCAGCACTGCATGATGCTCCCCAGCATTGAGCTGACTCGGAGGCAAGTCTGTTCAACATGATGTCAGCAAGAATTATTTTGACAGCTGCCAGAGCAGTAACGTAGACTCAAAAAGTTTTCATTTTATTATGTGGTGTTCCAGAATATTGGTGTGATGTATGCATGCCAATGGACAATCAGACAGTAGCATAATGTTCAAGAGAAGAACTCACAAGGAAAAGTGATCACAACAATTAAACAATCATCAGTTTTCTCAGTGAACATTAGGAGATAAGACCCAAGCATACAAAAATATCCCCTCTAATTTCACATGGGAATGACAGAATCAAAGGCAAATTCTTCCTCTTGATGGTCTCTGGTATTGCATTACAGCCAGAATAGTGATTCTAAACCACATGAAATGCCTTCCCTGAACCATAGAGTACTGGCTGTTGACAGGTCCTACTTAGTCAGAGGAGAGTGCCTCTGTGGACGGGCTATAGTTTTCATTCTCAGGATTGATGGTCTAGCATCAGATTCCATGATAAACTTGCTTGAAGCATGGTCTTGTGTTTTCTAACAGCATTATTAGATAAACATTCGGTATCTGCATTTCAGAGTGGTAACACAAGGATAAATCAAATAGCAAATTAAATTTAGGTATGCCATCTGCTGCCTTTATTTTATGAATTCCAGCCCATAGGACATTGACTGGGCATGAATGTCTAAGCCATTGTCTTTTATGGTCGGACTTACTACAAACATTGGACAAATGTTCATCCAAGCTGTTGGTCTTCTTGGAAAGAGTAAAATTCAGCAAAAGTGATTTTTTTTTTAAGTTGTTGTAAGTTTTTGTTTTAATAAAAATAAACCACAACAGAAGAAAAAACAGCATGTACTTGTTTCTCCGAGTGCAACATCTCAGCAGGCTTTAGGAAGTCATCTGCAAGGGGTAAATTGTTTAATGCGTAATTGTAAGCAGAACTGTAAAAAGCCATATTAGGCTTCCATGATTTTATTCTCTTCTGGTAAAAGATCATTACTTCTCCCTGGGCCCCTAATGGTTAAACCTCTTACTACTTTTCTGAGAAAGTTCTTGATTTCTTCTGATGGTAACTCTTAAGCCATGTCTTTACTCCCCAGTGGTTTCATTAAGAATTTACATTTTCTTGGTGCTTCTGAGGAAATTTCCCTTTATTTCTTTTATGTAATTTTTATTTGTAAATTAGAAATAACTTTACAAATAAAAATTAAATATATTTATGATATATTATTTGTTTTGTTATAGTATGTGCATTGTGGAATGGCTAAGATATTTAACACAGGCATTACTTCACGTACTAGTCTTTTGTTTTGGTGATGAAAACATTAAAAATGTACTCTCAACGATTTTCAAATATTCAATATATTGTTATTAACTGTAATCATCATGATGTACAACAGATCTCTCAAACTTATTTTTTTCTGTCTAACTTAAATTTTATGTCCTTTGACAAGTATTTTTCTTAACAAGTCAGTATAAACAGAATAAGACATTTTCTGTTTTTAGAGCTCACCTACATTTTTAGAGCTCTTCATTTCTTGGAAGGACAATAGGTTGATTTTCCTTGAGTAGTCTAAAGTGTGAATTTACAGACATAAAATTACATCTTGGTGCTCTCATTTGGACACGGTTTTATCTTTTAATATTGATGCCAACCTGGTTTTTTAACATCATTTGCTCAGATACAGTGGTTACCAGGGACTAGTAGTGCTGCATTTCACGGACTTTTGCAGGTTTTTTAGCTAACACCATAAAATGAGTTCTCTATTTCTGAGGCTAATAAAAGTCTTAATGATATGTGCATCCAACAGATGGGACAGAGGGCTATTTTGGCAGTGGGCAGTTGAAATCAGCCCTCAGTTGTTTGTATAAGGCACTCACTAAAGTCAATAAAAGGTAATTTTCACACACAATTTAATTCAGAGTGTAAAATGTTGGGAAGTGTAGCTGGTGTAAGTCCAATGGGCATAAGGGTAGCAGTGGTAAAAGTTGTGTTTGATGGCAAATTTTAACTGACAGAGTGACAGGTTGATCAAGAGAAATATGGACCAAGTCACAAATTGTCGGCCATGGCAGGGTTTCAGAGGCAGGGTGAAGAACACAGCTGAACCAATTACCCCCAACATCTCTCATACAAGCATTAAAAAAAAGATTAAAAAATTTCTCTCGCTTTCTTTGTGCTCCCAGTCCTCTTCTTTCTCCACTTGCTCACTCCTGCATTATACCCATTTTTGAAACCATTTGTTTGCTTATCTTTCCTCTTAGCATTTTTTTTCCTAACAAATATACACAAAAATCAATACTTCAGTGTAGGAGCATCATAAGGATACCAGGAGGATCCAGAATATTGTCCATTCTGGCCACACAGGGTCAGGTGTGTAGCTCAGATCTCCTGTGTGAAAGAGGGACTTCATACATTCTCCCTGGTTACAGTGAGGGATATAACGTTCAATGAAGAAAAGGGTTTAGTGAGGCTGAGAAACCATTCTGGAGACAAATGGATAGTAACTCTTAGTGACTTCACTATTTTATGCATTTATGAAATGAATTGTTAATGATTTATGCATATCAGTAGCTTACGTGCATTTTGGAAATTAAACAAAATATGAGTTGGACCAGGTGCGGTGGCTCACTCCTGTAATCCCAGCACTTAAGGATGCTGAGGTGGGTGGATCACCTGAAGTCAGGAGTTTGAGACCAGCCTGGCCAACACCGTGAAACCCCATTTCTATTAAAAATACAAAAATTAGCCAGGCATGGTGGTGGGCGCCCATAATCCCAGCTACTCGGGAGACTGAGGCAGAAGAATTGCTTGAACCCAGGAGGTGGAGGTTGCAGTGAGCTGAGATTGCACCACCGCCCTCCAGCCTGGGCAACAGAGCAAGACTGTTTCAAAAACAAAACAAAACAAAACAAAAAAACAAAAAACACCAAAAGCAAACCAAAAAATAAGTAGACAGTTTTTGACATTTTGTTTATCTGATACTGCTGAACTCTGTATATGCTTTAAATGTATGCATGGCAGGTATGCAGAACAGGCTCATATTCTGGTTTTCATTGTTAAATATTTGAAGTCAGTTGCTGCAATTCTATTCACCAAGAATGTATGACATGAGAAATGAGATCGTAATTACTGAATAAATAATATTTTGTTAGATTACTACTGGGTTTCTCAATCTTAGCACTGTTGACATTTTGGGCTGGATCATTCTTTGTTGTTGGGGACTGCCCTGTGCATTGTAGGATATTTTGGAGCATTCTTGGACTCTGCCAGTCAGATGCCGATAGCACCACCCAACCACCTGCTCAAGTTGTATGTATATTAGTTCGTTTTCAAGCTGATGATAAAGACATATCCGAAACTGGGAACAAAAAGAGGCTTAATTTGACTTACAGTTCCACATGGCTGGGGAGGCCTTGTAATCATGGCAGGAGGTGAAAGGTACTACTTACGTGGCAGAGGCAAGAGAAAAATGAGGAAGAAGCAAAAGCAGAAACCCTTGATAAACCCATCAGATCTCATGAGACTTATTCACTATCATGTGAATAGCCCGGGAAAGATCCGCCCCTATGATTCAATTACCTACCCCTGGGTCCTTCCCACAACACGTGGGAATTCTGGGAGACACGATTCAAATTGAGATTTGGGTGGGGATATAGCCAAACTCTATCATTCCACCCCTGGCCCCTCCAAATCTCTTGTCCTTACATTTCAAAACCAACCGTGCCTTCCCAACAGTCCCCCTAAGTCTTATTTCAGCATTAACCAAAAAGTCCACAGTCCAAAGTCTCACCTGGGACAAGGCAAGTCCCTTCCGCCTACGAGCCTGTAAAATCAAAAGCAAGTTAGTACTTCCTAGATACAATGTGGGCACAGGTATTGGGTAAATACTCTTGTTCCAAATGGGAGAAATTGGCCAAAACACAGGCGTTACAGGGCCCATGCAAGTCCGAAATCCAGTGGGGCAGTCAAATTTTAAAGCTCCAAAATGATCTTCTTTGACTCTATGTCTCACATCCAGGCCACATTGATGTAACAGGTGGGTTCCTATGGTCTTGGGTAACCCTGCCCCTGTGGCTTTGCAGGGTACAGCCTCCCTCCTGGCTGTTTTCCTGGGCTGGCTTTGAGTGTCTGTGGCTTTCTTCTCACAGCTCCCCTAGGCAGTGCCTCAGTAGGGATTCTGTGTGGGGACTCTGACCCCACATTTCTCTTCAGCACTGCCCTAGCAGAGGTTCTCCATGAGGGCCCCACTCCTGCAGCAAACTTTTGCTTGGGCATCCAGACATTTCCATACATCTTCTGAAATCTAGGTGGAGGTTCCCAAACCTCAGTTCTTGACTTCTGTACACCCACAGGCTTAATACTACATGGAAGCTGCCAGGCTTGAGGCTTCCACTCTCTGAAGCTACAGCCCAAGCTCTGCATTGACCCCTTTCAGCCATGACTGGAGCAGCTGGGACACAGGGCACCAAGTCCCTAGGCTGTACACAGCAAGGGGACCCTGGGCCCAGCCCACAAAACCACTTTTCGCTCCTGGGCTTCTGGGCCTGTAATGGGAGGGGCTGCCATGAAGGTCTCTGACATGGCCTGGAGACATTTTCCCCATGGCCTTGGGGATTAACATTAGGCTTCTTGCTACATATGCAAGTTTCTGCAGCTGACTTGAATTTCTCCTCAAAAATGGGTTTTTGTTTTCTACTGCATCATCAGGCTGCAAATTTTCTTCACTTTTGTGCTCTATTTCCCTTTCAAAACGGAATGCTTTTAACAGCACCCAAGTCACCTTTTGAATGCTTTGCCGCTTAGAAATTTCTTTTGCCAGATACACTAAATCATCTCCCTCAAGTTCAAAATTCCACAAATCTCTAGGACAGGAGCAAAATGCTGCTAGTCTCTTTGGTAAAACATAACAAGATTTACTTTTGCTCCAGTTCCCAACAAGTTCCTCATCTCCATCTGAGACCACCTCAGCCCGGACCTTATTGTTCATATCACTATCAGCAGTTTTGTCAAAGTCGTTCAACAAGTCTCTAGGAGGTTCCAAACTTTTCCACATTTTCTTGTCTTCTTCTGAGTCCTCCAAACTGTTCCAGCCTCTCTGCCTGTTACCCAGTTCCAAAGTCGCTTCCACATTTTAGGGTATCTTTTCGGCAATGCCCCACTCTACTGGTACCAGTTTACTATATTAGTTCATTTTCATGCTGCTGATAAAGACATACCTGAAACTAGGGAAAAAAAGAGGTTTAATTGGACTTCTAGTTAAAGTCCAATTTAACTGGAGGATGGTAGCCCTCTTCTCAGAGGGGACACAGCCAAACCATATCATTGTGATATCAGTGATATCACTGTGATAACCAATAATGCCTTCAGACATTGCCAAATGTTCCCTCAGGGCTGAATCCTATTCTCCCTATTGAGAACCAATGGTCCATTGGTTTACTGACATGATTATCTGTTTCCAAATCAAGCTATGGCTTACATGAACTTCAGTATGACTGTGGATGCAGATGGAGACACAAATCAGGGAAAAAGGTATATATGTAGAATGTTTAGCTTAGACATTGTCCATGGCTTTTGAATTGCTCCAGCAGCATCTTTAAGAACCTATTAAGGCATTAAATAACAGGACAATACCAGAGACAATGAGGCACTTAAATGCCAGCATGAACACATTGCTTGCTGCAATAGATTCTTCTCTGGAACTGTGTAGAGCAGAGGTTGGTGGCCTTGGAGGCAGCTGTGGATTTGTGAGATGAAGTGGAACAACGGTACCCAGGGCAAAAAAAGCCCTGAAGCATGATCTGAGGAGTTGAGGTTGAGATGTGACAAGCTAGAAGGCAACAGCAGTTGGCCTATTAAGAGGGCAGCAATTACTGAGTAGGAGGCTTTTCTTGAATGGAGGTAGCTTGGTTTCTTTAAAGTTCCTTGGTACTTGTTCCTTCTGACATCTGCAAGCTCTGCCAGTCTCCCAGGAAAACAGTTCCCTGCACAGTACAGCTGGGCCTAGAAGCTGTGACCATAGTTAGTGGGACTGGATGCTTTCTTACTACTTCTTACCTCTCTTTGGCTCAATTCTCTCTGTACTTTCCAGGTGAAGACATGTTGGGCAGGGGCAATTAGGTGCTATGAACTTATTTCTGTTTTCTTGCTGTTTTAGTTATATCCTCAAAGGGAAGTGAAGAAGAGGGAACTGTTTCTTGCTGGTTATTGTCTATGATCTAATTAAATGTTTTCTTGGTATACTTGACATTTTTCCATAGACCTTAACACATTCTGGACTTTGGACTACCTAATAAAAGGAGGAAAAATCTGGGCAAGCACTGAACATTCTTCCTTATTTATGTTTTCTTTTCTTTCACGTTTAATACACATTTCAAGGAAAATTTTTTTCTTTCTCATTCTTAAGAGCAAATATCATTAGCTGATTTCTAAGTTACAGAATTCTTAAAAATGTGTAAATGCTCACTGGGTGATTTAAAAGAGGATAGTTTCAAGACTGAAGTGAATGATGCATCTTTATTTAAAATGAGACAGAATGTCTCTGAGAGTTTGAATATGGGGCTGAAACAAATTTCAGAGGCAAGGAATTATGGACTATTATTGTGTGGGGGACCAGTACATGCCACTCCAAAATATAAAGAATTGTTGAACTGAAGGCAATTAAGAATAAGTAGATACAGGAAAACTTTGTACCCTCCATCTACTTGCCTACAAGCAGAACAAAGATTTACAAAGACAAAAGGTATCTTGCCCCTGTTCTACGAAGAACAACAACCACTGATGGCAACTTTAAACATGTATAGTCCTGGGGGTGATGCTGGAGGAATCTATAGTTAACAAGCTTTACTTACTTAACCATTTTTTTGTTGGTTATTTGTACTTTTCTATGTTAAACCTGCGATATAAGCTGAAATTCAAAGCCACATCTTTGAGAACTACTCAACTACTCATTCCCTGGGTGTCTCCCATGTATATGTGAAATATACATGTTAACAAACTTCTTGTTAACCTGTCTTTTGTAATGGGTCTGTTCCTACTAAGAACCTAGAGAGGTTCTTATTCCTTTCTCTGAATTTCTGGTGACAAGGAGATGGGATTTTTCTGGGACACTCATTTGCTTCAGAGTCCACAGATGGGATCCTGAGGAAATGGCAGAAGCTGGCAAAAGGGTAAGAATTTACATCAAAGTCAGCTCTTCCTGATCTCTATCTGTAGTGCCCATTTAAGAGAGCAAAGTAAAAATTTATCCTTGTCCTTTCCTTTCCAAATTCATTTTAGCTGGAGGAAAACATTTGCATGATTTAGTTCGAAATGTGATTCTCTATCTTGGGGTACCCATTTGTTATTGATCCTTTTCATTCAATGGACAACCATTGTTTTCCTGTTTGTCTTGTTTATGTCCTAAGAGCTTGGCTTTATGACTGGTAAAAATATTTTCTCTGGTCCTTGCTGGCATTGGGGTGGGGTTGCAGGTGTCAACTTGTGTCTGGAAGTTAGTTGGGTTGGGAACCTGAGAAACAAAGTGTTCTTTGTGCCAACTCTCAGGGGAATTTGTCTTAATAATAGGTCCCAGTCCACAGGGGGCTTTCATCGTCTCAACCTTCATTGCTTTTGGTTAGTGCTGGGAAAATTCTATCCCGGTAAAATGCATGTGTGGTATTTCAAATTAGCAGGGCTGTGATTGGAAGCATCCCACATTCCCTGGGACACATTTTTACACAAACACTATCCTTAACCACCTGTGGCAACAGAGATCTTTGATTTTTTTGGCTATGTCTGAAAGTGAACTTTTAAATCACGGAGATGGTATCTTTGCACCTCTGGAGATGGCTAGTGTATCTGTGGTTAAGCCATAAAAGGTTTATTGGTTTTGATCCTGAGTTGCTTCGTAGATAATACCTTCGGTTAAAAAAGTTTGGTTTCTGATATTTATAGCCTGATAGAAGCAACTTTTTAAAGGCCACTCTGTTCTCTCCACTTGATCCTGCTTCTCCCATAGGAATTCCTCCATGGGAAGCCCTTCTTCTCAAACCCTTGCTAACTGTAGGTTCTGCCCCCACTTTCAGGTTTCTCTCTTGTTGGCATAAATTTTGTTAAGGGTAATATGGAACTTTATTGGCTTCTTTAAGAACTTAAGATCTCCCCAAGTTGGCTTCTTCCTTCTCATTGCTTCTATTTCTTCTTTTTTCTTTTGTTGCCTTAACTCTTTCATCAGTTCCCTTACATTGTTGATATGTCTCCTTTCAGCCTCTGCCTCCTCCATCCCTCTGTCCTCCCTTGATGGACCTTTTCCCTCCCACTCTAGCCTCTTGGTCACTTGAGCTTTGGAATCCTGCTCTCGTGGATCTCAGGATCCCCCAAAGCAGCTATCCGAGACTACAAAGTTTAACTGGAAATATACCGGCACTTAAAATTTAGTCAACAGCCTCCACAGGATTGAGCTCTGATGATAGAAAAATGTGCCCCAAGGCTCCTTCTTGGAGAGAAACTTACATTCTTTTTCTGTACCTTTGAGATATAAATGTTCTACCCTGTCTTAGCTGAGAACCACTCCTTTTGAAATGCAGACTTCAGGGAGATGACTCATCAGAAGGAAAAAAAGCAATTTGGAAATTGGGCAAATAAAAAAAATCTAAGTCTTTTCCAAAAATAGTGGTAGAAAGGTTTGGCCATCTGAGCAGGTAACCCTGGCTTGTCCCATTTGTCAGAAACAATTTGGATTCTGCTTATTCTTCTATAAACTAGTGAGTTTTGTATTATAGTACCTGGAACATGGCTAAAGTTTTAGAATGAAAGCTATAAGATCTACTACTGTCTATGTCTATATATGTCTTTGTACGTATGTTAGTATATGTGATATTTTCCTAACTCTGGATGGCATTGCCAAAATTAATTTGTAAAAGAGCTCTATTTAATTGGCTTAAAGAAAAATGAGTGCTTATATAAGAAATTAAATATTCCTAAAACTGCCAGAAGTATAGGAACTAACCCAGATGCTTTTCAAGTTCACATGACTTGGATAAGTCTTTGGTAGATAAGGCTACGTTAATATTGTTAGTTTAATAATAACAAACAAAAAATCCAATGTATGTAACTTTTAAGTTGTTGTTTTGATGATATCTGCCTACCATGCATGTGCAGTGAAAATACTTAATGGGGAAATAACTTGAAATGATGCTTAACTTTGAACGATGTCCCTGAAAATTTCATGGGTAATCCAAGCACAATTGTGAAGAATTAGTGAATTAAACAGGTGTAAGTGGGGTAAGAATTTATGAATATGCTTTCAAACAATAATTATGTTTTATGTTATATCTACTTAAAAACAGTTTTGTAAATCTCTTTGGTAACTTATACTCTTAAGTTTTGCTAAGTTAAAAAATAGATACTTATTCAATATTTAGATCATTTCCAAATAAGATAAAATACTGATGCACTAATTACTAAGCATAAGTTTAAGTTTGTATACTTTTGGCATTTTGTTCTCATATAGTATAGAGAAGCCGAAG
Organism: Chlorocebus sabaeus; assembly: GCF_047675955.1. Classification (NCBI taxonomy): domain Eukaryota; kingdom Metazoa; phylum Chordata; class Mammalia; order Primates; family Cercopithecidae; genus Chlorocebus; species Chlorocebus sabaeus. Next base: position 42,270,291 of record NC_132918.1, read on the forward strand.
ATATTTGGGTCTGCTATTAAACATGTCTTGTGTCAAGTTAAAAAATTACACTATGAGGAAGAACATGTTTCTAGAAATTAAAGTTACTTAGAGTTAAAAATTTGGATTAACATATATAATTAAAACTATTAGAAATATTAAGGGAAACAACTCTTGAGTGCAAAGTATACAAGGAAAATGAGATGTGCTTTTGGTAAGGAAAGTTATAAGGTAAGAGGATCTGTTTTGTTAAAGGAAAAAGAGTAATTAATTCTGTGTTAAAGTGAAAGGAATGGTTATTTTAGAATAAAAAAGGAAAATGAAGGACAAAACTGAAAGGATATAGAAAGTTATGTGGGGGAAGAGAGGAGGGGTCAAAGAGGGAGGGGCTATCTTTTGTGCTGAAGCTGGTTAAAATTGAATAAATGTATTATATGAGTTTTAAAAATGAGTCTTACTATCAACAACTTACTAGTATAAAACTAGAAGCTGCTTTTCTCTCTGTAAAAAAAGCAAAGTGTCCTTAGAACATTAAATCTGCTCTTGATAAGAGACACTGAAAGATTTTTACCTTTAGAGGGCTCTGACTAGAAAACAAAGATTTTATGTCTTATCAAAATAATTTTCTGTGCTTTGTGTTTTCTATTATTAGGTCTTTGATTACTTAAGACAACTGAGTCCTTTGTATTAAAAGAGCAAAGTTTTTTTCTTTTTTTTTCTTTTCTTGCAGCTATGTAACTTTCTGTATTTGCCTTTGAAGTATTTTAATTCTCATTCTAGTTAAATGAATGACTATTATTTCACAGTGATCTGTAATCCTATGGATTCAAGTGATTTAAACATTTTGGCATTTTTACCAATGCCCTAAATCAAATTCTAAATTAAGTATTTTTTAACCTAGAATTGACTTCAGGATTTTTCAGATGAGCCCCTTGACTATCTCAAAAAATTTATTCTCCCTAACAAGAGACATATTAAATTAATTAGGCTTATTTGATATGTTAAATTTGCATAGGAAGCATTGTCAAATAAGAAATGGGCTGGGTGCAGTGGCTCATGCCTATAATCCCAGAACTTGGGGAGGCCGAGGCAGGAGGATGGCTTTACGCCAGAAGTTCAAGGCGAGCCTGAGCAACATAGTAAAACACCGTCTCTACAAAAAAATGAAAAATGAAAATTAGCCAGGTGTGGTGGCATGTGCCTGCAGTCCTATCTACTTGGGAGGCTGAAGTGAGAGGATCCTCTCAGGTGTTCGAGGCTGCAGTGAGCTGTGATTGAGCCACTGTATACCAGCCTGGGTGACAGGCTGTCTGGAAAGAAACAAAAAGAGATAAATGATGTTTCACCTTCTTCGAATTATGTGGATATGTTATTAATATGTGTTCCAGAAATTATATGAAATTCCTAGAAATTTGATTCCTAGAAGTTTGTATAACGTTATCAGACAAAATCCTAGTTATCTTAAAATGCTGTCACAGAAACAAATAAATTTTCTTATCAATTGCATCATTATTATGATTAACTCTCATCAGATCTTTAACTATGGCCATTGAAAATATTGTCATTCACAGCTAATTAATTGTTTTACTCTGGTACTTTCCTGGAAGTTTCTACAAGCAACTATGATCTTGAAGTGTTTCATCTTCAAGGCGATTCATGGAAAAGACTGACGAGTACATATTCTGCTAACTATAAGATCACACCATTGGACTGGGCAAGAATTTCTAGAATTCTAATAAAGGAACTGATGGGTTCATAAAATTGCTAACCAAGATCAAACAGAACAAGAATTAATTTCATGGAACTGAATGGAGTAATGAGGGTAAATGAGAGGTAAATGGCCTCTTTGTTTGAAACATTACTGGTTTTTTAATGCTTTGTTTTTCAGATTAAGGAAACCTTTTTTTTTTGTCTTAAACTATCTATAGCTTACATTAATTTGATAAAGTATACTTTTTGTAAACAGAATTTTGTAAACATTTATTTTTTCTTGTTACCTGATCTCCTGAGAATTCAGAAGCTATTACAAGTATTTCTATTTTATGGCAATAGTTATTTTTATAAGTTCAATAAGAATTTATTCTCTTTATAACAGAATGCAATTGGAAACACTCCTTATGTTGCCAAGGCTTTTGACTGGAATGTCATGTTTGAAAATGTGCATAGAATCAGATATGACCAGACAGTTTTAAGAAACTAAGGCTGGCTTTATGGAACCAATAAAGCCCCCCTCAAAAAAACTGGCCTAGTACCTAATTAAAAGTGTTGCAAACCTTATAGGTGAGTATGGAATGTCACTTCCTGGCAGAATCAGGAACCTCAAAATATTTCAGGAACCTTAAGAGGAGAAGAATTTACCCAAATCTATAGGTATTGTGGTCAAAGTCTTCTAGCAAATCCTTGGCCTTGAGTCAAAGCCTTTTAAAAGTCTAATCTGAAATTTCTTATCAAAAGTTGCAGCAAAGCAGACTTAAAAAGATCCTATGTGATCAATCACTATTTTTGCTGTACTTACGTAAATAACCAATCAAAGTTTAAAAACACTAGACTTATTCTGAAAATAAATTAGCCTTACTGTGATTATCTTTGGTAAAAATAGGGGTGATTACAGAGAAAAAAAATGCTTCAGAATAAAAAGTACAGTGCACCTATTATTAGATTCTAGGCCTATTCATAGTTTTTGAGGTTTTATTATCTACCTGTAAACTGAACAGGATTCTGAATTTTTCGAGTTTCCTCCAATATTTGGCTGTGGGTCTCCGGATTAACATTTCCAATATTCTCTCACCTTTGTGACTTGACATCACTAAGAACAAAATCTACCCTTTTCCCAAAACCCTGCAAGTTGATACTGGACAACTTAACATAAACTTAAGAGAAATAACCACAATAGCTCACATGTGGACCTCCTTCATGCCTCTTGCCTGTGGGCCACTCAGACATCACTAGAGTCATTAAAATTGCAAAAGATGCTTTGAGCCCAACATTTAGAATTCTTTCTGACTAGCCACCCTCTGAGTTCAGTAACTGGTTTAAAATTTGCTCTAATGATTCATCTTTGTTTTTCTCTTGTTTCCATATAAATATCTCTTATTAAATAACTGTGTGCTTGCACCATATAGGCCTAGCTTTGGTGGGAGCCCACTTATAATACCACCTCCTGAAATGAGACACAAGTTTAACTGAACTGACTTATTCTCAGTACAAAGTGACTGATTCAATAAGGTATGGGACAATGTATTTCAATGTATTTTTTTTTCCTGCTTGTTTCAATTTACTTTTTTCTGTCTTTTGCCCATCTTTGATCTTGCAACTTCCAACCCAAATCTTTCCATAGCTACCAATCTGACTTTTATTTTGTGAAGCTTTATATAAATAAAGTTTCAATGGAGGAAATATAAAAGACAAGAATATATCACCCCAAAATATAAAGGATTGTTGAGCTGAAGGCAATTAAGAAGGAGATACAGGAAAGCTGTCTGTCTTCTCTCTATTTGCTTAAAAGCAGGATATAGATTTACAAAGACAAAAGATGTTATTTTCCCTCTAATACACACAATTTATAGGCTTAAGGGTGATGCCAGAGAAATCCACATTAACAAGCTTTACTAAGTAAACTTTTTCTGTTAGTCTTCCCCAAGTTGCTGTCCCTAGAGACTCCAAGTCCTTTTCCTTTGTCTTTTCACTTCTCTAAAAATTTACTGTTCTTTGTTGAAGATGTTATATAAGCTGGAATTCAAAGCTACATCTTTAAGAACTTATTCCCTGAGTGTCACCCATGTATATATGAAATATACATGTTAACAAACTTCTGTTTGTTTTTCTCTTGTTAATCTGTCTGTCTTAATAAGTCTATTTCAACTAAGAATGTATGGGCGTTATTATTCCTTTCCCTACAGTTTAAAGTCTGCTTAATTACTGAGGTATTTTTGATAACAGGCTGTCACAAGTTGGCCTTGGTCTTTCCAGATGCCATAGTTTTCCAAACAGACCAGGCGTTTTTAAACAGCTGTGACTTTGCTCATGCTCTGCCAGCTGCTTGAAACATCTTCCCTTCTGAAGAGGAATCCTCCACTTCCTTGCTGATTAAATTCTTCACTTCCTTGAATCCTTCCTTCACCTCATTGGTCCATGTCTCCCCCCAACCCCCGCCGATTTTTAACATCTCCACATTTTGCTATGATTCTCACAATGAATAGCATAGCATCATCAAATTGGTGGCATTTTTTTCTTAATGGTATATAAAATAATGGGTTATGTTATAATTGATGAAAATTTAGATCTGATGACATACAGTATACGAATCTGCACAATCCATGTGTTATCCAAATGGAAATGTACAATAAGCAGTTGGAAATGATGATCTGGGTCTTTGGAGAGGTGAAGGTATAAAATATATTCACTCCATTCTAGCATTCTCCAAAGTCTCAATCCTTTCTAGGATCAACGTCAAGGCCCAAAAGCATACTACCGAAACATCAAGTAAACTAAAGATTGATGAGGAAACAGTGATATAGCAACTGGCTCGTCATTGCTGATCTTAGACAGGGCTCAAGAATAGGAAGCAGGAATTTTAGCCAGATCTTTCAAGGAAATGAAAGGAGAGAGGGAAAGAGGAAAGTTGCTAGAGGAGTTTGTAAGTTTTAAGAATACTTTTAAAATAGTGAAAGATCTTGAACATGTTTGTAATTTAAGGGAAAAGTACCAATTAAGACGAGGTTAAATATACTAGAGAGAGTTGAATATTGACTCCTGAGGGAATAGGAGGGGCTAATGTGTTGGGAGGTGAGAGGGATTATCAGTGGGTGAGTGGAAAGAGGCCCTAAGGCATACTCTACAGGGTGGCCTCAATTTTTTTTTTGAAGTAAAAGGCAAGGTTATTTGCAGGCAATGAAGGATATGGCTGGAAGGGAGTTTGCGGAAAGTGAAATCTGGGGAAGAGGTTAGGGCATATACTAATTCACATAGATCACTCAGCTGATGTTGGAATTGGAACGATAAATCTACAAGTGTGCTTGTCTATGCCTTTTGAGACAGTCTCTTAGATCAGTGAGGGTAAAGAAGGTCTATGGCTGGAAAGCCAAAAATAAATAAATAAGTAAATGAAAGAAAAAGGAGGTCTTGATTAAAGTTGTCTCAATCTTTTCACTTTTTAAGAACTTAACATGATACTTGACACACAGGAGGCTCCCAGTAAGTATCTACTCAGTGACATTGTTGAGCTATTGGAAGGTAGGGCAATTTAGGGAATGTCTGTTCTCATATTTCTATCATATTGTTAAGGGGGAAAAAACCACTTCTCATTGACAATTGCTTTACATATTAGTAAAAGTATTTTATATTTCACAGGTAATTTTTTTTTTGCATAGGTAAGCATTTTAATCAAGCTTTTCATCTGTGACAAAAGTGTTTGTTCTCACTTTTATTAGCAGCTTTATTGTTTATATATCATAAAATTTACCCATCTTCAGTGTACAGTTTAATAATTTTTAAGTAAATTTACAAGTTGTGTAACTATCACCAAAATCCAATTTTAGACTCTTTCTCTCACCCTGAAAATATTCCTCATGCTTCTTCGCAGACAATTCCTGCTCCCATGCCCAGCTCCAGACCTGCTTTTTATTTCTATAGATTTTGATTTTCTGGACATTTTATATACGTGGAATAATATAATGTGTGATCTTTTGCATGTGGCTTATTTCATTTAGCGCAATGTTTTTGAGGTTCTTCCATGTTGTAGCATTTATGAGTAGTTCATTCCTTTTTATTGCTTAATAATATTCCATCGTCTGGAGCAACCACATTTTGTGTATCCATTTACCAGTTCATGTGTGTTTGGATAATTTTTACATTTTGGTTATTATGAATACTGCTGCTATGAGCATTCACATATAGGTATTTGTGGGATATATATTTTCATTTCTCTTGGGTTGATATAGAATAATTTCTTGACCAAACTATGGATTTTGTCTCAAGAGTGGAATGTTGTTCTATAGACACTTTTATAATTTTCTTTTTACATGGTGTAATATTGAAACCTTGAGTTATATACCTAAACATTGAAATACTAATGAATATATGAATATGAGAAAATCATCTATAAAATTGTTAAAATTTAGTTGGCATCTGGTACAATTTAATGTCATTCACTAGTAACTACTAGTCTTTCCATCTGGAATAAAAATGACATGTACATTATATTTACTACTCTGCTAATACCACCAAAAAGCCTAGCAGTTTTCATTTCCAGACTATCTGCTGTGAGGAGAGCTAGCAATCTAATTCTTTAAAACTGATTCCTTGAATATATCATTTCAACCCCTCCCTTTTAAGGGCATTTCAACATTTGTAAACTAGGATTTAGGTTGCTCCTGAGAGAGGCCAAGAGAAAAAAGTAATTTGTTTTAAAACCTTTTCAAACCCAGAGCAACATGCAGGAGGATACCTTACTAATTTACCAGAGATGCTAAAAGATTGAAAAACTTCCCTTGCTTTGATTTGCTCTCCTCCCTGGTTTCCCACACTGGAGAAATCTGGAGTGGAGTTCTACCTTTGTCACTTTCAACAGTATCAATAGGAAAAATGTGATGAGGAGGAATGTGAAAATCAGCACTTCTCAGGACATTTCTGCTAAATTAGTAGTGATAAGGATTAAAACTTAGAATATGGTCTTCATTCATTCATTCAATTTGTTCCCTAAACTAGACTCTTATGAATTCTAAATATATTTATGTGATACCTTTCATGTGCCAGGCACTAAGCTAGGCACATAGATTACGGGTGTGAACAGCAGTTTAGAATAAGTTGTACACAGCAAAGAAAGAAGCTATGTAGCAGATAGTTTTCCAAACTAATTAAAAAAAAAGTTAATTTGTTTTAGAAGAAGAAGCTGGCAACTTTTGGTTACTGGATTTAAAGATCATTAGGGCTTTTCTTCAACTCTTTGGTAGAATAGCTTGGTTGGCTTTTTAAAAATTTATTTTATTTTATTTTATTTTTCTGAATCATCTGTGGGTTTGGTATTTAGCAAGTCCTAAGACCAAGAAAAATATGACCAAGGGCAAGAAGAATCATTCTGTAAGGCAAAAATCCCAAGACCTCCAAGATGAGGTCTTCTGGATCCTACATGTTTTGTTGAAATTTAACATAAAGAAATCTATATAAATATTGTTCAAAAAATACTAAACTAATTGCAAGTACTTCATTTGGAATACAAATACTGTGCCGTGTTCTGGTCATTAGTGCACATTTACTGCCACTACTGATCTTGTACAATGTGCTTAGTGTTTGTTTCAGTTCAATGTGGCATGATACGTCCTTAGTTAAAAATATCTGCTCTCTTGAGTAACAGATTCTCAGATAAAGAATGATTTGGTGTTTAAATTCAAACTTTTCTACATCAAAATGATCAATCATCAAGTGACATCCATGGAGTGAAACTTCTTACACATTAGAAAAAGTGCTACGCCTAGAAACTGGTGATGTTATCATCCAAGATAAAAGCCATTTTTAACATATGTATTACCAAGTTACACTTAACATACCAAGTTCTAGCTCTAAGGGGTGTGGAGTTGTCCGGTGACCCTAAAAAACGTATCACCACAGTATAACATCTATACATTCTCCAAAGTGTGGACATCCATAATCCTGGTTGAGCTACAGCAAGATCACTCCTGTTTCTTTCTAGACTTTTCTTATATGACATTAACAAAACAGTGAGTTCCAGTAACAACTAATGTTAAATTCGGAAGTGCACGTTAGAGACTCCTTATTTGTCAGTGCAATAGCTTTTAAATAGATAGAGCTTTGTTTAGTACTAAAATATCAGAATGGAAGCACAGCTTTGTTCATTGTCTGCCAGGATTAGGATCAGAGATGATCTAAATTCCATAAATATGCCCCCACTACTGTGGGCCCACTGGAGAAAGTGGAGAGTTTGAATACCAAAGGAAACAGGCCCAAAGGTACACTCAGCTGCCTGTTTCCTCCTGGTGCTGTGCATATGCTGATGGTGGCCAGGTGGAGGATTTGGCTAGCCCAGTGAATTGCTTCTATCTGGAGGAATAAGCAAATAGTGCAGCAACAATGAGCTACCCCTAGATACAAATTAAACAGCACTAAAGTGCACTTAGAAGAAATTAACAAAGCTTTAGAATGGAAAGTGACTTTAAAAAATTCATTCTCTTTTTATTTCAGTTTTACGATTAATGGGAAATGAATAAATGAAAAGACCAAGGAGAGAGAGGAAATAGTAAGGGATTATTACCACAACACAAAGCTTTTATAGATATTATATTTGAATGAGCCAAATAAAATAGATGGATTTTTAATCATTTTCTTTTAAAGATCCCTATTACTTCTTAAAAAGTTATTTTGGAAATCCCCAGGCTAAGTCAATGTACTTCAAATTTTAATGTAAAGAAATCACAAAATTTTAATTTATTCCCCCTATAGAAACAATGCTATAGTTATCTTCATGTTCTCCAGGTGGATGTGATTTTTCTTTATGCTATATCAAGGCAGATGTCATGGTCTTAAGCATAATAAGAGCTGCTTACACTTGACATTAAAGTAATACTTCCACTATTGTGTGTGAAAAATATCACAGCCATTAGCTCACCATTGGTATGTACTGCACCAAATAGAAGAAGAATAAAATAGATTTCTAAACAGGTAAAAGGCATTACACATCATATAAAATTCAACCATATTTTCTTCTTAGAGTTCAAAGTATTATCTGGCCAGTTGCTTGGATCGGCTAAAGGCCATCACCATATTATTGATTGAGAACTTACTCTGTGTCAGGCTCGGCACTAACAACTTAACATGTGTTGTCTAACTTGATTTTCATGATTGCTCTATGAATTACCCCATATTACATTTGAAGAAACTGAGGCTTAGAGAAAAATATAAGGATTGCTTATGGTCACACATTTGGTATTTGATTAGGGAAGCCGAGATTTGCATCATACAGCATGTTTATTTGCACTTGAAACAATCAGCAGGGAGAGCTAGGTAGCTTGGAAATAGGTGAGTCACCTGAGAAAGCCTGTGGACTGAGGTGTGGCTTCCATATGGATGCTTCTGTCCACTTCCTGATCAGCCTTCCTTGCTATAAATTATGACTACCAAAGTAACACAAAATGCTTCATGTCAGAGTATTGAAATAATTGGAGTGGATCTCATTTTCTTTGGCTAGATAGCATAGAATTAAGTGCTTTTCCCCAATTGGCATTTTTATAAATTATCATTATTTTTTCAGACGGTTTATTACCCAGGTGGCTGTTTTTTTGTGGCAAAATTAGCTCACATGGTTGTACACACAATTATATTAGATGTTGTTACATGTGCTTTACTGAGATGAAAGACTTAACATTTAATGAATTCCCTTTCCTTATTGGTAAGCTGAATCCAGCACGATTTAAAAATAAATTTCATTTATGAGTCTTTTGTTTTCCTATTGTTTCCATATTTATTCAGTATTTTTCTTCGTTTACTTACTGGGGAATTTATTTTTATGTTTCTGAGATGGAGTCTTGCTCTGTCACCCAGGCTGGAGTGCAGTGGCATCATCTTGGGTCACTGTAACCTCCACCTTCCTGGTTCAAGCAATTCCCCTGCCTCAGTCTCCCGAGTAGCTGGGATTACAGGTGCATGCCACCACGCCTGGGTAATTTTTTTTGTATTTTTAGTAGTAATGGGGTTTCACCATGTTGGCCAGACTGGTCTTGAAATCCCGACCTCAGGCAATTCACCCGCCTCGGCCTCTCAAAGTGCTGGGATTACAGGCGTGAGCTACTGCCCCCGACCATTACTGGGGAATTTAATGGTCTTCTGGATTACTCAGTGGCAGCCCCAAGAGATCAAGCAGATAATTCATGGCCTCTAAGAGCATAATCATACAAGTTTTTTGTTTGTTTGTTTTTGAGATGGAGTCTCACTCTGTCACCCAGGCTGGAGTACAGTGTCATGATCTTGGCGTACAGCAGCCTCTGCCTCCTGGATTCAAGTGATTCTCCTGCCTCAGCTTCTCGAATAACTGGGATTACAGGCACCTGCCACCATGCCCGGCTAATTTTTTTAATTTTTAGTAGAGACGGGGTTTCACCATCTTGGCCAGGCTGATCTCGAACTTCGACCTCATGATCTGCCCACCTTGGCCTCCCAAAGTGCTGGGATTACAGACATGAGCCACCACGCCCGGCCTAATCATACAAGTTTTATCTAGAATATTATTTGAGCAGGAGGGTGGTAAATGAGTGTGGTGTTACAATATTTTTCAGTACCAATGTATGGTTGTATATTTGAGGTATGTGGAGAACAATTTTAAATGCTTGCACTTTCTTATAATCTTGACTGTCTATAAATATGTTTAGGGTTTTGTAAAAAACTTCTATTAAGATATGAGATTAACTAACGGAACCTTAATCTACAGAAAGAACATGATATTTATGTGATAAAAATGACTGCAAATATTCTACTTTGATGATTAGGTAATTTTACTGACTGTATATTGGCTAAGGTAAACAGACAATTGCCCACTTTTATCCTGAGCAGTAAAAACTACTTTCTTTTTTTCTTTCTTTCTTTCTTTCTTTTTTTTTTTTTACTTACAACAAAGGGCCTGGCTTGGAGCAAGGTGAATCCTTCCTATACCTTGGCTGCATTTCTTGGTACATTTTCCTCTTTGATCAAACTTCTACTGTGTGCTATGGACAGACTCATTCAAGGGCTTGCCCTGATGGACCTGCTCATGTACTAAGTGTGTTGAGAAATGAATTATGGAAAGGGAGGAAAGGAAATGAAGTGAAGGAAAAGAATGGAAGGAATTTGGAAGATAATAATGAAAAAAGACTAATTCAAAGATTAAAAAATATAGAGAAAACCGAAGACAAAAGAATATAAGTAAAGGGACTTTGAATGATTCAGGGAAAGTCTGGGGACAGGGAAGAAGAGAGCGCAATAGAAACATTTTCCTATAGTTTTCCTCTTCTAAAGCAGAGTTTTCTTAGGGGAAAATGTCTTAGGGGTCCATGAGTTGGCATTTGAAAAAATTGCATCCTTACTTTCTCTCAAAACTTGTCATCTCCCTCAACTATAAATATAGGCTACAAACTTCTGTAGTATTAGCAACACCCATGACTAGGTCTCTAATAGCAAAAACAATATTTTCATATTACAATGTAATGGTTGCAAATACATTGAAAATTACTTATACTTACAACTACTTTGAAGTTGCCACTGATCTTATTTGATGCTTCAATAAAGAAGTATGTATATTATTATATCATACATTTGTTTTAAAATATTTGCTTACTGTATTTCTATATAATCAGTTTCCTTTCCAATCCTATATTTTATTTCATGCATTTAAAAATATTCTGAGAAGGGGTTAATAGACTTCAACAGATAGCATGACAGAAAAAGCAACCTCTACTGGACAGCAACCCTTCCCACATGAATGGCTTACAGTGTGTCTGAGATATTTATGCTCTCAGTCCTCAGTGGGGCAGGGCCTGAGGCCCTGACCTCAAGCCAACTTGTCTGTGCAAACATAAACTTCATGTGTTCTATGACAAAAGAAAGGTTAGGCACACTGTTAGGTTACTAGTGGTTTGACTTTTAAAATATTGGTTTTCTAAAGACATTACATTAAAAAATTATTGCATATATGATGTTATTATCTTTTATTTTAGGGAGAGAGCAGTTTTATTACAGAGAAGGACAAGAACTTAGGGGAATAAACTCTAGGAGGCTTGAGAGTTCCTTAGGGAAAGCCCCTTTGAAAAGAACAAGATCACTCACTAGCCAGGGAAAATGAAGTTCACTTAAAGGAACTCTTTTTGGCTTTTTTGTTTGAGACAGGATCTCCCTCTGTCACCCAGGCTGGAGTGCAGTGGTGTGATTGTAACTCGCTGTAGCATCAATCTCCAGGGCTCAAGTGATCCTCCCACCTCAGCCTCCCAAGTAGCTGAGACTACAGGTGTTCACCACCACATCTGGCTAATCTTAAAAATATATATTTTTATAGAGATGGAGTCTCATTATGTTGCCCAGGCTGCTCTTGAACTCCTGGCCTCAAGCAATCCTTCCTTCCATCTTGGCCGCCCAAAATGTTGGGATTACAGGTGTGAACCACCATGCCCAGGCCCCCCCCCCCCCTTTTTTTATGGGACAGGAGATGATGTTACAAAGATTTTTCCTAAGAAACATACTATCCCCAAGTCTCAGAGACTCCCTTTTATTTGTTTGAACATAGAGTCCAAATGACTTTGATCATGCCAACACTCATCAAACCCACATAGTTTTTTTGTTTGTTTGTTTGGTTGGTTTTTTGTTGGAGATAGAGTCTTGCTCTGTTGCCCAAGCTGGAGTGCAGTGGTGTGATCTTGGTTCATTGCAACCTTCGCCTCCCAGGTTCAAGCAGTTTTGTGCTTCAGCCTCCTGAGTAGCTGGGATTACAGGCGTGCACCCCCAACTCTGGCTAATTTTTGTGTATGTGTGTATATATATACACACATACACATATATGTGTGTGTATATATATTTTAATAGAGATGGGGTTTCATCATGTTGGTCAGGCTGGTCTGGAACTCCTGGCCTCAAGTGATGCGCCTGCCTCACCCTCCCAAAGTTCTGGAATTATAGGTGTGAGCCACCGTGACTGGCACCACATAGTTTTTAATTCATGAAGTTTCATCTCATAGAGCATAACACTAACAGTGTTTTTAAACATAGGTAGCTAAAAATGGCTAATTTCTTATCAGTGCCCAAAACTTCCTGTGAGAGGTTTGACTAAAACCTTTGTCTCCATGTAGTCATTTTCCCCCTCTTGTATAACATACAAGGTCAAATTTTAATAAATCCAGAATCATAGTCTCTATATTTTTTGGTAGTCTCTAGTATGTGTTTCCATGCCAATTTATCTTTAGTTTTTGAACAATGAAATTATTAGAACAAAGGGCATTGTCATTGATTGAATTAATGATGCTTTGTATAGACTCCTGAAATCTTCTCTGACTGTATCACTTGGTGTCTGAGTCACAAACTTTGCAGTAGAAGGCTTTAAACAAAATGGAATAATTTTCTCTTTAAACTGTAATGAGTGACAGTAGTCCAATGACGATACAGAAAGTGTCACACTCAGATGAGCAGTACTGAGTGTAGAACAAGATCACTAACTGGCCATCAATGACATATCCTGTTTCTTGGTATCCAGGAGACTGAAAATCATTTGGTTTTCTTTATCTAGGCCACAGCTGTCTTGGGCCTCATTCCAATCATTTTGATCTGGTGAGGATTCCTCTTGGCAACATAAATGCGGTTAAGGGGGGGGCTATAATGACATGGCAGTGACAGCTGAAATCCATTTCCTCATTTTGATCTAGGTGAATGTTCTCGGTAGTATTGCTTGATGACCATATGCTTATCTGTCTCACACTTATAGGAGATTTTTAAAAGGGATTAAAAGGTATTATTTTTTCCTCCATTAAACTTCGGACAAAGAGCAATTGTGAGCCAATGTTGGTTAATCCATCATATTATAATGTATGAAAATCAATAAAGAGAAAAATGCAAAGTACCCCGATGTGTCTACCCCTCTATCTACACAAAATTTATTCATCAGGAGAGGCAGCATCACAGCAGATTTGTTAGCCTAATTATGATGTATTTCCTTTTAAACAATTTGCACACAATAATTATCAAAAGTCTTCACAGAGCTTCCCAGAGCAATTCATTAGTTCAATAAAACAATGTGAGCAATGGTTGGAGCACATTTACTTCATAATCATTTTGTTAGGGGAAAAAACCCACAGCAGCTGCAGTTCAGTGTAGATGGCCATCAGAAACAGTTGATTTATCAAAATGAATTGATCTTGGCAGTTTTCATTCTGGAGTTTAGATTGAGAAACACAATTAGAATTCAGTGTTGTGCACACAGCCAGAACAAAGTAATGTTGGCTCATTTTCCAGTAACATTATGGATTAAACCATGGATAGATAGAAAATCCAGAATTTATCCAGCCATACAGATGAAGTCACACATCTAAGTGATCAATAAATTGAATAAAAGCAATCTCTGCTCCACTTCTATAGGAAAATGACAGGTCAATACCTTCTTTTAAACGTAGACTTACAACCTTATTCCAAAACAACATCATAGTAACATAACACATTCAGCATAACAGGAAAACAGTGTTAAAGCTGACCTTGTTAAATGCCCTCTCCCAACTCCGCCAGTGAAATGAAACGGATTATCGCTCTGACCTCCCATAGGGTTGCCCTTTGGGAAAACCCTCCATCAGTGCATATAATCCTAATTTTCTAAGCATTGATCATAGCCCTGCACAGATGCATACATTCAAAACTTTTATCCTTTTCCAATCTACACGTTTCCTTCTTAAAAACTGTGGCTTGATTCATTTGGTTTAGCAGCTGCCTTCTTATAGCACATGCCTCCCAGATACACAGATTACATCGATAACTGGCCATCTGTGCTCGACAGTCACCCTCACCAGCTCCAAATCTTCTTGGCTTCTCTTTCCAAGTTCTCAGTGGGATACTTGACCCTCAGGTGCCGGGAGGCAGTCAAAGATACAAAGAGCTCTGGATCCCACACAAGGGATGCAGAACTGAATGATTCCATGAAAGTGGCCTGAGAGTGTGAACATTAGAAAGAAAATGTAGAGAGATTTTGTAAATACATCAAGCTTATTTTCATAATACTTGCCTTGTTTAGCCTGATGGGAGGTGGATTTTCCAAGCCAATGCTTATTTGTCGTTGCCACTAGGTTTTAAGGTCTAAATCAGGCTCTTGCTCCCACTGCCAGGAAGAATGCTCAGTTGAATATATTATTTGCTTCCAACATTTCCTCATTCTGGAGGCTTTGTGGTCTGCCTGTGTTGCTGTGGGTGCCAAATGTGTTCTGTGGGGACCAATTGGAGAGCTCAGCAGAAAGACAATGAACTCTATCACATGCTAGGAAAGTCATGGTCACAGGGTTCGGGGAAAACAAACCAAACCCCAAAACCCCACAGTGAAAAAGTCTTTGGTTTGCTGCTGAAGACAGGAATCAAAGGGCCATTCTTGGCCTCTGTCTAGAGTATGGGGTGACTGAAAGAAATTTACTGAACATCCAAATCTACTCAGAAGCCCTAGGTTCTATCCTGGCATTCTTTCCACTCCAGTTTAGACAACATTAACTCATTAAAGCTGCCACATTTTTATGATTGATGTGTTCTTAAGCCACGGTGTACAGAAAATAAGTCAGTATCTGGAACAAAGACTAGAGATCTGATCTGTACACTATTACTTTGCTTTCTCAGTGAGAAATATCCATTACTCCCCCATTCCTGGTGCAGAAGAAGGCAGTCTGATTAGACAAATTATTATGAGGACTAAGAGTCTAGAATGGGAGTCACAGCTGGCTGGCCTCTAGGGCCAATCTGGGTTTCCAACCTCCCCTTTGTTCATGTTTTTAGGATAAGAAGTAAACTGGGATTGGTGACTACTGAGCAATGATGAGTTCCTGTCCTTAAAGGTCCTCAGACTATGTGATCTCAGGGTATTTTCACATTTACCCAAATCACCTGCAGTTGATTATTAACTCTTGTTGCTAATAGATTCCTCCACTTAGGCTTTTGTCCAAATTAACCTTTCCTTATGGATGTTGTTTTTCACATATTTACATGTATCAGTAGTGCCCAGCAGGGGATGGCCACAGGGAGACACACTGCTTGGGACGGAGGAGCGCTGAACTGGGGGAAAGGTGCACTGAATAGCCGTGTGATGTTAACCTTTCTGAACATAGTGTGCATCTATGGTTGAGCATCTCTCATCAAAAAATCTGAAATGTGAAATGCTCCAAAATCTGAAACATTTTTGAGCATTGACATGATGCCACAAGTGGAAATTTCCACACCTGACCTCATGTGACGGCTATCAGCCAAAATGCAGTCAAAACTTTGTTTCATGCATAAAATTATTAAAAATATTGTATAAAATTACCTTCAGGATATGTATATAAAGTGTACACGATACATAAATGAATTATGTGTTTTGACTTTAGACACCTCAAGATATCTCACTATGTATATGCAAGTATTCCAAAATTTAAAAATATTGAAAACTGAAACAGTTCTGTTCCCAAGAATTTCGAATATGGGATATTCAATTTGTACTCTGAAAAGTGAGAGTCTTCCTTTGACAATAAAAGCCTACTTGTGGCCCTTAGATAGAAAAACTAAACGATGCCTACTGTTTTCAGCACATGTGATAGGATTCCATTAGCATTTAAAAATGTAAGCTTACGTGTGTTAATATTAGCTTATAATAAATAGAAAAATGAATAGTACATCTGGGTAGGTATGAAAAAGTCAATGTACTTCCATCCTCCTCCCCTTCTATGTCAGTGTTTAGTTTTGCTGTTTCCCAGGAACCTGAGAATGTTATTTAATATTAGCAAGAATCAGATATAATTGGATGTTTGCTGGCATAGTGGTCTTTAGTAGCACACGAGAAAGGCTATCCCCAGTGATGTGCTTATGATGTTGTGTTCTCATCGTAGCCTAGGGCTTTTCCTTGCCTCCTCTGTTTCCTTTTCCCTAGAGCCCTGTGTCAGCAGCAATGAATGCTTAAGTAGGCTGTCAGGAAAACTCTCGGTGACCTTGGAAACGGTATTTAACCTTTCTGTGGATCAGCCTCCAAATAGCAAAGCAATAATGACAGGAGCTGCCTCCTTCACAAGCCTATGAGTTATGACTAAGAAAAGGGATTGTAAAACACTCTGAACATCTTAAATACTACGGACAAATCTGACAATGTTAATCACCCACCAGCTCATGCCCAGTGGTCATCACCAGACCCTTAAAGGCAGTTGCTTTCTAAGAGTCCTAGGTCACTTCCTGCTGGAAATGGCAACAATTTTCACCACCATTAGACGCTTATTTACAACAAAACTGTGGATTTTCTGAAATGAATGTGAGGTCGATCAATGCTATAAGAAAGTGTTTTTCTAGTGATTAAGCCG
The DNA here is from genome assembly GCF_047675955.1 of Chlorocebus sabaeus. NCBI lineage: Eukaryota > Metazoa > Chordata > Mammalia > Primates > Cercopithecidae > Chlorocebus > Chlorocebus sabaeus. The sequence goes on from NC_132918.1 coordinate 42,287,300, forward strand.
AGGTTATGAGTGCTTTTAGTGTGGCTCCTTAGACCAGCACTAACTTCACAAAAATATTTAGAAAAAGTGTTTTAAAACATTTTTTTAAGGAGAAGAAAACAGATTTGGCCTAAGTTATATGACAGCCACAGTGAGGCTTTCTTCTGTATGAAAGACATTGACAATCAGCCCCATGGGGTTTGTGTAATTTGAGAATATAGCTTTAAAAATCATATTACAGGCAGCAGTACTTAAGATTAATACAGAGGCCATTTACCTTTTTATTACGTGTTTTATTAGCACTTAGCAGCTTGACTTATGAAAGAAAAAAATGGAATATAGTGTGTCACAAGACTACTCTATAAAAATTAACATAAGAAGGTGACACTAAACTCCTCAATTTTAGGAGAGAGTGTTGTTGAACTTTTTTTTTTGCACAAACTGTGGCTATGGTGTGCATAGGAGGTGATCTCCTAGGAATGTCAGTGAGGACCTCACTGGGGAGGTGGCATTATGGGAGGACCAAAAGGAGTGAGTTTATGAAGGGAGGATGGGGGAAAATGGGAGACCAATCTAGACACAAGGAACAGCATTTACAAAGGCCCTAGGGCAAGAAAGAGGTTGGCGTGTTCTAAGAGTAGGTAGAGGATAGTGTGGTGGAGACTCACTGATAGGGTGGAGCACAGCAAATGCAGTTACATTTTTTAAGTAGAAAAGTTATAGTTTGTTAAGTAAAACCTTTGTTTACTTGTTAATGAATTGAGACATTAATGTGTCTGTAATAAAATTTTGTACGTAAATTTTAACATAGCAATTCTATTTCCAGGGATTCTGAAGACATTTTATAAAACATAGAACACTTACATAATGTAATGTCTTAGGACATTTATATAATATCCTATCAGGTAGCACTTGTTGTCAATTTGTAACATTTCTGGTGATCAGTTAAAATGGCACTGTCAGGTTTTTCCACAGTGAAGATACTCTTTATCCCTTTGTAATTAATACAGATTTTGTAAGAAAGTACTTTGAAACTATATTAATATCAAATATTATATAATGTTTAAGTACATTATGTGTGTGTGTATATATATAGAGAGAGAGTGAGAGAGAGAGAAAGACAGAGAGGTTTATATCAAAGGATGTTTATTATAGTGTTGCCAACTTTTATTATTTTAATCATACTTACACACTTATTCAGTTTCTATGGCTTTCTTCTTCCATGCAGCTTTCTAGAAGATGGATCATGTTTTTGTTATTACTCATTTTCTCCTCTATGAGCATGAAAGTTTTTCATTCTTTTTCTACTCTATCTTACCTTTACATTTTTATGCGACTTCTTAAATTTTGAAGTTAAATAGCACATCTATCTTGCTCTGAAGCAATGTGAGGCCCTTTGAAATGCTTAACTCTGAAGTCTTCCACTCATTTTCTTGTTTTTGTCCAATATTTTAATTCCATTTGTTTTAAAATAGTTTGTGCTCTAAGTTCCAAATAATTAATTCACTCGGCTGTGTCTGCACTACTGTTTGGTACATGAGTTTTATTTTTTAATATGAAATAATTTCAAACCTGGAGAAAGATAGAGTAGCATAAAAAACTTTTTTTTCCTCTGACACACTTAAGAGTAAGGAGCTGATGTAAATCCCTATCACTTCCAACTATTTCAGTGTGTAATTCTTACAGACAAGGAAATTCTCCAACATCTAAACCAGGAAGTCAACACTGACAAATTACTACCATTTCATCAGACTCAATTTAAGTTTGACCAATTGTCTCAATCATGTCCTTTAGAGAAAAGGATCTAGCAAAGGATCATGCATCACCTGTAGCTGTCACATTTCTGCCGTCTCCCTCAGCTTGGAATGTTCCTCAGTCTTCCTTGACTTTCATGTTGAGACTTTTATAGATGACAGACCAGTTATTTTGTTGAATGTTCCTTACTTTTTGTATCTTTGATGTTTTCTTATGGTTTGATTCAGATTATGCATTTTGATACGAATATCATAGAAGTGATACCGTATTCTCACTGAATCCTATCAGGTGGGACTCAGTGTTGATTTATCCCACTACTGGTAATCATGACCATTATTAAAGTGGTATAGTCAGGTTTTTCCACTGTGAAGATTCTCTTTATCCCTTTGTAATAATTAAGGATTTTGTAGGGAAGTACTTTGAAACTATATAAATATTGGGGCGGGGGAGGTTCCAAGATGGCCAAATAGGAACAGCTCCAGTCTACAGCTCCCAGTGTGAGCAACGCAGAAGATGGGTGATTTCTGCATTTCCAACTGAGGTACTGGGTTCATCTCACTGGGGCTTGTCAGACAGTGGGTGCAGCCCACGGAGTGTGAGCCGCAGCAGGACGGGGCATCGCCTCACCCAGGAAGTGCAAGGGGTCAGAGAATTCCCTTTCCTAGCCAAGGGAAGTCATGACAGATGGTACCTGGAAAATCAGGACACTCCCACCCTAATACTGGGCTTTTCCAATGGTCTTAGCAAATGGCACACCAGATTATATCCTGTGCCTGGCTTGGAGGGTCCCACACCTATGGAGCCTCACTCACTACTAGCACACCAGTCTGAGATCAAGCTGCAAGTTGGCAACAAGGCTGGGGGAGGGGTCTCTCCCATTCCTGAGGCTTGAGTAGGTAAACAAAGCAGCCAGGAAGCTCGAACTGGGTGGAGCCCACCACAGCTCAAGGAGGCCTGCTTGCCTCTGTAGACTCCACCTCTGGGGCAGGGCATAGCTGAACAAAAGGCAGCAGAAACTTCTGCAGACTTAAATGTCCCTGTCTGACAGCTTTGAAGAGAGTAGTAGTTCTCCCAGTATGGAGTTTGAGATCTGAGAATGGATAGACTGCCTCCTTAAGTGGGTCCCTGACCCCCAAGTAGCCTAACTGGGAGACACCTCCCAGTAGGGGCTGACTGACACGTCATACAGCTGGGTGCCCCTCTGAGATTAAGTTTCCAGAGGAAGGATCAGACAGCAGCATTTGCTGTTCTGCAATATTTGCTATTCTGCAGCCTCTGCTGGTGATACCCAGGCAAACAGGGTCTGGAATGGACATCCAGCATACTCCAACAGACCTGCCATGGAGGGTCCTGACTGTTAGAAGGTAAACTAACAAACAGAAAGGACATCCACACCAAATTCTCATCTGTACATCACCATCATCAAAGACCAAAGGTAGATAAAACCACAAAGATGGGGAGAAACCAGAGAAAAAAGCTGAAAATTCTAAAAATCAGAGCACCTCTTCTCCTCCAAAGGAACGTAGCTCCTTGCCAGCAACGGAACAAAGCTGGACAGAGAATGACTTTGACGAGTTGAGAGAAGAAGGCTTCAGATGATTGGTAATAACAAACTTCTCCAAGCTAAAGGAGGATGTTTGAACCCATCGCAAAGAAGCTAAAAACCTTGAAAAAAGATCAGAAGAATGGCTAATTAGAATAAACAGCATAGAGAAGACCTTAAATGAACCAATGGAGCTGAAAACCATGGCACGAGAACTATGTGACGCATGCACAAGCTTCAGTAGCTGACTCGATCAACTGGAAGAAAGGGTATCAGTGATTGAAGATCAAATGAATGAAATGAAGTGAGAAGAGAAGTTTAGAGAAAAAAAGAATAAAAAGAAAAGAACAAAGGCTCCAAGAAATATGGGACTATGTGAAAAGACCAAATCTACGTCCGACTGGTATACCTGAAAGTGATGGGGAGAATGGAATCAAGTTGGAAAACACTCTTCAGGGTGTTATCCAGGAGAACTTCCCCAACCTAGCAAGGCAGGCCAACATTCAAATTCAGGAAATACAGAGAATGCCACAAAGATACTCCTTGAGAAGAGCAACTCCAAGACACATAATTGTCAGATTCATCAAACCTGAAATGAAGGAAAAAAATGTTAAGGGCAGTCAGAGAGAAAGGTCGGGTTACCCACAAAGGGAAGCCCATCAGACTAAGAGCTGATCTCTCAGCAGAAACTCTACGAGCCAGGGAGAGTGGGGGCCAATATTCAACACTCTTAAGGGAAAGAATTTTCAACCCAGAATTTCATATCCATCCAAACTAAGCCTCATAAGTGAAGGAGAAATAAAATCCTTTACAGACAAGCAAATGCTGAGAGATTTTGTCACCACCAGGCCTGCCTTATAAGAGCTCTTGAAGGAAGCACTAAACATGGAAAGGAACAACTGGTACCTGCCACTGCAAAAACATGCCAAATTGTAAAAACTATCAATGCTAGGAAGAAACCACATCAACTAATGAGCAAAATAACCAGCTAACATCATAATGACAGGATCAAATTCACACATAACAATATTAACCTTAAATGTAAATGGGTTAAATCCTCCAATTAAAAGACACAGACTGGCAAATTGGATAAAGAGTCAAGACCCATCAGTTTGCTATATTCAGGAGACCCATTTCACATGCAGAGATACACATAGGCTCAAAATAAAGGGATGGAGGAAGACCTACCAAGCAAATGGAAAACAATAAAAAGCAGGGGTTGCAATCCTAGTCTCTGATAAAACAGACTTTAAATCAACAAAGTTCAAAAGAGACAAAGAAGGCGATTACATAAAGGTAAAGGGATCAATTCAATAAGAAGAGCTAACTATTCTAAATATATATGTGCCCAATACAGGAGCACCCAGATTCACAAAGCAAGTCCTTAGAGACTTACAAAGAGACTTAGACTCCCACACAATAATAATGGGAGACTTTAACTCCCCACTCTCAACATTAGACAGATCAATGAGACAGAAAGTTAACAAGGATATCCAGGAATTGAACTCAGCTCTGCACCAAGCACACCTAATAGACATCTACAGAACTCTCCACCCCAAATAAACAGAATATACTTTCTTCTCAGCACCACATCACATTTGTTCCAAAATTGACCACATAGTTGGAAGTAAAGCACTCCTCGCAAATGTAAAAGAAGAGAAATTATAAAAAATTGTCTCTCAGACCACAGTGAAATCAAACTAGAACTCAGGACTAAGAAACTCACTCAGAACCACTCAACTACATGGAAACTGAACAACCTGCTCCTGAATGACTACTGGGTACATAACAAAATGAAGGCAGAAATAAAGATGTTCTTTGAAACCAATGAGAACAAAGATACAACATACCAGAATCTCTGGGACACATTTAAAGCAGTGCGTAGAGGGAAATTTATAGCACTAAATTCCCACAAGAAAAAGCTGGAAAGATCTAAAATTGACACCCTAACATCACAATTAAAAGAACTAGAGAAGCAAGAGCAAACACATTCAAAAGCTAGCAGAAGACAAGAAATAACTAAGATCAGAGCAGAACTGAAGGAGATAGAGACACAAAGAACCCTTCAAAAAATCAATGAATCCTAGAACTGGTCTTTTGAAAAGATCAACAGAATTGATAGACCACTAGCAAGATTAATAAAGAAGAAAAGAGAGAAGAATCAAGTAGATGCAATAAAAAATGATAAAGGGGATATCACCACTGATCCCACAGAAATACAAACTACCACCAGAAAATACTATAAACACCTCTATGCAAATAAACTAGAAAATCTGGAAGAAATGGATAAATTCCTGGACACATACACCCTCCGAAGACTAAACCAGGAAGAAGTTGAACCCCTGGATAGACCAATAACAGGCTCTGAAATTGAGGCAATAATTAATAGCCTACCAACCAAAAAAATCTGACCAGACAGATTCACAGCCGAATTCTACCAGAGGTACAAGGAGGAGCTGGTGCCATTCCTTCTGAAACTATTCCAGTCAATAGAAAAAGAGGGAATCCTCCCTAACTCATTTTACAAGGCCAGCATCATCCTGATAGCAAAGTGTGGCAGAGACACAACAAAAAAGGAGAATTGTAGACCAATATCCCTGATAAACATCTATGCAAAAATCCTCAATAAAATACTGGCAAGCCGAATCCCACGGCACATCAAAAAATTTATCCACCACGATCGAGTTGGCTTCATCCCTGGGGTGCAACTGGTTCAACATATGCAAATCAATAAATGTAATCCATCATATCAACAGAACCAAAGACAAAAACTACATGATTATCTCAATAGATGCAGAAAAGGCCTTTGACAAAATTCAACAGCCCTTCATGCTAAAAACTCTCAATAAACTAGGTATTGATGGGACATATCTCAAAATAATAAGAACTATTTATGACAAACCCACAGCCAATATCATACTGAATCAGCAAAAACTGGAAGCATTCCCTTTGAAAACTGGCATAAAACAGGGGTGCCCTCTCTCATCACTCCTATACAACATAGTGTTGGAAGTTCTGGCCAGGGCAATCAGGCAGGAGAAAGAAATAAAGGGTATTCAGTTAGGAAAAGAGGCAGTCAAATTCTCCCTTTTTGCAGATGACATGATTGTATATTTAGAAAACCCCATTGTCCCAGCCCAAAATCTCCTTAAGCTGATAAGCAACTTCAGCAAAGTCTCAGGATACAAAATCAATGTGCAAAAATCATAAGCATTCTTATACAGCAATAACAGACAAACAGAGAGTCAAGTCATGAGTGAACTCCCATTCACAATTGCTTCAAAGAGAAGAAAATACCTAGGAATCCAACTTACAAGGGATGTGAAGGACCCTTCAAGGAGAACTACAAACCACTGCTCAACGAAATAAAAGAGGACACAAACAAATGGAAGAACATTCCATGCTCATGGATAGGAAGAACCAATATCGTGAAAATGGCCATATTGCCCAAGGTAATTTATAGATTCAATGCCATCCCCATCAAGCTACCAATAACTTTCTTCACAGAATTGGAAAAAACTACTTTAAAGTTCATATGGAACCAAAAAAGTGCCACATTGCCAAGACAATCAATCCTAAGCCAAAAGAACAAAGCTGGAGGCATCACGCTACCTGACTTCAAACTACACTACACATCTACAGTAACCAACACAGCACAGTACTGGTACCAAAACAGAGATATAGACCAATGGAACAGAACAGAGCCCTCAGAAATAATATTACCACACATCTACAGCCATCTGATCTTTGGCAAACCTGACAGAAACAAGAATGGGGAAAGGATTCCCCATTTAATAAATGATGCTGGGAAAACTGGCTAGCCACATGTAGAAAGCTGAAACTGGATCCCTTCCTTACACCTTATACAAAAATTAATTCAAGATGGATTAAAGACTTAAATGTTAGACCTAAAACCATAAAAACTCTAGAAGAAAACCTAGGCAATATCATTCAGGACATAGGCATGGGCAAGGGCTTCATGTCTAAAACACCAAAAGCAATGGCAACAAAAGCCAAAATTGACAAATGGGATCTAATTAAACTAAAGAGTTTCTGCACAGCAAAAGAAACTACCATCAGAGCAAACAGGCAACATACAGAATGGGAGAAAATTTTTACAATCTACCCATCTGACGAAAGGCTAATACCCAGAATCTACAGAGAACTTAAACAAATTTACAAGAGAAAAACAACCCCATCAAAAAGTGAGTGAAGGATATGAACAGACACTTCTCAAAAGAAGACATTTATGCAGCCAACAGACACATGAAAAAATGCTCATCATCACTAGCCATCAGAGAAATGCAAATCAAAACTGCAATGAGATATCATCTCACACCAGTTAGAATGGCGATCATCAAAAAGTTGGGAAACAACAGGTGCTGGCGAGGATGTGGAGAAATAGAAACACTTTTACACTGTTGGTGGGACAGTAAACTTGTTCAACCATTGTGGAAGACAGTGTGGCGATTCATCAAGGATCTAGAACTAGAAATACCATTTGACCCAGTCATCCCATTACTGGGTATATACCCAAAGGATTATAAATCATTCTACTATAAAGACACATGCACACATATGTTTATTGCAGCACTATTCACAATAGCAAAGACTTGGAACCAACCCAAATGTCCATCAATAATAGACCGGATTAAGAAAATGTGGCACATATATACCATGGAATACTATGCAGCCATAAAAAGGATGAGTTTATGTCCTTTGTAGGGACATGGATGAATCTGGAAACCATCATTCTGAGCAAACTATTGCAAGGATAGAAAACCAAACACCACATGTTCTCACTCATAGGTGGGAATTGAACAATGAGAACACTTGGACACAGGGTGGGGAACATCACATACCAGGGCCTGTCATGGGGTGGGGAGAGTGGGGAGGGATAGCATTAGGAGATATACCTAATGTAAATAATGAGTTAACAGGTGCATGGCACATGTATACACATGTATACACCAGCATGGCACATGTGTACATATGTAACAAACCTGCACATTGTGCACTTGTACCCTAGAACTTAAAGTATAATAATAATAGTAAACTATATAAATACCAACATTCTTCATTAAACATTTCCTAAGTAGCTTTAGTATTCCTTCATGTTTCATGGCTGAATTAATTACTACTCAGATGGTTGTCATATTGTGATTTTCTAACTGTTTTATTCTATTTACATTTATCATTTGGCAGTTAACTGTAAGAAAAAGCTTTCCTTTTTCTAGATTTAGATAATAATTTATTTATATCATTATGTACTTACACATTTTTATTCAACAGATTATAATTTGTTGCTATAATTATTTAGATGCTCAAATTGTCCAAAATTTGGCTAGAAGTTTCTTTACAATGGTGTCTTTGATATATTCCCACAATTCTTTGAGTATTTTCTTACTTTCTGTCCCAAAGATGTTCCAGGGTCACCTTATGCTTTTCCTGCCCCAGCCCTGGAAGCAGCCATTTCACCAAGCAGCCCTGGTTCCTTTTAGTGGTGAGGGGTTATTTAGAAATTAAGATCTGTTGATGTAATCATTACTATTGTACCAAGGTATGTATCAATCATCTATCTACATATACATAAATATATATACACATATATATTTTTATATTACTTCCAGATTTGTCTGTATTGTCTACCATGAGTTCCACAGTTCTAATCTATTTTATTTTTTCTCTTTTCATATTTGCCACCATTTTCTCCAACAATGGGGAAAATGGCTCCCATGATCCTCAGTATATTTATTTATTGCATTAGCCCTACCTGGATGTACCCCATTTCTCATTGTAGCTTTACTTCCTCTTCCCTGACCTTGACCGGACAACCACCTCGCTCAACTCTAACTAATGAATTTTGAACTGAAACATTCAAGTTTTTAAAAATTACATTGATCATATATTTATTTCAAAAATTTCTTTCTCTTTTAACAAATACACATTTTAATTTAATTTTCTGTTCTCAACACAGTTTCTACTCTTTTCCCATTTCTTTAATCAATTTGAACTCTTAAATTTGCAAGTATTTTTTTAGGCTGCTTTACTATCTTCAGTTCTTGGGGCTCAAATGATCCCATTAGTTGCCTCCACTCACTGTGCTTCAACTTGGCTCATTTCTTATACTGTTTTTACTGTGGGTAATTTTTCAAGAGGGATTGTTTACCAGAGAAATCCCAGTGTCTTGGATTGTAGACTGGTCCCTGTGGAGTCACTCCTATAGAATAATTTTGTATTTGCCTCAGCCAAGTATTTATGAGTTTTACTGATTTAGAAAGCTATTCTATCAGCTTCTTATGTTGAGATGTCCACACCTAGGGAATATGACCCTTAGAAGCATGAGTGGCACAGGCTTAGCATTCTGCTATGCAGGTGACTTGTTTTCACCCTCCTCTGTACGCGCATGGCTAGCTTCCTTGCAGCTTTCCCAGGATAGCAAGCAGAGCCTGCAGATTAGAATGCAGACCCTTTTGTGGCTCCTTGTTTTGTGCAGTTTAGTTCTCACTCATGGGCATGACTTCTCTATCTCCCAACTTCTGTTAAATCTCAGCCTCTAGCCCTTCCAGCATATATTTGACTTTAATACCCCTGCTGAAAGATTTCATCTTCTACTTCTACTTAAGACTTTTCATTTTCTCTTTGTTACTGGCACCTAGAAATTTCCCTAATGTGTTTTGAACTTGACTATGTATTAAAACAGTTTTTTTTTTTTTAAATTTTGATTTTTTAGTTGTGCTTCAGAACACATTTTAATGTTTTGACCAGGGAAGCGTATTGTTTCTAGTAATGAAATATTGCAAGTAACTAAAATGTTTAACAATAGTTGACTGCTGAAATAAATTGTAACGTAGCTGTAGGGTGAAATAATATGTAACTATTATAAACAATGTAGTTGAAATATAATAAAGTATATAGTATCTGCTTGTGACATATTAGGTTAGAAAGCATGATACAAAATTATAGAATGTTAATTATGTAAAAAAAATGTATATATAGAAAAGTGTCTATAAGAATACACTATAATATTAAGAGTAGATCTCTTTGGGTTATGGGATCATTACTGAGTTAATTTCATTATTGGTAGAGATAAAACAAAAATAACTTTAACAAACATTTATAAATCATAGAGTTCCTCAAATAATAATAATAACAATCCCAGTGGTGGTTTGTAACTCCAATATTAGCTAATTATGTGGATATTGGTTGAAATAAAATACTTGAAAGTTGGGTATTAGGGAAAACTAAGCATTTAAAATTGTGATTTGAGAACTAACTCATTCTTTCAATTTTGATGTTGTTTTAAAACAAACAATGAAGGAAATGCATCGAGTGTTCAAGAACTATGAAGACTTTACCTCTTGATTGACTGGGCCTTAAAAGTAAAAGTAGTTTCTAGGAGATTAAATTGTAACTTTTCCCCCCTACATTAGAGATTGAATAAAATTTCCTGAAAATGAAAAAGGTACTTTGATTTCAAGCCATTATGAGCATTCTCAAAAGGATTTTTGTCCCTTTGCGTATTAATATGAAGCAACTTTCACATAATTATCTGAAGTAAGTTTAGATAAAATTCTCTGTAACTTTGACAATCACTTATTTTCCTTTGTGCCCTAAGGACTAAATTACAAATTTTATGCCTCCTGAAAGAAGAAATACTACTAATTATCAGTACCTGGAATAACATATATATTTGCATTCAAGCAAATTCTTGTAGTTATGAATAAGAAATAATGCCTTTTAAAATCTGACTGTGTAACTGAAAGCTGAATAACTACGTCTAGTTAGTGATAAAATCTTAGACTATGCTGAAGAGAATGCAATTTTGAGTTGTACAGCTTTAAGAAAATCAGACAAAAGAAATCAAAATGAAAACAGAGCATTTATTTTTCTATGCATGTATCCCAGAAACATATTTTATAATAAAATAGCATATCTGACACTTTACCATCACTAGAGCATTTAATGTATTTATTTGACTATTTAACTCTTAACTCTATTATCTTGTCCAGAAATGCTCACAACTATAACTCATATTTTTAATATTATGTTATTTTGAATTGACTACATCTCCATAATAATTTGAAATGGTTTTTCAATGACTTTTCTACTTATCTGTTTGAAATCAATAATGTTCTTTGTCCATCTTTACTAATATTATTTTATAGCCTCTTTTAGTGCTTTCCTATCTTTTTTTCACACATAGAAAATGGCACTATTTTTATACATGGATAAACAGGCCAGGTTGCTTGCTCCAGTAGCCCCGAGGCTGTGGAGACACTATCTCAGATCACCTGTCTCCTGCTGATACACCTATGCAGCAGCATGCACATTGGGAGACTTTGGGTTATTACACCTTGTCTCTCTTTCATTAGGATTTTGTCTATGGGGTCTCAAAGTTACCATAAGCGTCAGTCATCTTTTTCTGTATTAATGCTTTAAAAATTCTTGGTTAAGTGAATCAATGCTTAAATTTTATAAAATTGTTTGATTAAGTAATCAAACCTTCAAATGCATCTAGCTTTTAAAAACAGTTATCCCCTACATGACACTTGTCTTCATCAGTGTTTATAAATGAATGAGCATGGCTTTTCTGAGATAACTGGATGCTTGTTTGTGAGTTGCTGTATTAGTCAGGGTTCTCCAGAGAAGCAGAACCGATAGTATATTTATTAGGGGAATTGGCTCACACAATTATGGAGGCGGAGAAGTCCTATTACAGACTGTCTACAATCTTGGAGAAGCAGGTAAGCTGATAGGATGTCTCAGTCCAAGTCTGAAGGCCTGAGAACCAGGGGAACTGATGTTGGAATTCTCAGTCTGAGTCCAAAGACCTGAGAAACTAGGGCACTCCTGGTGCAAATCTTGAAGTCCAAAGGCCAGAGGACTTGGAGTTCTGATGTCCAAGGGCAGGAGAAGATGCGTATCTCAGCTCCAGAAAAGACAGAGAGAGAGAGAGAGAGAAAGAGAATCAGAGAGAGAGAGGAAATTTGCCTATCTTATACTTTTTTGTTCTATGCAGGCCCTTTGCTGACTGGATGATGTCTGCCCATATTGAGTGAAGGAAGATCTTCCTTTCTTAGTCCACTGATTCAAACGGCAATCTCTTTTCAAGACACCCTACAGACTTACCCAGGAATAATGCTTTACCAGCTCTCTGAGTATCCCTTAATCTAGTCAAGTTGACTTCTGAAATTAACCAACATAAGTCCACACTTTATCAACTTCTCAGCCATACACATCTTCTAAGACTACACAATTTCTATCTTAATGTGTTCATGCTGCTATAACAAAATGCCTGAGACTGGGTAATTTACAAAAATAGAATTTTACTTATCACAATTCTGGTGGCTGGGAAGTACAAGATCAAGTTGCCAGCAGGTTTCGTGTCTGGTGAGAGCCTGGTCTCTGCTTCCAAGATGGCTTCTTGTTGCTGCATTGTCCTTACATGATAGAAGGCAGAAGGACAAAACGTGTCTAGATACGGGTCTCTCAAACCCTTTTATATGGGTACTAATCTCATTCATCACAGCAAAGCTCTCATGACTGAATCACCTCCCAAAAGGCCCCTCTTCTTAATATTGTTGCATTGAGGATTAAGTTTCAACATGAATTTTGGTGGTGATGCAAGCATTCAAAACAGAGCAATTACTCTGAGTAATTAAGGGAAATATATTGACAGCCAAATCTTGAGGTCTTTTGGAAATCTACTTAAATGTTTGCAAATATGCACATGAATTAAAGGCTATTATTATTTTTTTTTTTTGAGATGGAGTCTTGCTCTGTGGCCAGGCTGGAGTGCAGTGGTGCAATCTCAGCTCACTGCAACCCCCACCTCCTGGTTCGAAGAGATTCTCCTGTTTCAGTCTCCCAAGTAGCTGGGACTGCAGGCACACGCCACCACACCCAGCTAATTTTTGTATTTTTAGTAGAGATGGGGTTTCACTATGTTGGCCAGAATGGTCTCGATCTCTTGACTTCATGATCCCCTGGCCTCGGCCTCCCAAAGTGCTGGGATTACAGGAATGATCCACCATGCCCGGCCTAAATGCTATTTTTATATGATCAAATTTCATTTATCCTCCCCTTTCCTCCTTTCTTTTCCTTCCTCATTTTTTAGTCTAATCTTTTGAGAAATTTATGGTTGTAAAGAATTTATCACTCATTTTGTGAATTTTACTTTACAAAACAGGAGTTATTTATTTATTCAACAAGGAACAAATTGCATTTAGGAACAACTCCCAACAGAAAATAATTTCTGCTTTAGAAAAGAATATTACCCCCTAAGCTGGAATTTGCATAAAAGAAAAAAAAGACTCTTTAAGGGGAAGCAGAAAGAGTTACTTATTGAGCAACTTACTTTGTTCTAGGCACTACCTCAATCTTTCTTATAGGTATTATTAGCATCATTACATAATATGAGTTACATTATCTACAAATAACATTTTCCATTTTTGCCCTTGCTGCCAAGATGTCACAAATGGAGCTGATCTTCGAGTATAGTCATAATCTCCCATTAGTTTTCTAATGACATGATCACTTTCCTTCCTATATGGCTCTTACTTATCTTTTTGTCTTTAAATGTATCAGTTCATTTGTCATTTTATTACATGTTTTCTCAAATCTTTTTTCTGATGAAATAAACCTAAATAAATAAAATGAGAGTGGGTATATATGATCTCAAAGGTAACATTGAACCAGGGATATTCTATTATTTTATAGTGAGAACATTAAAAATTACCAGATATTCAAAATTCTTTTATCTCTTCTTTCAAATTGAGGGTAATTTCTCTAGCTCCTTATATCCTAATCAAAATACCTACCAAATTTGCATTTCTGCGAGATAATCCCACTTCAAACTAGAAAATGCCCAATTGAAGTTTTTGTCTCTTCATAAGCATTTTGTAAATTCCTAGATGTATAGGGGCATTTTTCTCTGAAAGAAAATATAATAGTTTATAAGAAACAATAATAGATTTGATCTGATAAAGGGAAAAAGTCAGAGAAAAGGTCTTTGTTCCTTGGAATGACTTTGTTTCATCTTGAAAATACATATGTAAACTCCAGTTGTGAAATAACATCTTGGAAAACAAATTTTGAAGAGCAAATCAAGAACTTATATAATAGTTAAGTGGACAATAGACTGAGATTCAAGGGAGTAACCTGAGATGTTTGGAAAAAGTATGGACTTTGAAGATATAAATATATAGGCTCAAATCCTGAAGTGGCAGTTTACTGGCTATATTGCCTCAAATTATTGACTTAAATATTGATTTCAATTTTATTACCTATGCAAAGAAGACGGTGACACTTACTTAATTATTGTTTTGAAATATCAAGTACCTACGTCAGTGCCTGGCACCTAGTAGGCTCCTTGTAAATAGTATCTCTTATGACTAGTATCAACAAAGCCCTGGTTTAAGTTGTGGTCTTGCTGCTGTGTGATCTTGGACTAACACTTTGCTATCCTGATGGAGTTTGTAATTCTTGGCTACTCTTCCCTGGAAAGAATGTTGTGAGATCAACACATGTCGAGAATCATGGATTTACAGGGTGCATCCATCTCGTGTAATGGTTGAGAGAGCCAGTGATAAGTGTTGCTGTCGGAATTTGAATCAGAGCCCTGACACTCACCAGCCATTTGACCTTGAGCAAGTGGTTTCACTTCTCCAGTCTGAGTCTCCACATTTGTGTTGAGGATAACAATAGCAATTATCCCCTAGGTTTGTTATAAAAATTATATAATTTAATATATAAACGTGGCTGGAACATTGTAAATACTGAGCAAATATTAGATATTAGTAATATTTGAGCCACTTTCAGAGGAATTATTAGAGCTAGAACTGAAATGCAAAGCAATGTGGTACTAAGAAGGGAACATGAGTTTTGGCATAAGGCAGAGTAAAGTAAAAGCCTTTGCTGTTTTCCAGACTTTGAAAAGTTCGATCTCCTGTCTGTTAAATGGCAATATTATTATTTATCCCTTATGAGGGTTGATTGTGAAGTAAGAAGCCTCTTGACTTTTTATCACAGTGGTGAGAAACTTTCTGAGGAGTAATTCCGTTTTCCTGGTATTGAAAAAGTGTAGTGGGAATAGTAACTCAATTAAGAACTCATAATGACTGTTAATAGGCTGTTTGTAATCTAACATATATCTTTAAGCACTCTAAAACCACCCAAATGTGGACATTTTATCCCCTATTTTTTTCAAGCTAAGGAATCAGGAAGATAACCCCTTTTGATTTTCCCCTGTGGCTTTCTGTTGTGAAACACACAGCTATCATCAATATCACTAACATTTGCTAAGGGTCTGATATCCGTCAAGCACTTTGCCATACATTAATGTACTCTATCCTTCTTATAAGCCTGAGATTGAGTAGGACCCTATTTTAGATGAGTAAACTGAGGCTCAAAGAGATTAAGTGACTTGATCAAGGTCATATGACTCATGAGCAACTAAGTAAAGACTTAAACAGCTCAATCTACTGTACTCTGATTTCTCCCCATGAACCAAGCATGAACCTCCCATTACACCTCCAGAGGTCTGTGTCCATCATTTGAGCATGCCAGAATAGAAAAACAGAGCTCTTGGCATTGATGTCAGCTTGATAGGGAAATTTGCCTGCTAAGCTTGGAGTCTGAGTGCGACAGGACAATCCGATGCCTTGCCAGTCGAGGGCATTTAGCTAAGACAGCAGACGTGCAGAGGCAGACCCCTGATCCAATAGCACGTTTTACTCTGATCCATTTGACCTGTTTCCATACCATTGTGGAATAGGCCAAACCAAAGTCAAAGGTCGTCTCTATGAGAGCTGCATGCCTCCAAAGTAATCGATGGCAGATGGGAAAGTGGAAGTAGGGAATATACATTCTTGGTTTACACAATGAGAAGCCTTGGATTCCCCTTCAAGAATATTCTGTCAGATTCTATCACAGTGCACTTTTGCTACTATTTTCACATGTAAAATCTGCATTTTGTGAGTGTGTATTGAGTAATTGAGTGCTTCTTTGTTCAATTTGCATAACAGGGGCATACTGACATTTTTGTGTATATCAGATGTAACTGTCATGCTCAAGACTGATGCAATTTCAGAATATGGCTTTATGGTAATACCACAAATGGTAGTTTTTTTGTTTTTTTTTTTTTTGGCTGTATGCAGAGTTTTGCAAATACTCAATTAGCAGCAAAGGAAAAAAAATGGGACATGGCTTTATTAGTTTAGATGTCTTCTACACAAATATTAAAATAGAATAAACTCACGGTTCATTTTATGTTTTATGATGTACAGATTCTTGAGTGCAGACTTGTGACATTATTTCTAGATGAGACTAAAGATATAATCACATGTACCAAGACAGGCTTGATGAAGAATACATTCATTATACAGGTTTGCCTTATGTCCTATTACTGGGCTCTTTGATGTCCTCATTAACTGTATATGTTTATAAATTATGTTATTATCTTGTGAATAATATAATTACTGCATTTTTATTCATATAAGGGTTTATATACTAATGTAAAACTTTAAACTATATTAATGCCACAATAACAAAAATCCTGTTTGGTCATTTCTTCATTTTTTAGTATATTTGGAGCAAAAATATAAGTTGCCTGAACCCCTCTTCATCTTTTAGGTTGTGCTTCTACATTGTTCTGTGTTATATATTATATTATCTCTCTAAATAAACTACAAACTTCTAGAAAGTAGGAGCTATCTTTTTTTATTTCTGCTGTTTATTATTTTCTTCCTTATGCTTACTTTGGGTTTGCTGTATTCTTCTTTTTCTAGTTTCTTAGATTGTTGGAACTTAGATTATTGATATGATATTTTTCCTTTTCCTTTTTACTATTGTATGCACTAAAATGTGCTATAAATTTTCATCTCAACACTGTTCTAGTTGAGTGCCATAGATTTTGATATATTGTATTTCTGTTATCATGCAGTTTAATATATATTTTTGCTTTTCCTTGAGCCTTCCTCTTTGACTCATGGATTACTTAGAAGTACAAGCATCCCTCAGGGGCAGGGGTTTCTCTGGGGCCTCTTTGATAAGGGCACTAATCCCATTCATGGGAGAAGGCTCTTTGCTTATAAGCTAACCATTTCCCAAAGTCCCCACCTCCTAATTCCATCACCTTGGGGATTAGGATTTCATTGTATATATTTTAAAGAGAGATGAACATTCAGTTTATTTCAAGTGTGTTCATAATTGTCCACTAAAACATTTCTATTAAGGTTGCTTTAAAATCATTATCAGATAATTCTAACATCTTTGTCATCTCAGTGTTGGCATCTATTGATGATTGATTCTTTTTTATTGAAATGTACATGTCCTGGGTCTTGGTATGATGAGTGCTTTTTAATTGCAACCTGAGCATTTTGAAAGTCATATTATGAATCTCATATTATGAGACTCTGACACTTATTTAAGCTATCTGTTTTATCTGACTTTTTCTGTGTTAGAGAAAGAGAGAGTGCCACCCCATTACTGCCAGATGGAGTTAGAAGTCCATGTTTCCCACCTGGGTGGGAAAGCTCTTCCTTGCTACTAGACAGGGGTTGGAGTTCTGGCTTACCATGCAGTCTCCAATGATACCACAGTGGAAGGTGGCCTTGGTACTCCACTGGGCTATAGCGAAATTCTTGACTTTCTACAAGGCCTCCCTGATACTGTCCCAGTGCAGAGAAGGGGTGCCTCATTATTTCTGAAATGGAGAGGAATTCTGGGCTCCCCAGTGGTCTCCACTACACAGTCATAGGACCTTATTCCCAGTCGGTGGGGATGAGAGTTCCAGCTTTGTACATGGCTCTAACTCAACACTGGCAAGGGTATTTGGGTACTTCACGAGGGTGGAAGGTTCTTCACTTGGCCTTTATTGGTGTGAATGAGGGTAAGGCTACAGTGTTTTCCATGGCATTTGTTCAGAGTAGAACAGTTATTATCCAAAGTGTTCTGTTTTTCTAGGCTGTTCTTTTCCTGGTCCTTTGGCTGGACAGAGAGGGCTTTTATTGGGCTTATTTTTGTCTGTGTCTATTGGTGTTTCTCAGTGGTCATATTATTTGACTCCAAGTCTGGTAGATACATGAGGCAGAAAGAAAACCCACGAACTCATCACCATGTGTTTCCAAGGGTCCTGCGATCTGTAGCTAGTTTTTCTTCTTCTCTTCACATTTCAGTTTTCTTGTTTTTATTTTATACATAATGTTCGGGATTTTAGTTGTACTTAGTGGGAGGAATAGGAAAAAGTATCTCTACTTAATCCTTTTAGGGACTTTTTGGTATCTTCTTTGGTATCTTTGGTGTCTCCTACTGTGCCAAGTTCTTATGCAAAGTGCCAAGCATATAAGTTTTGCAAGAAAATATTTGATCTCTTGTGAGACATGTATCTGTATTCGTTCATTCATTCCCTCATCCCTTCAACAGATATTTTTCTAAGTATAGAGAACATCATAATGGCTTCCTAATTCATCTGTCTGTGTCCACCTGTGCCCTCCCTAAGGTTTGTTCTGTTCTTCATACGGTAGCCGAGATAGCCTTTATACAGGCGAAAAAAATCAGAAAACTCTTCTCCCTAAAATGCTCCAATGATTTCCCGTCATAATTTAGAATGAATCCAGAGTGTTTGCCATGAATAATTCAAACAAAAAGAAAAATCCAGTGTGAGGCGCAGGCAGAGCATGGGAGTCAGACTCCAGAGTTCCAAATTCTAGCCCAGGATCTGCCACCAGATAAGGGTGTGGCCTTAAGAAACCATCTAACCCTTCTTGGCCTCTCTTTCTTGGGCTGCCGAAATCAGAGACTGGGGTGAGCTATCCCAAACTTCCCACTATTCCTAACATTTTACAAAGATAACAGACATGAAAACTTATGTGCTATATTTAGAATTTTAAATATTTGTGTAGTAAATATCGTCTTCTCCGAATTAATCCATAAAGTTATCTACAACGATGTGACTTAGAATAAAAGTTTTAGAATAACTCCCAAATTCCTGTAGAATTCGTACACTTTTCCTTCTTTGTGTTTGCCATTTTCCCTGCCTGGAATGCTCTTCTCCCAGACATTACATGGCTCACTCTCTCATTGTCTTCAAACCTTTACTCAAGGTCACTATCTCAATGAGGTCTTTCCTGATACCACCTCATTTGTCCCCTCCCCGAAACATGGCAATTACTATCTATTGTTTTCTGTTTTATTTTTTCCCTAGCACTTATCACTTACATTCCGTATATTTTATACATTTACTTATATTCTACTTATTTTACTTATCCATCTCTTTCATTTTCTTTTTCTTCTTTCTAGAATGTAATTTCCATGATGGCTAAGTGTTTTTTTTTTTTTTTTTTTAAATATTTCCTAAGTACTGTGTATACCTAACAATTTTAACAGTGCCAAGTGCTTGAAAATATCTGTTGAAAGAATGATTAAGTGCATGTCTGTTGAACTCTTCTTTTCATCAGCTTTTAGCCTTGTGTACATCAGTCACCCAGCACATTCAACCAGCATGTTTGACCTCTTGAAGGTACATTTCATTTAACTGCAATATCAAATTAACATGAAAAATCAGAATCTAGCAGTGCAGGGAATACATGAGAATAATAATAATTATTATCATTTAGGTCAAGAAAATGTCTAACATAATAATTGTGTACTGAACCTACCAAGATTTTGTATATTGGAATATGATCTCATGCAAAATGAAAGCACTGATTCACTTAGTACGTAATATTATTACCAAGACTGGCTCATTTATGTGAATATTTTAGCCCCTTGGCTACTTCACTTTGAGCTGGTGCGGGAGATGTAGGGTGGGCAGTGTAGAGTCCTTCTTAGCATTTGCACTCGTGCATTTTTACGGACCCAGACACCTTAGTTGGTGTCTGTTTGCTCATTAGCATCTCCTTCTGAACATGAATGGCTCATGCAAGAACCAAGAAGGGCTCAAAGGAAGAGTTGGCACTATCATCTTCCCAATTTGCTTTGAGGTAGGATTTATTCTTTTTCAAAATAATTCTAAAATGCCAAATGAAATGGAGCATTTTATTTTTTTAAAAAAAGCTGAAGACATAAAATATTCTGGTTTTCAGTCTGACAACCAACTTTGAGTGTGCTGAACATCAGTTTAAAGGTGTTAAATAAAAAGACTGCTTTTAAAAATGATAAATTTTGATTTCTTTTAGGCCAATTTTTCTGATGACCTCAACATTCTTAGTTAGCAGTGCCTAGCCAAATGCTGGGTGAGATGTATGTAGAAAAAGCAAAGAAACTGAAGCCTGAAGGAGAATTTTCAATTTATTTGGCTTGTGCGTTTGGCATCCTCCCAATTGTTCTTGTGTCTTTGTAAGTTTCTGCTGAGTTTTCAGTAACAAGTGAGGCCTGACATTTCCCTAGCCTATCTATAGGGACAGTTTTATTTCTTGTGCAGATTGTTTATCTAGTTCATTATGTTGACAAACCATTGGGATGAAAAACAAACTGCTGTGGATCTGCGGATGGAGGCAGCTTTCTTAATTCTATTAGCTTATAAGACAGGGTTACAACATCTCCACTCTATTAAAAAAAAATTAAAAAGCTGAAAATCAACCCACCAACCAACCAAACAAAAAGTCCTCTCCTATGGATTTGGCAGAATCTCCAAGATGTCTTATGCCCTCTCTCAGTCATAATGTCTGCTTAGATTTTGCTCCTCTTACGTTATAGACAATTAAGCTGTTAGTAGAATTTACCTTCTTATTTATTTTATTTTATTGACAACCAAAGCCCACATAAAATGCCAAACAGCATTTAAAAGAAGACCGACTGGAAATGGAAGACATCACTAAGTCCTGAAACATGAAATCCAGAGCATGAATGTTGGCTTAAACATTCATTCCATCCTAGATATCCTGACTTGATAAAGCTAGACTAGTGAGAATCTCATGTACAATATGGTGTGTTTATCATGTTACAGGTCATTTCCTTTACTTTCTTAAACATGTTTTAAAAAATGGTTTCAAGTTTATCCAGCTGCCTCTCGTGGAGCATATTGCAAGTATAACTGCCCTAAATATGACAGATAGATAGCAACTGTTGCTGAAAAATGGACACTGGGTTGGAATTGTCTCAGCAATAAAGTGGTGCTTTGTAAAAGTCGCATGCTCTGAAATATTTGCCTTTGTGATAAGCTTTTGTGTGAATTCTGTCCTGATGTTAACATGGAGAAGGTGCATCTTGCTATCTTCAAATTTTGTGTTATAACTGTTTCCAAAAAGGCAAACCAAATCAAGGGATGCTATTTATATACATGTATTGATTCAGGTTCAATATTTCTGCCCTGATTTTACATTCACCATATATCACAATATGGACTCTATCTTCATTAGCCATTAATTATGTACACGTGGATTTACTTTATGAATTTTGGCCCAATGAGTATATTATTTCTGTGTAGGTAGATAACATAGCAATATAGAATGTTAAGCGGTACTTTGAAAAGGAAATGGAATTTATAAAAATATTATAATCCATGTGGATATTTTCCAGCTCATGTGAGTGTTCTTTTAATCCATGCTTTTTCTTAAATACTGTATTTGCAATTTAAGCACTGCCACATGCTGCCACTGCTGTTACAAAGATACATTAGATTGATAGAATGATGCTACATTCTTTATGACTGGAGAAAATAATGACTTCCTCTATTCTCTCTAATCATGTTTTTATGGTTTGTTTTCCAAAATACTGCATACTTGACCTTAAAAGGGGAAAAAGACTGCACATTTCATTTAACGAGTAATAAAAAGTTGGGTTCTCATTTTGCATTTTAACCTATGGGGAATACATTTTACTATAAGATATTTTCATTATTATGCTCAGGTCTTAGACAATTCTCGCTGACTCTGGCTGCTTAAGGACTATATGTCTCAGTAATTGAAAATAGATGCAGTGGACGTTGACCTATTTTACTTTGTATGTCTCCAAGTTGAAAACCACTTTCCAGTGTTCCATGAGATTGTAGAAAGTCATTATTTCTAGTAGAAGAAAAAACCAAACTCATGCTTGATTTTTCCTCCCTCTTCACTAAGTTACCTTTTATTAGTTCTTCCATTACAAATTCTAGACTAGCAGGTGATAATGATACTGTCTGTTGAACCTTGTTTAAAAGGTAGAGCACTTCTAATGCATTACTCTTAGAAAAGTACATTATTTGAAGATTCGCTGTTTTAAAGTACATTTTAGAAAGCTGGTCCTCTTCAAACCTTTACATCAGGCAATTTGTATATCTAACATATTCATATAAATGGGAAAAACCTCACCCCCTCTGAAATGCTAAGGATAGTTAAAATAAAGCTGTTTTAAGTATAATAAAAATGTCATTTATTCCTTTGGAAATGAGATAACATTGTAGATAAGACAAAAATTAATTCAGAACTTGCCCTTTGTTGATTAAGAAGCCAAACTCCTCCAATTTTGGATACCCAGACCTTACTCCTAAGTTATGAGGTTGAAGAATAGAATACTTTTTTTTTTTGAAGACAGATTTGCCACATTTTCCACCTTTCAATTAAGGCCAGGGACTTTTAATAAAAGTGCATTACATTTTGTAATGATATGCCTAAAGCAGTTGGTTAGTTTAGGAGATAACATAATTTACATATGAGTCTGATAACCATATAGTTTAGAATTCCTAGTTTTGTTACTGATGGTTATACAATATTCATATTTAAGAAGTTTTTTGGAAATTTCAAGTAATACATTTTAGAAAATCACTTCAGAGAATCTGTGTTTTTAAATTATACTTTAAGTTCTGGAGTACATGTACAGAACATCCAGGTTTGTTACATAGGTATACATGTGCCTTGGTGGTTTGCTGCACCCATCAACCCATCATCTACATTGGGTATTTCTCCTAATGCTATCCCTCCCCCAACCCTCCGACAGGCGCTGGTGTGTGATGTTCTCCTCCCTGTGTCCATGTGTTCTCATTGTTCAACTCCAACTTATGGGTGAGAACATGCAGTGTTTGGTTTTCTGTTCTTTTGTTAGTTTGCTGAGAATGATGGTTTCCAGCTTCATCCATGTCCTTGCAAAGGACATGAACTCATCCTTTTTTATAGCTGCATAGTATTCCATGGCATATATGTGCCACATTTCCTTTATCCAGTCTATTATTGATGGCCATTTGGGTTGGTTCCAAGTCTTTGCTATTGTAAATAGTACTGCAATAAACATATGTGTGCATGTGTCTTTATAGTAGAATGATTTACAATCCTTTGGGTATATACCCAGTAACAGGAATGCTGGGTCAAATGGTATTTCTAGTTCTAGATCCTTGAAAAATAACCACACTGTCTTCTGCAATGGTTGAACTAATTTACACTCCCACCAACAGTGTAAAAACATTCCTATTTCTCCACATCCTCCCCATCATCTGTTGTTTCCTGACTTTTTAATGATCACCATTCTAACTGGCATGAGATGGTGTCTCATTGTGGTTTTGATTTGCATTTCTCTAATGACCAGTGATGATGAGCATTTTTTCATATGTTTGTTGGCTGCATAAATGTCTTCTTTTGAGAAGTGTCTGTTCATATCCCCCACCCACTTTTTGATGGGGTTGTTTTTTTTCTTGTAAATTTGTTTAAGTTCTTTGTGGATTCTGGATATTAGCCCTTTGTCAGATGGACAGATTGCAAAAATTTTCTCCCATTCTGTAGGTTGCCTGTTCATTCTGATGACAGTTTCTTTTGCTGTACAGAAGCTCTTTAGTTTAATTAGATCCCACTTGTCTATTTTGGCTTTTGTTTCCATTGCTTTTGGTGTTTTAGTCATGAAGTCTTTGCCCATGCCTATGTCCTGAATGGTATTGTGTAGGTTTTCTTCTAGGGTTTTTATGGTTTTAGGTCTTACATTTAAGTCTTTAATCCATCTTGAGCTAACTTTTATATAAGGTGTAAGGAAGGGATCCAGTTTCACCTTTCTGCCTATGGCTAGCCAGTTTTCCCAACACCATTTATTAAATAGGGAATCCATTCCCCATTGCTTGTTTTTGTCAGGTTTGTCAAAGATCAGATGGTTGTCGATGTGTGGTGTTATTTCTGAGGCCCCTGTTCTGTTCCATTGGTCTATATATCTGTTTTGGTACCAGTACTATGCTGTTTTTGTTACTGTAGCCTTGTAGTATAGTTTGAAGTCAGGTAGCATGATGCCTCCAGCTTTGTTCTTTTTGCTTAGGATTGTCTTGTCTATGCGAGCTCATTTTTGGTTCCATATGAAATTTAAAGTAGTTGTTTTCCAATCTGTAAAGAAAGTCAATGATAGCTTGATGTGAATAGCATTGAATCTATACATTGCTTTGGGCAGTATGGCTGTTTTTCACAATATTGATTCTTCCTATCCATGAGGATCGCATGTTTTTCCATTTGTTTGTGTCTTCTCTTATTTCCTTGAGTAGTGGTTTGTAGTTCTCTTTGAAGAGGTCCTTCACATCCCTCGTAAGTTGGATTCCAGAGTATTTTAGAATTTATATTTTTAAAAAATTCTCATTATCCACAAATAAGCAGCAATTTGATAAATCTATTTATTTTTTTCTTGGCTATTTGCAGAAAGGTGCTCAGAGCTTCCGTTACTCTCAAGCTTCTCTTCTTTTCAGTAGCGTATTGAATCCATGTTTTGTAGCCTTTTTATAGAATGATTTAGTTTGAACAAAACATAAAGTACTTATAATCCATCTAATTAATTTAATGATCATTCAAGAATTTAGTGTTTCTATTGTTTTCTAACACAGTATACAAAAACATGCTTCACTTGTCATTAGGACTTATTTGACAAATGTCAACTTATTTTCAAAATATCTGAGTTGATCAGCCTTAAAATGTAATCAGAAATTAGTGGCTAAATTGTCACTCTAAATGTGCACAGAATCCAGGCAATGTACTGCCATATTCCAAACAAGTTTTTCAGACTTGTTACTTTCAGCATTCATAATTGGCACTCATAATCATAGAATTGTACTCCATAAGGGAGGGCAAACAGCAAAACACGTATGGAGGTTTTTGTGTGTGGAGGAGGGGCAGCAGTGGGAGGTGTTTTTTGGTGAGTGTCCACTATACATCAAGCACCGTGCTAAGTGATTATGTAGGACTCATTTTGTGATGTGACATTAAATATCTGTAAAACATGTCATGCCTCAACCAATTTTAATTTCTCAGTCTGACTGCTAGTTTCCTTTCTGTTGCTTATAAGTAAAATGACAGAGTGGAAAGCCATGAAGACTTTGTTATAGAGCAGAGGAAGGATTTAGTTATGACACCTTGGAGCTGTTAGAAATTTTAGAACTCATCAAATCTAATCTCCTAATTGTATGGAGGAGGAAACAGACTCAGGGAGGCTAACAACTTTTTCATGGGCTGACCATCACTAAACTGGGGGCTCATCATATTTTGGGACCATTTCCAGGCATTCTAAGTGTTGTGTGATGTGCAGATGGTGTTTCTTGGACGTGGGATTTGGGGATTAGGTGGATTCCCCTTATCTGTTTTTATTCTATTTTTAGACATCCACTTCTGCTTTCTGTGTTATCTTGTTCCATTTCCTCTGGTGGCATCTGGATCTTTCCAAGTATCTTGCCGTAGCTCTGTTAGGGATGGGGGATTCTCAGAAATCAAACCAGAAGTTTGACATTATGAGGCTTGACTGAAAGTAAATTAGGATTTATCAAAATGTACACCAGGAAGCTCAGCCACAAAACTGATTGAAAGACTAAACCTGAATCTACAAGTCTTCCTCTGTGTTTCACAATATATTCTTTTGTGCCAGCATTACCTATTACATTTTTATAAGTGTTTTTGTATTCATGCTATAGCTAGAAGAATGAAAAGTTTATGAAAGGATCAAAGCATTTATTTTTCAATTTCCTTGAGTTATAGTATGAATCCCTTCACATTGATGAATCTATTCATAGAAACATGTGTTTGTCAGAGAAAATCATCCAGGATCCCATCAGTGAAACACTCATTTATTTTATCTCTCTCTGTGTGTACTGTATATCAGAGTGTGATAAAGTATTATTTCCACAAACTCATATTTTCTTTGGGCTGGGTATAGGATATTATTCAGCAAGCTATTTTGAATTCTATGTGAATATAATTTTCCTTTGGGCTCTTTAGCAACTATATTCTGTAATTTTACTTCAAGAACTGTAACTATTGAAGATGTCTTAAGATAGCTCCTTAAGATATTTGTTGTAACAAATGAAAATAACCTTCCTGGCTCTCAGCTTTCATCTTCATGAAGTCCTTTTCTCAATGATAGTTGCAGACACATTTGTATTTCTTATGCGTTTCTACCTTTATTTAATAAGAGGGCTTCCCTGTAAAGTGTGTATAGGTACATATAGAGCTGGTTTTGGTTGACACAAATTAATAGGAATTGGAAATTATTACATAACTCTTCCATTCTTCACTGGGAGCTGCAGTTACAATGCTGGCACTGGATAATTAACAGATTCAACCCTGCCTTTTCAGTGAGAGTAGTCCATGAAGGATTTGATACTTTCTTTCCTGATACAAACAAAAACAGCTTTGGAACTGTCAGAAATAACAGCGGCTCTTGAAGGCTAATCATTACTAGCTTTTGTCATGTGGTTGTAATTGTTGCATGAATTCTGCTTCAATCAGGGAAAAATATGCTTAAGTGCCAGTAAAAGTTTTTATGCTGCTATGAAATTTTGCAATTTATGGCTTTGTACAGATCAGCCTGTGTTACTAGGCAACACTGTATGTGTCGTTCACTCAAATTATTCCTTAATCCACAGCATTGCTACAAATTCCAGATTTTAAAATGTAATAAATTATTATAACATACAGTGAATTTCTGATGACAAAAGTGAAATTGAACTTCTGATGCTGAAAAGGAAGCAGTATTTTAAGAAAAAACACACTTGATGAAAAACAGTAAGAATATTTACAGCTTAACTACATTTACCTCAGGGAATTAAAAAAAAAAGGTTCCGGATGGATTGAACGATCATGTAGTTCTCTGATTGGTCATTAAGCGGGCCAGGTTTTTGGCACTTAAGCAATCGTATTTGTGATGCTGGTTTTAATTAAGAAGTACACTGCAGGATATTCAATGACCAGGGAAGTGTGGCATTGCCGTTTGCTTGCTGTGCATCCATATGCATTTGAGAGAAGATAAAAGTCTGAAAGAGATATAAGGGCTCTGTCCCTCCATCTTTAAATAGACAGTCTGCCTGAGATTGCGGGTTGCTGCGCAGACTGAGTCTTGGAATCTGCACAAAAGTCTGAGCATTCTCATTTACAGACAAGAAATTGCACCTGGTTTCTCAAAGCAATAGCAAGTTAAATGGCAAGGGCAGAGCCAAAGATGCTTTGGAGATGTTTGATGACTCAGAGTGATCTTAGAGAAACCCTAGCCCCAGTGTTGAAATAGGCATAGTAGCTTGGTTTGTGGTTTGGAAGTGCTTTCTCGCTTGAACACTTTTAGTGTTTTGAATTTCTGGTTATTGTTCTCAAGCAGTCTAAATGATATTTCAAAAATAATCACCATGCCAAAATAATAAAAGTCATGTTTTGAGCAGAAGCTTCCCAAGTTTTATTCTAGTATAACGCTCACATATAGGAAATACTTCTGAGGTGAGAGCACGTGGTTTACATGCCTAGGAAGTGGGAGATTTGAGTTCAAACTGTGGCTGAACTCTGACCTCATGTACTAGATCCTCACTACTTGAAGTTTGGCCCACGGATCAGCAACAAGAGAATCTCCTGGCAGCTTGTAAGAAATACACACTTAGGCTCTGTCCTAGAACTACTAACGGAATCAGCAGCCGCACAAGAGTCCCAGGTGAAGTGTACTGAATGCTTTTAGAGTATGGGAAGCACTGCCATAGACACAGACTGGATTCCTCGCTGCCACAGGCCCTTTGCTTTGCTCAGTGTCTCTCTAGCTGGAAGGTGAACCCCTGGGGGTATGTAGGAGTTGTCACTGTGAAGAATTAAATAGGACAAGCTGCTATTGAGCTGGGATGGCTTATTACAGCGGCTTCTGCATGAACCTCTAGGCCTCTCCTTCTTAATTACTTGCAAATCTACCTTCCCCTTTTCCCCTTTTTCAGATCCCCTGGGTAGGGGTGATTTGTCATTTCTTCTAATTGCCTTTTTCTATTTTCAGGGCTGGCCTAAGGTGTGATTTTAAGAGTCCTAGAAATATTTTCTGCTCCAGAGTTCTCTCCTCTCTGTCTGGTATTTAAGAGTTGGGATTCTATTTTTAAAGGTCTGTTGATCTTAAAGCGTTGTCCTGTGCTATAGTAGAAAACTTTCCTCTATGCCTGGGTTCACGTTTTGGGGACTTGGTGTCTTCATCTGTAAAATAAGGGGGTTGGAGAAGACCTTACCCAGTGACTTTTCTTTTCCTAAAATTTATAACATATGAAGGTTTATTTGAGCCTTCTGACATAACTGAAATCTGACTTGATAAGAGACAGGGGGGAAGATTTATGAAATTAAGTTATATGGTAAGTAAGAGATTAGCCAAGAGTTACCTTTTCGGTTAGTGAAGAGATGTGGGGAAAGAGGCCACAGGAAGGAAGGCCAGGAGCCCAGTGCACAGGCAGGCAGTGGGCTGACACCAACAGCAACTGGCATGGCTTTCCTGTTGCGTGCAGAATGCACTCTCATCATTATCATTTTTTAACTTGGCCTTTCCTTCTTCGTAACAAATATTTTCTGGAGAGCTCGTTTGTTATTGCTTGGTTGCCCAGCAGCTGAATATGGAATTGGTGCTGCAAACAAGGCAGCAGGTTTTGGGGAAAATTCTTTTCCCCAAAAAGAATTTTTTGGGCTGTCACCGTAAACCCACCCTCAAGTCTCTCAGTCCAGCGTGTCAGTGAGGGCAGGGGACGAGGGAAGAACTCAGTGTCGAGTGCCAACAGTCTAGGTGGCACTTGAGTCAACCATTGCTGGCAGGAGTGTCTTCACCAGGCTGTTTAGTCAGAAAGGGTTTAAGCTACATACCTTTTCTTCCTCCTTAGTGTTGGTGCTCACCTACATCAGGTAAGCAGGAGACAGAAGAGATGCAAAACAAGGGGGAGATGTGAGTGGGCCAAATGTTGGCAGAAATCCAGAATAGTGTAGTATTCATGAAGGCTACGGAGGAGAGAGTTTTAAGAAAGCCACTTGCATCAATACTGAAGACAGATAGATGGATCTTCCTTTTGTTCAGGTTTGTACACAGAAAGCTAAAATGAATGATCTGAGTATGTATTTAGGTCAGGATAACTTCAAGTTTGGTCATGAAACAATACGGGTTTTGTGCTTATGTCTTCATGACTTGATACTTTTTCACAATAGGGAAAAAGAATTGTTTGGGGCCTCAAAAATGGTTGGATTATGATTATTTGAAGCCCGCTGTCTCTTTCTTTTTTGTAATCTATAGGAAACAGGAAAATTACTCCAGCACTTTAAATTTCAAGTGTTCTCTATGAAAGGTGGATTCTTTTATAGGCAAGTCTTGTGTTCTTTTTCTTGTGGGCTATGTAGGTTTTCAGGTTTTGGAAAAAATATCTACGGAAAGCCAACTCATTTTCTCACCTTGCTTAAGAAGAAATTTGGAGATTCTTCCAACATCCAGAATGGAGAGGAGGAATAGAGAGGAGGAGGGGAACAGTATGATGCTAGGGAGAGGAGAGAGGGCTCCACGCTCCAGGATGCCACACACCTTCCTCCCTTTTTGAGGAGATTGAATGAAATACAAAAGTGCTTGATATGAGTGGGTTTCCTAGGCACAGTGAAGAAAGAGCTGTGTTTTGCCCCAGTGCAATGTGGTGTAGAATGGAGGCAGTTTGTGCTAAAGGAGGAGCCCATGGGGGAGCAGGAGAAGGAAGGAGAAGGGGAAAAAGAGGAGGTGGGGGAGGAGCTAAGTGCTCCTCCAGGCTGTGGGGTCAGCACCACAGGGCTCTGCCCAGATCCTTTTTTCAGTGCTGAGACACTCATCCCTCAGGGGCTGGGAGGATTTGTGACCCACAGCTGAGAGCCCAGTTTCCTCATCAGGACAGTTGTCCTCTGCTGGAGAGAGCTATCTAGGTAGCACCCGTTCCTGAGGGCAGACCACATCCACAGACTGGTCAATGTAGGGGTAGAAAGATCAACTCTATTATAAAGGTATAGTGGTTACACCCCAACCTGGTGTTACTGTGCACGGTCATTCCGCCCCAGAACTCCCTGTGGGATTGTCTGAGACCTGTGTTGAGATCATCTCCTCGCAGCCCAACTTCATGCTCTTCCCAGTACTGTTTCCTTTATTCCCTCCCAGATGTTGATCCTGGGAGCATCAAGGGGAACTCCATCTGTGAAACCTGGAGGTCCCCTCAGGATTTGCAGAGATCTAGGGGAAAAGACCCAGATCTTTATGGATTTTAGGGTTGATGAGGTAGAGTCACAGCAGTTTTACCTGGATGTAATAGAGTGGCAGAAAACGCCAGGTGTTAGTTATTTACATAATTCTAACCTGGTTGCTCCAGGCAACCTATGGAATGAGCCCCAAATGCATGTAGGCAGTGTATCCTACACTCACTCCTGAATTTGCTTAGAGCAATATTCCAGAATCCTTCCCAATATAGTCACCAGATCATGGTGCTGGGCTCAGGTAAAAAAAAAAAAAAAAAATTACAGATCTGTTTTCTTGAAGTAGAACATCTTGGGTTTATATCTTGAATAAGAAAATAACAAGGACTTTTTGGGAAAAGGATTCAGAGAATAGTTTCAAATTTAATTTGGAGTCATAACTTTTCTGGAAGGCATTGAATATGGAGAGGGAAAATAAGGAGGAACAGTACTGGGTTCTCTCATCTAAAGAGTGGGTTCTGGGCTCTCATCAGAAAAATATACTCTTTGATGCAAGCTTTTGATATTCTTAAGTAAAAATGCTAGATAAGCACAGGGTGTGGATTGCATCCTTTATATTGCTTCTAACAACATCTGGATATGGCTCTTACTATTAGAAGTTATAAAAATAACATATATGTTAAATGTGATTTCTAAATTTCTCTTCAAAGAATTAATGTCAGTATGTTCAATTCTTTGCCTTCTACTTTCAAACTTAACTTCCTCGTAAAGCAACCTTTTTCGATTACCTACTCCACACTGATTCATTCTGATTACCTACTCCACCCTGACTCATTCCAATCACGTGCTCCCCCCTGACTCATTCTGGTTACCTGCTACCTGCTCCACCCTGACTCATTATTCTCCACCCTGCATAACCATTTTTTTCCTGCCAAAGCACTCACCCCGTCACTCTCTTTAAATTAGCCAGTCGGAATTAGTTTAGCCTGTTCTGTCTAACCCTAACCAATAGGGGAATGACACAGCAGCAGGGACCACGTGTGTCAGGGATAAGAACCCCTTTTCCTCCCTTGTCCAGATGTGCGCTCACCATTGCTCCATCTGTGAGGGTGCACCCTTCTATAGAAGTACCTTGCCTTGCCGAGAATTAAAAAGAAAATTTTGTGTTCGAGTGCTATTTCTTTTGCTGCACTGAAACTTTATATATAACATATAGTTCAAGGGAACAAAAGTTAATTTTTAATTTCTGTAAAATTAGTCACCTACCCCCAGTAGTTTTAAAAAATGCTTGGTTATAGGAATAACAGTGACAATTTTTATGCTTGTATGTGATAAATAAAGGAAGTGGTTACTTTGAATGTATAATTTTATGTGTTAAGCACATAATGATTTATATTTTACACTGAAGATTTTGTTATAAATTTTACAAAAAACTGTGGATATGAGAACATAAAAACTAAGTCCAGTGATGTGTTAATTGAATTTGATAAGAAAAAAGTTGAAAAGATTGTTGGACTTAAAAACATCCATTGGATGAGCCCCATGAGCATGACTTCAGGGTGAATGCCCACACAGGGCACAGGAGCCCTGCCACACATGAACCATCGGGTGGTCCCTGTCAAGTAGAAGCAGCAGGAGACGATGCATCAGATAGTCAGGAAAACATGGGACTTGATGGAGCAAGGATTCTGAATAAATCAAAATATGAAGACACTCCATTCCTTCAGGAATTTTTTGCTTCCTACCATTAGCACTGGGCATTACTATTTGAGAACCATTGGACTGTCAGTGATGAGGTGAAGAATTCATTTTCTGCAGCATAGTGTGGGCTGGAATTTCTCTAAGAAAATATCCTGAATGTCTGTTTTTGGGAGAAGATGAACTTTTGCAGGAAAGAAAGGATGTCTAACATTCAGAAGGGAGTGGTTAATGAGACGAATGCCTAAGGTGCTAGGGTTGAGGAAATAGAAACTGGGTTTGCTTCTCCAAGGGAGGTGGTGATAAAAAAGGAAGGGATGCAGAGAAGGAAGGGAATGATGTGTGAGATGGAGTGAAGTCTGGGACTGCATGGAGTCCAGAGGAGAAATGTTCCAAGGGACAAATGACTTTTTGAATCAAAGATAATCCCTAATGACATAGCATGTTAGTATGCTGTTGTGTGTGTGTGTGTGTGTGTGTGTGTATGTAACTGGAGTTGTTTCATGTCTGTTTCACATGGAATATGGCATCTTACAGTCATGCAATAATGTGGCATCTTACAGTGTGGAGTAGTGACATAATAATCTCTAAACTGAACTGGAAAAGCGGATGGTCAAAACTAGAGGAGACCATGAACACATAAGCCCCTCAGGCTTCTGTGGAAATTTCTGGAGATCTTACACTGTTTGAGGAAATCTAAGCCTATCTTATCTAAGGTTTCAGTGGACCAAGAGGTCCCCATTGACATCATAAGGACATTTCTGTGCCTGTCAAGTACACCGTTGAGTGACTCTTATCTCACAGTTCTGGATACCCTTATATCACCAGGCTTCACTGAATTGGTGTTATGCGCTTGGCTTTTCAGAAGAACATTCTAAGAACAACTAACTAAGAATCAGGCTGAAATAAAAAATGATGCTTAAAAACGATCCCTCTGTGACTCTATGTCTCTATCCACAGTCCCACGTGAGAAATTTCCTTAGGAATTCAGTGTCGAAAAGACTGCTCCATATGGGGATCTGTTCTGCAATTGCTTAAAAAAAAAAAAAAAAAAAAAGTAAAAAAAAAAAAAAACTGGAGATTTAGTGATGCCTTTTCAACCCGGCTGCAAGAAGTTCTGAACCCAATATTCTTATCTGTCACAACACCTTTTTGTCTGTATAGTCAATGGTTTTGCTTCTTCCTTTTTGTGATTCGTCTGTCTGGTTTCTTTTTGTATTACCCTGTTTTTAATTTTTTAATTATTTATTTATTATTATTATTATTATTTTTAAATTATACTTTAAGTTCTAGGGTACATGTGCACAACGTGCAGGTTTGTTACATATGTATACTTGTGCCATGTTGGTGTGCTGCACCCATCAACTTGTCATTTACATCAGGTATAACTCCCAGTGCAATCCCTCCCCCCTCCCCCCTCCCTATAATAGGCCCCGGTGTGTGATATATTACCCTGTTTTAACGTGCTTTTCATTGAAAGCCATTCAAATCCCCTATGGAAATATTTAGAGTAAAAATAAAATGTACCTTTGATTTTGTTCAATAAAAATTTTCATCAGACTCACATCAAATGCTAAGATACTGTAGAGTGTCCTGGTGGAGCAGCCAGCAGCACCACATGCTTACATGTTTCATTTCTGCACTTAGTGTCTTCTCTGATGATTAGTTGCCCACTGGAACCCACACCTCCATTTTGTCTCCCATGGAAGTGGGGTTATAACCCTTTAGGTTTATGCCATGCTACCAACTGCCTTTGTTCCTAACGTTCATGAGTGAGTTTAAAATAAACTTTTGTTTTTCAGAAGCTTAATAGACTTGTCTACTTAGCCCAAGAAATGACACTGTCCCCCCACCCTTTTCTTTAAAACACAATTTCCCCATGAATTAGGTTATTTGGATGAAGTTCGCGTGCCATGCAATTTGAGAAAGAGAGTGGGAGCACAGGAAAAAGAGAGAGGGAAAGACACTTTAGAGGTTATAAAAACTGGGAGACTGGCCCTTCATTTTTTAGCACAATTTACTGCAGCATTCACATAGCTTCAATGGTGTTCTTCCCTTCCTCATCTGCCCCAGGGACCTCAGCCTTGGCACTACTGATATTTTCTACCAGATAGTTCTTTGTTGTGTGGGACTGTCCTGTGCATTGTAGGATGTTTGGCAGCATCCCTGGTCCCTACCCACTAAGTGCCAGTAGTACTCTCCTCTTTCAAGTTGTGACAACCAAAAGTGTTTCCAGACATGGCCAAATGTCCCCTGGGGATGCAATCACACTTGGTTGGTTTTTCGTTTTTTGTGTTTCTTTTTGAGACTGAGTCTTGGTCTGTCACACAGGCTGGAGTGCAGTGGCACAGTCTTGGCTCACTGCAACCTCCATCTAACAGGTTCAAGTGATTCTCCTGCCCCAGCCACATGAGTAGCTGGGATTACAAGTGTGCGCCACCATGCCCAGCTATTTTTTTTTTTTTTTTTTGTATTTTTAGTAAAGGTGGGGTTTCACCATGTTGGCCAGGTTGGTCTTGAACTCCTGACCTCAAATGATATGCCCACCTTGGTCTCCCAGAGTGTTGGGATTACAGGCATGCGCCTGGTCCACACTTGGTTGGAAAACACTGATCTATGTCTAAGCCCAGATTTCCTGTCGTGATAGGCTACATAGCTATTTTCTGATTCATCTTGACTTCTGGAACTTCCATCATGTTATGATCATTTCCTCAGCCTTTAATCTAATTACTTTTTTTTTGTTGTTGTTAATGTTTTGGGTATAATTGCTCCTTTCTACTTGTTCTGCAGCCAGAAGCAAAAGGTGAAGCAGTAAACATATTTTATCTTTTCTGTTGCAGCTCTCTCCTTACCTTTCATGGTCTTAAATAGCATCCATTTTGAGGTGGTTTTCAATGATGCTGCTACAACTGTCCTTAGGACTCATGGTATGATCATAACATCTTTATCCTCTGGGTCTCTGTGCACAGTTGAAATAAATCACACTTTTGTTTTAATTATTCCAGGTCTATTCTTCAGCAAAGTCTGTTGCCAAACCTGAACTGCAAACCTTAAAAGGAAATCTTTCTCAGACTATAATGTAGTTTCTTTAAAACATATATATTTTAAAGAACATCATTCCGTTAGGCTGTAAGAAGTTAAAACTTTGATATGAAAATTAATTTAGGAATTTCCTTTCCCCTCCCATTTAGTAAGTGCTGTCTAAATTCTTGACTGCAGAAAGGACCAGAGCATTTAACTAATTACTGTGACAGTTAACAGTTGTAGCCTGTTTATTTGCTAGACCCAATATAAGCTCATCCAAAATCACATTACAATAAATGTAAAATCCAGTGTTATGCTTTGTAAGGTCAATTAGTGCTTTCCATTAGTGAGCCCAATTTTCAAGGACAAAGACTATTGAAATTCTATCTTGAAATCCAGTAAGATTGGTTTCAGACAAAGTAAAATAGTATTGTATTGATTCTGAATAAATAGGCTTGGACAATATATTGGAAAGTACCTACATGACTCATATTTTGTAATGCCATTTTTGGAGGTCAGGGGAGAGGTGAGGAGCAGAGGAGAGCAACATAGCTTAGCAAATAAGAGCACAGATTCTTGAGTCAGAATGCCTGATTTCAAATGTCAACACCAACATTTGCCAGTCATATTACGTTGGACTGATTATGTAAAATCTGTGTTTTATTATTTATTTATTTATTTTGGTCTCATTGGATAAAAACAGAATCAACATGACCGGGTGTTGTGAGGATTAAATAATATAATGCATATAAACAGAGAATTCTATGCCTGTCCTATAATCAGAACTCAATAAATGATAACTATAATAATTGTGCAGACGATTAAATTCTGGTGGATAATTTTGACAGAAAATCCATCCCCAACTTCTTAAGATAGGGAGGTCTGGAGGACAGTGCAAATTTCTAGCACAGAAAGCCAACACTCAAATGATGTCCTAAGGGCTTTGATTCATTTCCATTCTTTGTCCAGTCTTTCACTGTGTTAGCTCCATACTTACAGTATAAATATACACTGTGACAAGTGTATGTGTCTGGAAACCCCACCTCTCCTTTGGAGTGACAATGGTTACAACAACTCCTCACATCCACCCAGGTTCCATAGAGTGGGAAAGAACAAGCTTTTTGTCTGATAGCTGCTGGCACAAGCAGGAAATTCACCATAACCGGGTTCACTTAGGTTATGTGCCCAAGTCATTGCAGCGAGAGGAATATGATGGATTGATTTGCTGAAGTCTTCTCACACCCATGGTCCAAATCATATAGTTTGCAATAATGGGAGTTGAGCCCCTATACAAATTCTACAGCAAGAGTGGGCATGCAAATTGTAATAGGGGACTATTTCTTGAAGAAGATGAAAAAGATAGGGAGACTCAAGAAATAACTATAAAGGTGATATCATCAGTGGAAAGGGTTTTTTTTTTTTTTTTCTCCTCCTACTATCCACTTACTACAAGAATTACTGAGAATAATGATTGCTTATTTGAATAATTGCCTATATAGCCTCTACTTAGCTTTGTATGCATTGAGTACTGCTTAGAAACTTCTCTGTAACAGCAATGGCAGGAAGAAAGCCACCAGTCAGGACGGATCCGCATCTGTGGGTTCTTGTGTCACATGGCGCTGGCTGATTCTCAGCAGATCTGCTCTGGCGTCTACAGACACGATGCTCTCCTCTCTGCGGTGAACTCTAGGAGGGCTTATCTCTGTTGGGTAACACCAGCTGCTTTCTATCTGCCATTTTGGAGAATTGAAGCTTATTTTTGGA
This sequence comes from Chlorocebus sabaeus, assembly GCF_047675955.1. NCBI lineage: Eukaryota > Metazoa > Chordata > Mammalia > Primates > Cercopithecidae > Chlorocebus > Chlorocebus sabaeus. The sequence goes on from NC_132918.1 coordinate 42,324,401, forward strand.
AAATTATCATTTAGCAACTGTACATGTCCATATGGCACAGCAGAACTTCTTCAGGCTTGGGAAAAAGTTCTGTGAGATGCATCCCAACTCACTGGGAGGTTGAGCCAGGATCCCTATTTCTCATCTTGTTCAGTTTTTCTAAAGAATTTTTATAGGATGTGGAACGAATCAAGAACTGGGCTCAGGGGCATATTTGGCTCATCATCATTTGGATACTTGAAGCAAAATAATCGTAATAGCAAACTGGCTTTTAATAGTTTTAAAATTAACATCATTTTTTCATCAAATTTACATCTCTTGTGCATATAGATAAATATTTTCCTATTACACTGCTTGAAGGGTAAATCTCATGGTCTTTAAACTCTTAAAGGATTATTATACAAAGCTTCCTAGTATATGAGTGATTTAGAATTAAATATTACTAAAGCTAAATTCTCTTATTCTCAGCTTCTGGGGGGGGAAAAAAAAAGTCTGATTTCTAATTCTGGCTGTTCCTGATTGTTGAAATGTATCTTTTCAACTTCAGTTATATAATTTCTCATGTAAGGTGTGTTAGCTTGGTAAATGAAGGCCTTTTCCATTGGATTTGGGCAGGTTTAGATGCTGTGCTCACTGGTTCTATCACTGTCACTGCCACTGTCAAGTAAAGAGCGGTCACTGTCAAGTAAAGAGAGCCCAGGCAACATGCAAGCCATGCATTTGGGCCCTCAAGTGGTGAGGAGTACTTATTTCCTCTCTCTGCTTATGATTTCATGGTCCAAATAATATTTTTTATAATTGTTCTTGCAACAGAAGAGTATTTTACCCCTGTGCCATCTCAGGGAGAGACCTCAGTTTACAATAATTTACAGTAGTAGATAGTGTAGTAGCCTCAGCCTCCTCTCACTGTTGGTCCGTCTATATCACCACACCTCTTCCCCCTTAACACATACTATTGAATGTCCTGGCTCTTACCATCTCATAAGGAGACATATGGAAGTGGGGTAGCACTTGTGAACCCTTATTAAGATAGGGACCAATAAATTTTGGGATGTAGATGGTATCACTCCTGCTGGGTGGCCAGTGGATGATGTGCTGGCCACTACAAAAGGGAAATTCTTATTGATCATAAGCGGGAAGAAACACTTGAAAATCTTAGCTATAGATCACTGTATTGTGGTCCCTTGATTAGAGAGGAGTGGGTAGGGATATAGCTAGACATAAGACGCAGGTAGAATCAAGGACTCAAGCATCTCCAGGACTCTCTTGCCTTTTCTGTTTACTTCACTCTGCATGCAGACTAGCTTCTTCTACGTGGTGAGAGATGTGGCTGGTCTTGGTATCAACCTTACATCTCAGAAATGCCAACACTGGGGCCAACTCTTCATCAGCACCTGTTTGAAAAATCCTCATGTAAAGCTATGATTGATCCACTTCAAGCCTGGACCAATTAACTGTGGCCTGGGGATGGAGTTAGGTAGGAAAATGGTTCGAGGTAGTGCTGTCCCTGAGTGGGGCAGAACATTCATGCGATGAGGGGAAAATGGACACTGTTCAGATGGTTCCATGGGTGTTCACTACACAAGTAGACAAGACTGGATATAGTTACAGATGTCATATGTTAACTGACTCAGTTAAAATTTTGAATTTGGAAAATGTGACTCTCTGATCATTACCTCCAATGTACAGTCATACAGCCTGAACTCTACAAAATCCATATGGTTAGGGCTTGGCCCATACCATTCCATTTACTGTTTATGGCTTCTTCCCACCCTAATATTTGGGTTTCCTCTTCCTCTGGTTGGTCTGAGTCCAGTGGATCCAACATGGTCCTGGGGCCCTGAACATCTGTGTCAGCTCTCCTATGAGGTCTGAACCCTGGCCTTGTGGGCAGTGTGTGGCTGCTTCCAGCCTCCAGTCCACTCAGTCTCTCTGTATCTCTCTTGCTTTTGATTTACTTTCTTTACCCTCAGATATCTCACTCTTCATATCAAGTATCTGAAATTCCTTGAAACTTGTTTTCTTCACTCACTACTTTTGTGACCTGCTTCAACCTATTTTCTCTTCTTGGGCTTCCTAGAATGGCACATATTGTTGGAAAAAAATGCACCAGTATACAGAGTTATGAAACTGAAAAATCTGTGGTATCAAAACTCTGAGAGTCTTTCCATGATTTGCAATCAAGCTGCTTCTCACTGGCTCTCCTTCATACTGCTCACAGCAACTGAGCAACACGTTTATCCTACATGCTAAGCTGCTATATGTTACACAGCACTTGTTACCCAGCACAGAGTAGGGAGTAGGGAAACAATACAACGCTTCTTAAATCCATGAATGAGTGAATTATTAACTAAATAAAAGTCTTCAGGCTGGGTGCGGTGGCTCACACCTGGAATCCTAGCACTTCGGGAGGCCAAGGCAGATGGATCACCTGAGGTCAGGGATTTGAGACCAGCCTGGCCAATGTGGTGAAACCCTGACTCCACTAAAAATACAAAAAGTTAGCTGGGCATGGTGATGGGCACCTGTAAACGTAGCTACTCGGGAGGCTGAAGCAGGAGAACACTTGAACCCAGGAGGTGGAGGTTGCAGTGAGCCTAGATCATGCTATTGCACTCCAGTCTGGGCAACAAGAGTGAAAATCCATCTCAAAAGTAAAATAAAATAAAATAGCCCTCATTCACCAAGCCAACTCACCGTACTTGAAAAATGATGTCACTGAAGTCCAAAAAGATGAATTTCCACAGTGAGAAAGAGCCAGCATTAAAAATCCGACTAGGCTTTATTTTCCCCAAAAGCTTAGAATGAGGTAAACTTTAATATTACGTATATTGAAATTTACACCTCAGAAATGGGTGTAAACGGGTGTATATTGAAATAAATATTTCAATATAAATGTAGCATTTGCATTCTGTTGGGCACCTAGATCTCTATGGTAAATATTCTTTTCTGTATGTATTTTTTAAATGCACCAAAAATAAGGAGTCTACCTAACCTGTAAATATGTTCATGAAGAATACATAATGGCATCCTAGCCTAACATTTTGGTAAGTAGGGTCTCAACTCCAATATTAGGTTGATTTCACTGAAAACGAAAGAATCATCATCAAGGTTAGTAACATCTATTTCACAAGTGAGATGGGATAAAATTTCAATATAATCTGATGAAATTAAAATGAAAATGAGGCATGGAACATGTTATTAACACCATTAATAAATACATGATATAGGGGATATCTAAATATAATTATCAGAAATCTTGTCGACTATAACCTCTGAGATAGTTCAGTAAGTTTAAAATGATTACAATCACTTGGATTAAAATGACTATTGAGCAGGGCATGGTGGCTTACACCTGTAATCCCAGCATTTTGGGAGGCTAAGGTGGGCAGATCACCTGAAGTCAGGAGTTTGAGACCAGCCTGACCAACCTAGTGAAACCCTATCTCTACTAAAAATACAAAAATTTGCCAGGCGTGGTGGTGCATGTCTGTAATCCCAGTTACTTGGGAGACTGAGGCAGGAGAATTGCTTGAACCTGGGAGGTGGAGGTTGCAGTGGGCTGAGATCATGCTACTGCACTCCAGCCTGGGCAACAGAACAAGACTCTCTCAAAAGACAAAACAAAACAAAACAAAACAAAAAACAAACAACAAAAACAAACACACAAAAAAATCCTCAACTATTGAAAAAGAAAGAAAGAAAGAAAACAAAGAACAGTTATAAAGTTGACCTGGAGGGATTTCCTATAGGATGTTTAGGATATAATTTAGGATAAGGTAAAATTTATTTTTTTGAGGTGATCATTTGTGAAAATAGTAAAGGACCTTTGGGATCAGTGGCTGGCATTACATTAATGAAATTAAAAATAATATAAATCATATAACGCATATGGAACCATATTTATTCACAAAAATTTTATATTTAGGAATGTGAGAGTAATATAGTCTGCTTTGTGGAAATTCTGCCCAGTGGCCAAGGCCTCTCTCTGAGGCGACACCCCCTTGCCCACAGCGACCATCAATTATTTTATGCATAACTCCAACCATTTGGCCACAGTTTATTGGGCCATTCAATCTGCCCTGTATGAACTTCAGGAGCATTGACATCCTTTAAATAGAAGAATGAAACAACTGTCCAGTGGGAGCAGAAATGTTAAAGTACACTTTTCAGGCACAATTGCATTCTGGCCCTTGCATATGGCAACTGGATCCTTATAGTAAATCTCTCTTTTCTGTTAAATTTAAGCTGGGTGTGGTGGCTCATGCCTGTAATTCCAGCACTTTAGGAGGCCAAGGTGGGAGGAACACTTGAGGCCAGGAGTTTTGAGACCAGCTTGGGGAGTATAGTGAGACTTCCATCTCTATAAAAAAAAATCAAAAATATTAGCCAAAAGTGGTGGAGCAGGCCTGTAGTCCCAGCTATTCAGAAGGCTGAGGTGGGAGGATTGCCTGAATCTAGCAGTGGGAGGTCTCAGTGAGCTAAGATCACACCACTGCACTCCAGCCTGGGGGACAGAGTGAGACCCTGTCTCAAAAAAAAAAAAAAAAAAAAAAATTTAGAAAATACCCCATGCTGACAACAGGTAGTTAGAATATTACAAAATGTTCATATGTGTATTTTAGTTGCACCACTTCTAGGAGTATGGGAAATTTCTCAGATTCACATACTTGAATGCTCATCTCAGTGTAATTTATAACACTGAAAAATCAGAAAAAAGCTCAATTTTCCAATTTGGTGACTAGTTAACTGTATCAGGGTATGTCCATATTTTGTAGTCTTATACAAATATTAAAATGTTTTAGAAAAATATTTAATTGGGTAGGAAACTACTATGCCATGACATTAAGTGAAAAATCTGTATACAAAGTACTATACACATCATGACTTCAATATCAGGATTGACACATGTATGTGTGTATAATGAATGAAAAAAGTAGAAAAAAAAGTTCTCAAATGTTAAAACAATGATTTTTGACTGGGGAAGCTAAACATGACTTTTATTTTTATGTTATTCTATATCTTCTAAATTCCTGCAATGATAATGTATACAACTAGAAAAATTCTGTTATTACATTTCTAGTAAAATAATGTATTGTTCCAGCATTATAGCAAGAGTTAATCTTTTTCTTTGTTATGTGAAAAGCTGAAAAATTCAAAACAATGTGTTTATTCCATGTCATGCAGTAGAACAAAATGTTTTTTCTTTATCTTTTCAATGGCAGCATAAAAAATCTATAACCAATAGTATTAAACTATCAGTTTTCAAAATTTAAATAAAAATATATTCATATCATTCAAGGTAGTCTTATGTTAAAATAAATTAGTATCTATTTTAAGTAATGAAGATAAATACATTGCAATAAAATTATTTTATTTTAAAGTAAATATAACTTTGCCAAATTTTAATCAATTAACAGCAGTTCAGATATAGATATACATATACATATATGTGTAGAATATATACTTTTTTAAAACAAGAAGGCATACTTTATGATATATAATCTTTTTACCACAAACTATATACACTTCTCAGATATTAAATCAAACTAATATACTAGGAAGACACTACTACTTGGGACCCGCGCAGCACCTTTACAAGTAGTTTAACTTTTATATGTGACTTTAGTAACACCATTATACAAATAAGCCATCTTATGGGCATTGTTTTGGCAGTGTAAACCTATAAGACACAGGTTGAATTTCACAAAAAGATCTGAAACTTGACAACTACTGCTTAGCAAATCTTTGTACAAAATGTGCAGTAATAGGTGCAAGTGTGGCACAGTTGCTAATAGCTAAAAACAGGCACAAAAGCTTTACTGCCCTTTGGAAATTGGACAGAGCAATCTTGAACTCTCATTTCCTGTTGCTCCTCTAACAATTTAATATGTTCTAAATACCTTTATGTGGAAATAAAAAAATAACAGGACAAAAGCAGACTAGGGAGATTGCATTTCTGTCAGTAAAATTTCTCAAATCAACACATTCAATGAGTTTCTGACATTGTTCTTCGAGCAGCCGTCATCTGTCTAATGCAAAATGTGACTTTGCTGTGTCTTGTTGCAAAGGGAAAGAAAAGCTTTTGTTCAGAGCTTTAGAAAAGTCAGTTCAGTCCACATAATCCATTTTCTCCTTCAATTCTGAAAAGTAGCTAATGCTCATCTGGTAGTGAAGTGCTGCCGAGGAATGTTCTCTTGCTCCTTCTTTCACAAAATTACTTTATGGACAGGTTTCGAACATGTCACTCAACCTCAAAACATGGTGCAGGCTTCTTGGTGGATGAGCTTGCATTATCTGAGGGGCGGTAGGAAAGCGTGCTCATTTTTGTTGAAAGGTTTGAGTGGGATTTGGCTTTTGGGGGAATGTATTTTAGAAGCTGGAGAAAATACTTTTTAAATTTTTTCCCCAGAAAGCCATAAAAAAGAGGATTCAGGCAATTGTTAAAATAAGCTATACAAATGGTGATGGGCATGGCTGTGTCCACAATATCTGAAATTCTACAGTCACGTATGATGCCTAGTTGAATCAATACATCCAGAAAAGTGAATATTTGGTGGGGAATCCAGGAAAAGAAAAAGAAAAGCACAATTGCCATAATTATCTTAAAAATATCATCATTTCTTGGTTTGTTCTTCTGAATTTCATAAGCCTTCTTTAGGGCCTTCCAAATAAGAGTATAACTTGTAAGAATGATCAGAAAAGGAAACAGGAAACCCAGTATATTTTTGGTCAGGCCCAGTCCTATCGGAAGGGTGGAATTTTGGGACTCATAATGGAAAGCACAAACTGTAATATTGGTGTTCTCAATGAAAAATACATTTCGGTGGATTATAGCTGGCAAACTGGCCAAGCCTGCCAGCAGCCAAATGACGATGCAGGTGACTTTGGCTACAAGCATTGTGCGTCGAAGGCGGGACTTCATTGGGTGAACAATAGCCAGGTATCGATCAATGCTGAGACACGTGAGTAGGAACACACTAGCATACAGGTTGAAACTGACGCTGGCTGAAGCAATCTTACATAGGTAATTGCCAAAGGGCCAGCGGTATTCCATAGCTGTGTAGACAGCCCATAGTGGCAAAGTCAGTAAAAAGCATAAGTCAGCCAGTGCTAAATTCAAAAGAAAAACACTGGCCACAGTCTTCAGCTTCATGTAAAAGTAAATGACTATCACCACCAAGCTGTTTCCAAATATTCCCACCACAAAGATGATACTGTATAAAGTAGGAATCATGACAAATATGTAATTATGCCTTCCAGCTTTGGGACAATCGTCTTGGATTCTTTTAATACCATCTTCGGTGGAAGAGTTGAGAATCATTTTGATCTCCTGGGTCGAATTTGTCACAAACACTATATCAAATGCACCTGGGGAAAATAAAAATAAAATGGTAAAAATAATTCTTGTTGTAAACAAACAAATGAACATTCATTTCTCAGTCATAAACCTAGTAACTCAACTTTTGTCTTAGGAAAAAATACTAGATCGTATTTCCTAAGGAAACTCTGTGAACTGATAAAGCCTAAGAATGCACATTTAAATTTTAGAACATAATTGCTTTTGTAGAAAATGGTAAATATCATCCAGAGAAGTGAAATTGGGGTTCTATGTGAATAAACCTATCCTTTTCCTTTTTTCTATAAGTAAATCTTAGTTTCCAAATTGATTAAAAACATAACCTGCATCTTAGAAAATACTACTGAATTAAATTAGTTTTTCAGAAAGACTTGAAAGTTTTTCCTGAGGTAAGCAGGACCAATTCTTTTATCATTAACCTCAGAAGTGTGACACATTCATATCGTATTCTTTAAATCATTTCTTTCCTCTCACAATCTTTACTTAGGTATAAAGATTATAAGTATTCTCCCTTAAGTGGTCAGAATAGCTGCCTTTAGGTGACTGACAAATTGGTCACTGTGGCAATTGATTTAAGAGGGGTAGGAGGTAGGGCTCAACTTTGAGGAACAGGATTTTTTCCATTGTTTTCCAGGCCTCTGCAGTCAGTAACTATGTATTCTTTAACTTCCGACTCAGTCTAGCAAAAGTGCATGAATCTTCTAACCTTCATATCTACCAGCCATTTCTGAAGTTAACCCTGTGGTTAACCATTTGTGTAACAAAGATGTCAAATGAATAGGTTTGGCCAGGATTATCAAGAAAACATGTCTTTACTGAGGGCTTGAGAAAGCAGCAGGTTTTCTGGAATTCTGGGAAGAATCAGATGCTCAGGAATGAACTGCACAAAGCCATGCAAATATTTGCTCTGATTTTCTACATAATCAACAGTCAAGCTATTCATTTGTGTGATTTAGAAAATCAACACATTCTGCCCTGGATAAGAGTCCATCAGGAAGTCCCAGGAAGGAGGCTGAAAGTTCAGCGAGAGTGACGTCACCAAATGTGGTACAGCCACACTCTGAGGTGAAGGTTAGCATTGGGCACAGGCCAGGACAGCTAGGTGAGTAGTGGTGCTGGGCACACAGATCCTATTGCTCTACCAGGAGCAGGTCCCCAGATGAACAGGGCTGAGCATTCTCTTGTAACAGCATGCCCTGGGGGAAAAGAGCAGCAGAAATAGGACACCACTGCTATGCCAAGCATGGTTTGCTTGGCATTCAGGAGAGCTGAACACACGTTCTTAAAGTAGTGTTCACTTTGGTGCAGAGGGATGCTGTGCAAGGGATACAACTCCAGTAGTCAGCTTTTAAGAGAAAACAC